>NW_027491426.1:0-432500 GCF_021521415.1 Bidens hawaiensis | reverse complement strand
TTCGATTAGGGCTGATCTCCTCAACGCATCCGCTGTTCAATCATCTGCTGCTGATGGTCTTGTTGTCGCAAACGGTCTTCTGTTGGCAATTGAATCAACTCTTACTGCTCGAGTAGACGGTCTTCTTGGTGAGTGAATCATCTTCATCCTATAATAAATAAGGACATTTACACCACCTATTACAGGTCAGGTCCTAAAGCTATAGTGTAATTCCCTGTGACTATTGACAAGAGATCCTTCTATGCTTTCACCGATAATCACATCCAACTACATCCAGGAATCGCATCTGCCAAATGTGGTTTCGGGACCAGGCGTGTAACCTCGATAGCATGTGCCCTTGCCACCCAAGCCTATTAGTCGCTTAGATAAAGAAGGAAGCCCTTCGGGAGCTATTCTTTCCCTGATATTGGCAGGACTTACTAGCCCCTAGCTGTTTCAATGGTAGGAGCAGGGGATTGAAGAGGGACATCCATGCTAAGAAGAAGGGATTGGTCGTAGGTTCAAATCCTACTTGGGGAGAATTTAGAGTTCTCGCTTTTCTGACTTAGCGCCCCCAGTCCTTCTCCTTAGTTTCTAAACTAGCAGAATCGCAGGACATCAAAAGTGGGAAGTTTCTTGTTGGTTTTTCTTACTCACTCTTGAATAGGTGAACTTGGTTCGTTCAATTCTTAGCGAGAAGAAGGATGGGAATGAATGGGAAGACTGGAGTAGTCTCTTCATTAGCCGGAAGGAATTAGTCTCCACTAACCTCATTCGAAGAACGAACAAGAAAAGGCTTACAGTTTAGGTAGGATAGATCGATGTGGTCCAATGGCTAAAGCTCTGCCAGCTTCTTGTAGACTTACTTCTCTTTAGGCTCCGAGTTCTTTATTTATTATTATTTTAAAAATGATTCTTCGCCACTAGTGGTAACGAAGTTCTTGGTAATTAGCAAGGGGGAAGGAAGATCTCCACTCATTTCATCCATTCAGTGCCTGCGGTGAGGAGCGACCCACAAAAAACGAAGGGGGAAAGCTTGCTTGGCTTGCTGTAGCCCTATTTTTAGGCTTGGTAAGCATAAGCTATTGTTGTAGGCTCGAGAAGGGTAGGCTCGCAGCTTCGGTCAGCAGAAGAGCCTGACTTTCTATAATTAGTCAAGCGCTAGCGCCCAACCGGGCTTTGAAGGGATAGGGAAAGGGAAGAAAAGAAAGAGGGTCACTCCTTTTAGGAACATGGCTCGTTCATTCACTTGCTCATGAACTCGCAGCTTCGCCAGAAGCTACGAAGGGGGGCCTCGGCCCGGGAAGGGGAGAGTGGCCGAGTGGTCAAAAGTGACAGACTGTAAATCTGTTGAAGTTTTTCTACGTAGATTCAAATCCTGCCTCTCCCACTTGTTGTAGACTTTAGAGAAGAGAAAAGAGGCATTCGTCAGCGTAGGAAGGCCAACCGAGCGAAGCTCCTTTGGCCGTTCCGTGAAGTTCAATTGTATCGTATGTTAGTTAGAGAGGTTGGCGAACTACTACGATCTATAGATTCCCCATCCGTATCCAATCCCAACGAGAATAGAAGCGAGTAGCTTCCGGCTTGGCTTGTAGTCGTAGTCTTTTAGCTTATATAGTCGTCGGCCTTCCTACACGCACGCGCCCGCCAGAATGCCTCCTTGGTTCGGTATGAAGCCAAGCCGATACATACGATAGGTGAAGGAAAGACCCCCATTTCATAGCGCCTGGGGAACGCAAGTTTGCTCGAGGATTGGAGAGGAGAGGTGGAAGAAAAGGCTCGGGATGAATTTAGGAGTTTTTGTGCGAGCCGTATGCGGTGAGAGTCGCACGTACGGTAACGAGGGGGTTCGCGTCTATACGTGTAGTGTGGTGGTTGGGCCTACCTACCCTATTTGTTCCATGATCTATGGGTCTACTGGAGCTACCCACTTTGATCAATTAGCCAAGATTTTGACCGGATACGAAATCACCGGTGCTCGATCTAGTGGTATTTTTATGGGGATTCTATCTATCGCTGTAGGATCCCTATTCAAGATCACTGCAGTTCCTTTTCGGGCGGCTGTAGGACGGACGGTTGCCTAGCCGGGCGAATCTAAGTTCTCTTCCGGTCAACTGTCCACCCAGTCAAGTGCAAAAAAAACACAGTAGAATCACGCAACGCACGCTGCTGGTGTGCTTCCTGCTCGCGAGGAAAGAAAGAAGAGCGACAAGGTTAAGTTCAGATTTGACTGTTTGCAGCATGGGAGCAAATTACCCAAAAAATACCTGGGAACAATGAAAAAAAAAGATATCTCGGTAACGAAAACTATAGGGGGCTGTATTGGCGAGATCCAACGGTGAACAGCTGCCCAAAAGAAAAACCGCCTGGAAGTCCGAGGACCTTTAGTACTGTACTCTACCCCCGAACTAGCAGCCTTCGCGCCAAGCAAGACCGCCCTTGTCCCTTTCCTTTATCCATTCCGCATCCTTCTTTGCTTTGTTCCAATAGAGTCTAAGGCAAAGCTAAAGTGGTTCGTATGCCTACTTTACCTACTTGACGAAAGGGAACGAACTTAGTTTCGTTTCCGGGTTTATGGATTGGATTCAGTCAGCCTCACTCCTTCCTTTTTATGTTGTCGTGATGGTTACCGGCGAACGCTCCCAAAGGAGACCCTCTCGAGTTTCCGGCTGTTTTCTATATTGAAGTAGCCTTTCGTCGCCCCGAAAGAAGTCACTATCAAAGAGCTCGCCCTACTGAAGTACCAAAGGTGCGCTCAGCCGGTGACTAAGAAATGGGTTTGCGCTTGAATTTCAGTGATGAGGTTTTTCGAGGGAAGTAGGGCTCTTATTGACTAAAAGTGGGTTCTTCGCTTTCCTTTAGAATGAAAGTTGCTATGAAGCCCCTACTACTTACTTTGTTTGATTCAAAAGGCGAACGCCCCCCCCCCCCCCCCCAACAAGTCGTATGGGGTGGGGTGCTTGTGATAAGCTGCCTTGGATATGAGGAATTAGAAAAAAGAAAATAAAAAGAAAGGAAAAGTCCGGTATTTGACGAAGATCTTTCTATCAATAGATAGGAATGAGTGTTTGATATAGGGGATAGAATCCATCTGCTCTTTCTCTCTCCATTTTTCTTCCACTCTAACGCGGGCCGGGCGGCGGCGGGCGCGGGAGGAAGAAATCTAAGAGAAGACGCTCTTCTCTTAGGTCCTTTTTTTTCAGTGCAGGAAGGCGCTCTCTTTTTGTCATCCCTGCAGCTTTCCTTTCCAGATTTTTTATTGAACGCATGGCGTAGCTAGGACCCTTCAAATCATGTTTGAGCCTATGTTCCAACCAAACAAACCCACCTCCTATTTGAGTCAGGCTGGAAAGAATGTCCGCCAAGTTCAGATAAGGGAATGCTTCCCCCAACCATTAAAGGAAAGGCTCGACGAAGGGAGGGAGATGCGGCGGGGGAAGGAAAAGGCTTTCGGAGATCGAGGCCACTTTATAGTCCATAATTTCATAGAGATAAACGGTTCAGCTCCCTTCTAAGCCTTTAGAGGATTAGAGGAATCATCGATGAAAGTGTTACTTACTTACTTACTTACGAAGATCGACTAGATAACCTTCTACTGACAGAGTGGTGGGTGCTACTGTCTTATCTTATCCCTTCTTCTTTTACCCCGGCCCGGGGCTGGTCATTCAGTTCAGTCAAGTTCATATGCTTTCCAACATGGGAGTAAAGGGAGTTGGTAGCATTCCCCTGGCTTTCCATTTCCAAGAAGTCTGGGATAAACTAGAAGACTAACTCCTTCCCCTCCTAGGGCTTCAGCAAGGTGTCTATTCTGAGGCTTAGGAGAATGAAGCAGCCCCGGCTGTGAGTGAACTCCCCTCTACTTCCAGGCAATAGCACTAAACCTAAAGTATCTTCTCTTCTCGGGTTCTAGCTTACGTTTGAGTTTTGTCTGACTACAAGGTAATTTTTCAGCTGGAGCAGAAGTGGATGAACAACACCTCCTTTCCCTGCATTAGCGCCCGCTTTTCCACATCCACTTCAGGGAGAGAGCAGGTATAAATCATAGCTTTAGGCTTTCGAGCCTTTCTTCCTAGGACAGAAGCCTTTACTTGAACTTGAGCGGTTGTCTGGAACTGATGCTACACCTTGGGGCTGCAGTCCCTTCTTCTTAGCACGGATGTCCCTCTTCAATCCCCTGCTCCTACCATTGAAACAGCTAGGGGCTAGTAAGTCCTGCCAATATCAGGGAAAGAATAGCTCCCGAAGGGCTTCCTTCTTTATCTAAGCGACTAATAGGCTTGGGTGGCTAGGGCACATGCTATCGAGGTTACACGCCTGGTCCCGAAACCACATCTGGCAGATGTGATTCCTGGATGTAGTTGGATGTGATTATCGGTGAAAGCATAGAAGGATCTCCTGTCAATAGTCACAGGGAATTACACTATAGCTTTAGGACCTGACCTGTAATAGGTGGTGTAAATGTCCTTATTTATTATAGGATGAAGATGATTCACTCACCAAGAAGACCGTCTACTTGAGCAGTAAGAGTTGATTCAATTGCCAATAGAAGACCGTCTGCGACAACAAGACCATCAGCAGCAGATGATTGAACAGCGGATGCGTTGAGGAGATCAGCCCTAATCGAAGACCCGATACTCTCAACCAAGAACTTCTATATATAACACCAACAGCGGAACAGGAGCATGCGTTACACACGTTGTCAGCTAGCAGACGCAAGCAGAGTGGGACCTTCTCCGATAGTCTCTTTCATCATAATATTGAAAGCTTTCCCGCCCGATGCTTTGTTAATGTCAGAGTTGATATCAAGATGAAAGGGAAAGACAATAAGAAATATTCAAGATAAAGACTAGAAGAAGGGTTTTAGCAAGCAGGGAAAACTACTGAATATGATAACGATACATTCACAGCGGAACAAGAAGAATCACTGTCGACTCAACTTGACGAGTCAGTAGCTGCTTTTAGAGCTGGGATAAGTAGGGTAGCAGCTAAGATTAACTAAAAGGACTCTCCTCAACCTAGACATAGAACTCCTAGCTCTGGAGCTGATTGAATTGATTGATTCTTTTGAACATCTACCGAAAGGCTTCGCTCCTCACTCACAGAACTCCCCCAAGTCTCAGGTCAAGAGAGAAGAGCGATGGCCTTTCTTGAGTCACTCACTTCTTTTGGGCGCTTTCTGCTTTTATGGTAAAAACCAAGGTTATCACAGTTCGATTTTATTTAATCCTCATCTCGTTCAGTCTTGATGGCAGTTAGATATTGAAACAAACAGGAAAGGTGTGCTCCAATGAAAAAAAAAACAAGAAGTATGAGGGGGGCTAACTGCTTCCGCTAGTTACTTCATGTTTTTTTTCCATTCTTGATGGCTTCTCGTTCAGGGCCCGATACTTCAACTAGAGGAGCGACCTGTTGGTTCACCAAACCCCGACTCAGCGTCACACGTTCTCCAGGTCCGAAGGGATCCAGTGCCCAACTACCGACTCCTCCCGGAATTGCGTTATCGGAGCCGAGCCAGGAATGGCCGTTAGTGGACACCCACCTTCACCGGTTAGAGAGGCCCTCTTTAATACATTAAGAAAAGATGTTCACAGGGGCCAGAAAGACTCGGTCATAGGAACTTAGACCACCTACGCGCTGGTGAAAACCACCTCGACTGGATCAGAGTAAACAACAATGTCGAATCAGGCCGCCCTCGCCTTGAAAGAATTCACACGCGGCCACCAGCTTTCCCAAAATAAGGGGGGATCTGCTGCTTACTGCTCATGGAAACATCCGACCTATACTATAAGTCGTCCGCCTATTTTTCTGATCTCCTTTCCTTCTATTCATTATATTTTTGGCTTTGACCCATTCAAGGTGAAAAATGGGGTTGATGATGTTGGCTAAAAAAGAGGGAGAGAGGAGAGCCTTGGGGTACGCTCACTTCTGCATTTTTGTTTAGGTTCTCGAGATTCTCAATCGCTTTTTTTAGTGGGGAGGAAGAGTGCGTGAATGACGATTCTCAGACGAGGGAATCGTTCCTCTCTAAATAAAAAGAAGCTAGTTCTCTTGATAGAGCTTTCACGTCTGCGCATAGAATTTTTTTCCTTTCCATTCTTTTCTTACCATATCATGGGCAGTTGGGTTGGAATCCGCGTGATGGTTCGAAAGTGCTTTCAAAGATTATTCGCATCCCCAGAGAGATACATTGTTTCCATTGTGACTTGGTCGTCAAAAGGGGCACTACTAGTGTTGTGTACTTTTCATTGGAGCACACCTTTCGCTAGGAAGGGATCAGTTACGAGTACGAAATGCTTTTCACATACAAGTCGGATTGCGCGATAAGGCAGTTACACTCCTCCGCCTGGCATTCCAGTTCAAATACTAGTGAGGTAGACAACCTCATGTCATGCGTGAAAATAGTAAGGACCTTGCCTACGGGCTCATTGGGACACTCAAGTACGAAGGAATTCTCCACTTCATTAAGGAAGGTTTCAGAGACAGAGGATCAAAGCAAGGGAACGAGGCGACCGGGTAAGCTAATATGCGCCGGAGAAAGCCAGGTGCCGTAGGTAAGCTCTATTCGGCCCGGAGCATTGATTCCCCATAACGAATAGGCTATCTCTATCTCTCAATTACCTATCCTGTGCTCGAGAAGGCCCCTCAGTTCCTCGGCAGCACCTCGAGGTGCATTTAGTTGTCTTACATGATACTCGGGATATTACCCACTCCATGGCATGACACCTTTCGCTCATCCATTCCGCCCGCCCAGACACGGCGCCTTTTCTCATTATCATCTACCGCCCTTTCTTTCCTCCCCGCTATTCACGCATGAAGATCGTCGTATGTATGCTCGACTTCGGGTGTCGGTGCTAAAGTATAGGTAGGAGTACATTATGGCAGGATCCGTCACCCGGGCAAACCAACCCTCCTCCAGGAAGAATTGTGCTATGCCCCCCCGATCCCTATAGAGCGAAACCCTAGGTTGCAGCGCGTTCGGTCGTTAACTCCTCGCGCCGCTGCTGCCGTTTCTAGGACCGACCGACGCCTCACCTGCACAGGTACCTACCTAGTGTCGGTCGCACATTCAACATAGCGTTCGGACTCATGTGCCTTACAGAACCAGGGGTCTTCGAGCCTGCTACGTACGATTAGCCAGCCTTGCGGCGGCAAAAGGATTCTAAGCCCCCCATGCTACGGTTCCCTGCAGTCCGAACCCGGTGCCGCATTAGGTTAGGGAACTGGGCGATAATAGCTCCTCCGTATCCCAAAGCGCGCTTCCCTCCTAGGCGCGCAACACTAAGTAATCCAAGCCAACCCACATTACTGACTAACGGTGGATAATCAAATTTCTTAGACGTACTAAAGACAACTCCATGAATGAGCAAAATGAAGGTTGCATTAATGAGAAAGATCTCCGGGGAAACCGCTAAAAAAAGATTGAACATGTGGGAGGATCCGAACGAATTCTGCTTTCATTTCCCACGTATGGAGCACTGAGTTACTTACGTTACGGTCTGAAGAAGGTAGGCTTGCACGCGGCTAGGAAGGCTACGTCCCATGCGTCAGTTTGTGGAAGAACTGTTGTTGATGGCTAACTGAACGCAGCTACCAAATTGAATTTAAAAAAAACAAGAAGTCTATATTTGGCAACCCATACCGCAGCCTGCAGGAATAAATAAAGCAAACAAACATTCTTTACATGTCAAAATTTACAAAGTTATTATTTACAAAGGAAAAATGAAAATGAATGAATGTTACTCACTAACTACTTATCTTAAAACAAAAATGAAATATAAACAACTTTGATAACTATTTTAAGGAAATGTCAAAACCACATAGTTAATACAAAACAAGTATTTGATTTTGATAAATAAGTAAAACATATAAATGGTTTAAAAAAGTGTTTGAAACAATTATGTTTTAAGATTTATGGAAACATAAAGCATTTAATTTTTTAAAAAAGTTATTTCTAAAAAAATGAAACATGTCACGTAATAATAACCAAGTTTCAAAAGTGTTCTAATTAAGGACGTGGACAAAATTGTGTTGTTTTAATATATTAGTTAGATAAGTATTTTAATTCTAACAATAATTAGAATAATTAATATCATAATTACATTAATAAGTTACAAAAATATAAAAGTCAATTAAAATTTTATTGTGAAAATATGGACATTAGATTTTTGGAAGGTTGATGACATGGAAGTTTATGTGGACAACCTAGGTGAAGGACATGTGGACAAAATTTTGTTGCTTTAATATATTAGTTAGATATTATAATTACCAAAATTAGTTTTTACACATATGTATATTTGTTATCTTGGTTTAAAAAAGCGCGCTCAAGGCGAGGCGAGGTGAGGCGAGAGGCGACCCAAGGTGAGCACTACAACGCTTTTGCCTACCCAAGGCGAAGCATATTCAAAAAGCGAATGCTTTTTGCGCATTTGTGCGAAGTGAAAAAGCGAAGAGGCGAACGCATTATGTACAAAAAGCGACCAGTTAGCCAATTTTCAACTTAACCTTTATAATTAGCCATTTCTAGACTTTTCACATTTGGCAATAAACTTTTGAAAGTTGAAACACTTTTGAGTAGTGTTCTTTTGGAACCACTTCTGAGTAATTTGGTACTCGATAACTTGTTTTTATGCTACTTTGATATTTTGGGCGAGTAATGTGGTACTCAAAAAATTGTTCTACGTTACTTTTGGAATTTTGGGATATATATGTTGATGTTTTAGACGTCTAATACATATTATAATGAGGTTTTGTATGATATGTGGCTTATAAATAATTAAATATTTTTTAAAATATGGTCACCTTGTGTTCAAAAAGCATTCGCTTTTACGGTTTTTGCCTCGGCTAAGGACCTCTTCGCTTTTGTTCACCTCGCGCTTTTTTAATCCATGTTTGTTATCACATAAAGTTTACACATAAGTAAACTTGTGATTTATGTATGCCATAAAAGATTTATATATAAAATATGGTAAAACTAGTCTCAAATAATGTAAATATATGAAAAAAGTAAAAAATTATTAGGTTGTTATGAGTTCTTTAAAGTTCTTAACTTTTTTGGAGTTCTGAAATGATACCAACCCTATATATATCTATAATATATAAAAACGAAAACCTAAAAATCCTATGTGTCGTGATGCGGTCGCTCCCCCTTTTTATGGAAACCACCAGATTTCTTGATTTTTAAATGGAGGCCTCTCATTGATTTAACCCAAATTCATGGGTATGGGTCTTACCAAAACCAGATAGCTCTTAAACGGGTTATAACATCTCATTAAATTAAAAATTAATCTTACCAATTATTTGATATGAAAATCCTACAAAATAGGAATATACTAAAATTTAATATCCAATTTAAAAAGAAAAAGATATTATTTATAATTAATAAACAATTTTATAGTAAAAAACATAAGCGGGTCATGGGTCACAAAATCCAGATAGCTTTTAAACCTGTTATGACATATCATTTATTTATGAAACCCTTAGACCCTTTCATCATCAAACCCTAAGTATATTATTAACTTTCTTACAATAAAAAAAAATTAAAATCCAAAAAATAAATATTAAAAAATGAAAAATGTAAAACAACAATTCTCTCAAGCCATCAGATTACTTTATTTGTAAATGAAGGCTTCTCATGCATTTGACCCGAATTCACGGGTAAAGGTCTCACCAAACCCAGAAAGCTCTTAAACAGACAATAACATCTCATTATATTAAAAATAATCTTATCACATATTTGATATGAAAATCCTATAAAATAGTAATATACTAAAAATTAATATCCTATTTTATTTTAAAAAAGATATTATTTATAATTAAGAAATAATTTTATAATAAAGAAAATAAACGGGTAATGGGTATCACCAAACCCAGATAGCTTTTAATCCGGATTATAACATATCATTTATTTGTGAAACCATTTCATCATCAAACCTCAAATATATTAATTATTAACTTTCTTACAATAAATAAAATTAAAATCCAAATATATATATATATAAATATTAAAAACGAATAATGTAAAACAACCCCCGTAATACGGGGGATAAAATCTAGTATATATATATATATATATATATATATATATATATATATCTTACTATTCTAATAAAGTACAATAATTATGGACACTTGTCATGCTTTGGTTAATTCTTGCAATTCAACCCTCCAAAATTAATGTCTTAATTTATCCTAATATATGTAATAGATTAATAATTATTCACTTTCTTTTTACACTCTATTTATATTATATCTATACATTTTTATAAAAATAAATATTTACATATTATTTTACTATATATTCCAAAATAATTGGTGAAATCCAAAAATCAACAACAAACCATATTTGTCAAAGATTGTAAGACCCCAAATCTCGGGAATCCCACAGTTGGTAATCATGTCAAAACTTTACAAACATTTAAAACCCAAAGCAATTCCTTTTATTTTAAAAACCAGTTCAGAGTATATAATCAGCGGAAAGTCATAAGTATCAAAAACAAATTCCCAAAAACCGGGAAATATGCCCAAAACCAAATTTGAATGCGTTTAGTGATAATTGAAAAGAAACAAATTTCATTATTAATTTCCCCGACTAGATATGCCTTCAACCGTCCAAGTAGTCTCGAGCACGTCCAAGCGGTTAGCATCCTCCTCTTAACCTGAAACTCCAACTAACATACACACAAAGTCAGCTAAAGCTGAGTGAGTTCAGGTTTTATATAATCAATGTAAATAATTTCAGTTTAGCTTTCCAACGTATAAAAACTTGAAAAATCATAATTAAATAAATAAATGTTTTTCTTTTAAAATATTTATGCTAACACGGGCCTCGCACCATGAGTCGTGACTCAAGTAATATATTGGACCCGGTAGCAGAAACAGTAAGTAATACAGGCCTCTCACCACGAGTCGTAACTCGAGTAATATATTGGACCCTAATACAGAAAATCCACACAATACGGGCCTCTCACCATGAGTCGTAACGCGAGTAATATATTGGACCCTTGGATATGCAACATGAGCCTCTCACCACGAGTCATCGCTCGAGTAATATATAGGACCCGGCCACAATCCATACAAACACACACCCAAAGGCACACTTACACGTAAGTTCATCAAGTACACACATCAATAGGTATACGTATACATATATGCCCTATGACTTAATCGATGAACTATTACATTTCCATAAGTATATATCATAGGCAATATGTATGATGCATCTAAAATACAATTAGTTCAAGTAAACCCATGAGCAATCACTTAACAGTTTAACGGGTAAAACAAGTAGGTGTGTATGCTAGCCCAAAACGTAAAAAGTAAAAAGGGCATCATGAACTCACCTGACACGAGGTACACAATCACCACAAGGTAGAGAATCCCTAAGTATTCCCACAACTCAAACGCCTGTCGGTTTACAAGCAATCATTACTAACGATACCGAAAGAACTCGCTTATCCTATGAGGCGTTCTAACATAGTTCGAGGTACCTAAAGCCTCGACCTCACCAAGTTCAATTATAACAGCCCCCAGGCCTTGTGTTTACCAAAACGACCCTTAGATACTCCTGGGAATAAAGAATTCCCAAATTACCCTCGGAAGTTGCTAGATGAGACGAATATGCGCGTTTATGAGTTGTTTAAGCACTTAACAACCAACTCAGCTTGTGGACCAAATTTAATAAAATCACAGCCAACAAGTCCACACGACACTACACGAGTTGGATGGGTCGGTAACTCGCAAGCACAACACACCAACGATCAAACAAACGTGAATTCGCGTTGTACCGACCCGTTTGAGTAACTGACAACCAATTCAGCCCCAATACTTAAAACAATATTTTTTCAACAGCCCGTATATCAAACCGAAGCTACCCGAACTGAATTGGTTGTTAGTTCATTCAAGCCTCGCGTTAAACGCAACAATTCAACAATCTAGACAACCGAATACTAGCTTTCAATCTACCACTAGTTGACCAATCAAACGATCACCAATGCACACGATTTTAAAGTATGTTATATTAGACATACCTAGGAATATTATGGAGCAAAAACCTCAAACACAACTGTCCCGAAACTGCTCAAATGGATAGCCACCCGGTAAGCCTAAGACAATCGATTTACGGTCAATAAACGAGATATAATGACAAATTAAGGTGTAAAAGACTAGTGGGGATGATAAAACAACCTTGAGTTAATGTTTTACATGTTGATTATGGCTGGAAGAAAGAAAAAAAATGAGATGGGGCTGCTGCTCTTGGCTTGATCGGACAGGAAGCAAAGGGGAAATGAGAATACGTTATATGAACGTTTATGAGCCTAGGAACTAGTCGTAAATCGATATGTTAAGCTTGTGTTCATACATTAATGGAGGATAAGTTACAGAGAGAATCCGGCATGGTAATGTTACAATGGATAAATATGGCACAGATCTCTATGCATTCTAACTATGGAAGGCCTATTTATAGGCTGGACTCATTCTTTATAACTGTAGTAACGAATGAGACCTCTCATTCGTTAACAAGGTTAACGAATAAGGTCTTTCCATAGCCCCGTTCGCTAAACACCCTTAGCGAATATTAACGAATGAGCTTCCATTCGTTACACTGTAGTAACGAATGGGTTCTTACATTAACGAATAGCCTAGTCTCTAACGAATGTGGCCTCATTCGCTAAACATGCTTAGTGAATGAGCCTTTATACATTAAGTGGAAAGATTAAACTATCCCTAGCCTATTCGAACAGTTGCGGACACCAAATCCGTGCACTTACAGGAAAGGAATTAGGGATTTGGTTATAATATAATCAAAGTCACACTCTGGCCCTGGAGTTTGAAGTATGCAGCAAATTTGAATGAGAAGTTAATTATTTAAACTTACAGGAATGACGAGAAGGTCCCCGAGGAAAGCCGGATAACTCCTGAGAGATGTACATACTCTATATAGCTTCCATCCTTTAACCGAAAGTAACGGGCGCTACAAAGATTGAAAAAAATATAATTTCAAATGTTATCTTTAACATATTATGCTATGTATATTGTAGAAGATTGTAAAGATAAACAAAACTCGAATATGCTTTCATTTTATAAAGTAATTTTTTAATCATTAAATTATAAATATATGCTTAAGAGTCGATCTTTTAAAAAAATAATAAATCCATCTATATGTTATTATTATTATTGTAAATTGTCATATACATTTAAAATTATAAATATATGCTTTAAATCTGTCCATTTATTTTTACGATTAATTTAGTAAACTGTATATATGCTAAAATATAATGATAGTATATATCAATCACTTGCAGGTATAACAAAGTTTATCATATTTAATTTCTTAGTTTTGTTTATCAAGAATTGTTTTGGGTTTTTTGTGGAACTTAAATTTGGTTTTTATGGGTCAAAAGTTGGTAAATAGATTATTTGGTATAAGTTAACTACATTTATATCAAAATTTGTTATGGGGCAAAAATGTGAAATCTGAGTATTTTTAAAAGTTTGAAAATGCAAATAGATTTATCGTCAAATTTGTTACGGGTTCAAAGTGTTGATTTGAAAATGTCAAACGGATGAAAGTTAGAACTTTAAACATGATTCGGGTTTCAAATTTATTTTCAAAGGCATTTTTGGTAATAATCAAGAGGTTTAGAATTTGGCAAATTAACTATTTTTTCCTCGACTATTAAAATTTAAGAAAATATTGCGAACAATTTCAACATGCCACCCTAGGCCTGTCAATGCTTGTAACTTTTATCAAATTTGAAATATTTGTGTTAACATTAACTTTTCATTCAATTATGATCAGAACGTTTTATGGGAAGCATGTCATGCAAAACTATACTCAAATGAAGCAAAATATTCATAAAATTGAATGGGTTAACATGTTATTTTTTATGTTGTTATTATGACAAAGTCGAGAAGCCCCTTGAAAGTTATTAAAATCTTTTTCATGGTGTAGCTTAGGAATAACATAGTTATTGAAGAGACACCCGTCGTTACAATTTAATGTTCTCCTTTCCTTCAATAGGTGGTAAATTTATAAATGTATCAATAATGGTAACGCTCCTTTTTAGGCTGAGTAGTTAGAACTACTATCGTATGAGAAGTCTTATTTCTGTAATTGGTTTATAACCAAAATTCTTTCAATTATACATATATGACACTAAGAATGAAATTTTCAATAGAAAGAGTGTTATGGGGTATGTTTTTGCACGTTCATTTTTTTTTGTTAAGTTCATTTAATAAAATATCATTTTGTGGTATAAATAAAATCAATTTGTGTACACATGGTATAGATACTAGCATAGATGTAACATATATTTTTCATATACGTTATGTAATTATTTGCTTTACTTGTAATGTTATAATTTGGATCATCCCGTGAATGACACGGGCTCTAAAACTAGTATATATATATATATAGGAGATGGATCTTTTGAGAACCTTGTTGAGTTTTAAGAACTTAAAAACTCCATTCCTAGTCATACATTTAATTAAATGGATTAGATTATGTGGTTGAGATTAAATCTGATTAAAAAATCAAAGTATGAGAGAGAATAAAGATGTAAGCGGTTACACTAATTTTACGTCCGTTACACATATGTAAAAGGTCGACTTGGTGCGTAAAAAATTCTGTAAGTTTTTTACGTATATGTAACGTAACCTACACATATTACGTATGTGTAAAAAAACTCAAAAAAAAATTGTTACATTGAGTTCTTTCGAGTTCTTAAAACTCAAAGTGATTCTCATTTGAAATCTCCCATATATATATATATATATATATATATATATATATATATATATATATATATATATATATAGGGTAAAGATTCTAAGAGAACCCTTGGCAAATTGAAAACTTTGAGAACCATTTTAGACCACTAAAAAAATCTCTAAAAAATATTTAAAAAATTATAAAACAAAAAAAAAGAAAATTTTAAAAAAGTAAAAAAAAAAACCAAATTCTTATATTTCATTCCGGTTTCATTAAAAAACCGAATATACATTTTTTTTAAATTCGTATTATACCTATACACATATGTATACTCTAGTTACGTAATGTACACACACACACACATATACATATATATATATATATATATTATCATTTACCTTAAATTAAACATATATGTATAGAAAAAAACATATGTGTACATATATGTACACATTATACATATATATATATAATTTAGCTAAACAAAAAAAGTTTTTTTTTAAATTCGTATTATACCTATACGCATATATATACTTTCATTTAATCTCTAGTTTACGTAATGTACACATATGTACATTATCATTACCTTAAATTTTACATGTGTATAAAAAAACATGTGTGTACATATATGTACATATTATACATATATGTATAATTTAGCAAAACACGGAATTTTATTTTTTCGTTTTTTAGAAACCAGGATGATAAATAAGAGTTTTAGTTTTTTTACTTTTTTATTTTTGTGTATTTTTTCTTTTATGATTTTTTTACTTTTGGGTTTTTTATTGTTCAAAATGGTTCTCATAGTTCTTAATTCCCAAAAAGTTCTCACATGATCCTGATCCTATATATATATAGAGGAGAGTTAAACTAAAAATAAGTAGTTTCCTAGGAAGGCTAGGAATAAGTTATAGTCATTGGATCATGTTAATCAATGGCTGAGATTTAAAATTACCAAAAACCGGCATAGTTTTCTAGAATTATTCTTTCGTCATAAATTTTAATGTTACATGTCAAAAATCTATTGGTTATTACCATTTCTAGGAAACTCCTTATTTTTATTTAAACCATTTTCTCTCTCTCTCTCTCTCTCTCTCTATATATATATATATATATATATATATATATATATATATATATATATATATATATATATATATATATATAGGGGAGGGTTATAGTAAAAAGAAGTAGTTTCCTAGGAAGACTAAGAATAAATCATAGCCATTGGATCATGTTAATCAATGGTTGTGATTTAAAATTACCAAAAACCGACATAGTTTTCTAGAATTACTCTTTCACCATTATAACCGACATAGTTTACTAGAATTATTCTTTTACCATAGGTTTTAATGCCAAATGTCAAAAATCTATTGGTTCTTACCATTCCTAGGAAACTCTTTATTCTTATTTGAACCATTTTCTATATATATCTATATATATATATATATCTATATATATATATATATATATATAGAAAAGGGTTTAGAAAACGGTTCAAATAAAAATAAAAAGTTTCCTAGAAATGGTAAGAACTAATAGGTTTTTGACATGTGGCATTACAAATTATGGTGAAAGAACAATTTTAGGAAATTATGACGGTTATAATGGTGAAAGAATAATTATAGGAAACTACATCGGTTTTTGGTAATTTTAAATCTTAACCATGGATTAACACGCTCCAATTGCTATGATTTATTCATAGCATTCCTTGGAAACTACTTGTTTTTAGGATCCCCCTCCCCAAAGGGTTCAAATAAGAATAAATAATTTCCTAGGAATGGTAAGGACCAATAGATTTTTGACATTTGACATTAAAATCTATGGTAAAAGAATAATTCTAGGAAACTATGTCGGTTATAATGGTGAAAGAGTAATTCTAGAAAACTATGTCAGTATTTGGTAATTTTAAATCTCAACCATTGATTAACATGATCCAATGGCTATGATTTATTCCTAGTTTTTCTAGAAAACTATCTCCTTTTATTTTAACCCACCCCTATATATATATACACACACACAGAGAGAGAAAAATAGTATATTCTAAATATACGATAATATATTCTACTTGGCCGCCCAAATCCTCCACATCCGTCACTGTTAATGGTTTTATAGTGTCAACTGTGAAAGATGTTCAATATTTCATAAATTACATGTTAGGTTTCGGTTGAGACAATAAATATTTTGGGTAATGTTTATGGTTATCATTCTTTGTAATCGATTAACTATATTTTGTCAAAACCCAATAGAAACCTAACGGGTTATGGGCTGGGTATATCCAACGGGTGCTTTTAATAAATGGGAAACCCGAAACCCAATTGGTATCCCCGAAACCCGACGGGTAATTACCGATAAATACCCGATGGGTCTGGGATGGGGTTTTGTAATCGAGTCCGGGTCTGGGAATACCTAGGCCCATCCCAAACCCGACCCATTGTCATCCCTAAACCAAACCTTAGACTATGTAAATTTAGTTTTTAAATCCGCGGCAAAATTTTGTTATAAATATCATTTTTATACACACAATATTTAAGATCGGGTTGAATGTTTTATCTTTAAAATAAATCACCAAGGTTTGGTTTTAAACTTAATATATATATATAAACGAAACCTTTAAAAGCATTTGACCTAAATTTACGGGTATGTGTCTCACTGATGGTTGGGTAAAAGTTAGTTAATTTTATATATTAATTAGTTTATTTTAGTTAAATAAATGAACGAACATTGGTATTTCAAGAGTTGTTATGTGTTTTCAGAAACTTGGAAGTTATAGAGCTTATCAAGGATATTTACGAGCTTGGAATGAAGGCTTAGAAGTGAGAGATTAGAAGTGCACGCATCACGAGGCATTAAAGAGAATAAAATATTATTTCTAGTGAAATTGCATCTTCGCGCGTCGCGAAGATGTAGGAAGGGAAACTTCGCAGAATTCAGAATCGACTATTTTGTCCTTCGCGATACACGAAGAAGCAAGGCAGATCATCTTCGTGATACGCAAAGATGCTTAAAGTCAGCAAAAATTAGGGTTTCCACTATATAAACGATTTTTCGACCCTATTCGGCAGATTACGACTTCCAGAGGCAGAAGAGGTGTTCTAAGAAAACTTTCAGCCATCCCGAAGCTTCCGGTTCCATCACTGATCACATGTTCGTCAATATAAGCATTTTAATCGATATGTCGATGCTCGGCTAAGTTCCCGTGTTCTTTCTAGGCTAGGTTTTTGTGTATTTAACTTCTGACCAGATTCATATGCTTAATGTTTAGGAGCTTGATTGAGTTATTGCCTTGGTCTTGCTTAATTCTTGATTGATTATTTAAACTATTTGTGTTTAGGATTATTAATTAATACATCACTTGTTTGGTTTTGTTCATCAACATTTAGGGTTTAAGATCTTGTCTCATTGAACTAGTTATCATAAAATATGGTATCTTAATTGGTTTTAACAAACATAAGTTGGTAATTAGGTAAACCGAGTTCAATTGTGTCATCAATTCAGATAGGGTATCATTTGCTATCACAATCAAATTACTAGGTTTAGTAATTACTGCGTAATCAAGATATTGAATCTGGGTTTAAGTTGAAATATCACAATAACCGAACCTAGAATGAATGCTTTTTATTAATATTGTCTACAAAGTTTTCCTAAGTAATCGTTTAGTTTAAGTAATCTTTTCTAAAAACCGCTTGACATCGTCTGTCCACTTTAGTTAATAATTAATTTAGTTAAATATTAAATTAGTACTTTCCTTGAGTTCCTATGGAGATGACCTTTACTTACCCGTACTTATTAAAGGTATTTAAGTCTTAAAATTAATTGTTTGAGTAGATCGCGACAGCCTACGTCACTCACCAAACACAGATAGCCCTTAAACGGGTTATAACATCTCATTTAAATTAAAATTAATCTCACCAAGTATTTGATGTGAAAATCCTATAAAATAGGGATATACTAAAAATTAACATATGATTTTTTTAAAAGATATTATTTATAACTATGAAACAGTTTTATAGTAAAAAAAATAAGCGGGTCTTGTGTCTCACCAAACCCAGATAACTTTTGAACCGAGTTGTAGCATCTCATTTATTTATGAAATCCTTTTATCATCAAACCCTAAATACATTATTAACTTCTTTACAATAAATAAAATTAAAATCCAAAAAATATATAAATATTAGAAACAAATAAAGTAAAACAACCCCCGTAATACAGGGGATATTATGAAACAATTTTATAGTAAAAAAATAATCGGGTCATGTAACATCTCGGATTTTTCAAACTCGTATTCGTTTACGCTTAACCGATCTGGGAACATTATTCGGATCCTTATTATTAATAAAATCAAACATTTATAAGTATTCTTTAATATATTTTCATTTTATATCCTTTAGGTTCTTAAAGTAGTTCATTTCTTGATTTAACTTTAAAATAATCATTATTTAACCATTTTAGATAGTTCAAGGACTAAAATTGTCAAAAATCAAAACATTCCCACCTTATTGCCGGAGCGCCGCGTGGCCACTAAGGTCTAGTGTCACACCCCGACTTAGGGCCTAGGCGTGTGACCCAAAGTTGGTACTTGTTTTGTAAATATATCATAGTTTAAGGTTGTAAAACGGAAGACTTGTTTAAAATATTATTATATTCAAAAGATGGGATTAAAACACCTGTTGGTTGGTACAAAAGTGTTTGGTTGAAAAAACCATAATTTACATTATTTTAATATCAAAATCTTCATATGAGCCATCAGATGGTCTAATGGCTAGTCATCATCTCTAAATCACCTATTCCTCATTACCTGTAAGACAGTTATAAAAAAAAATGTCAGCAACACATGCTGGTGAATACGCTGACACAAAATATTTAAGTACTTAGTTATTCCCTCGGGTATCTTATGACCGGCCCATCGTGGCTTAGGAAATAACCAAGTCAAATTTACTATTATAAACATCCAGTTCTACTCGAAACCGCTCAGCAATACCGCAGCATCGAGGTCTATCAACTATCAATATACACAAGATAATCCCCTCTTGGACATTACTTAGGTACGGCCGAACATGGCGGAGTCATTAGCAAGTGTGGTGAGGGGTGCCCACCGTCTACCCACATATGTAAGAATCCAAACAAACGTATACAATAGCCTGAGGGCCGGTGATTACCTTTGTTTATTAAGTTTTAGAGATATATAATCCCATGCAAACATTCAAAGACTTGTTTTATAAAGTTATAAAAAAAGTTGGACGTATTTACCTTTCTTCTTGTTCGGTTTTTCTCACTTGATTTGTATAGTCTTGTTACCTCGGACCTATAGTACGAGAATAACGTTTTATAAATACTAGATCAACGATCTAGCTTCAGACCTTTAGTCCGTTTGCATAACCTTTACCATGACATTTATCTCTTTATAAAATATAAGGACCTCTAGTCCTTTCTTTTGTTAATCATTTATAAACTACGTTTCTTCTTCATGAAGAAACATATATTTCAAGTTTCTTTTATTATAAGAAATATTTATAAAAATCTTTATATATAAAAGAGAAATAATATTTCATCTATAATTTCGACGTATGAAATCTTTATTTCACTTTATTATATGATCAAGGTACGGGCTATATTCCTGACTTGGGCCTAAGCTATTTATAATATAATAATCGGGTCGAACCCCTACCTTGTATGGCTTGCTATACGAAATGCCTAAGCTTTACTTGGGAAGTACTCCTACTTGACGGTGGAAAGTCTAGAGAGTAACTATGTAGAATTCTAGCACGCACTTCGAGGCCAAAAACATCGGAATATCGGCATATCGGGGTGGTGGCACGAATACCGAGGTTGTGTGTGTGGTTTGGAGTGTGAGGGATGGATGAGAAGTCCCCCATGGCTGCCATATATATAGGCAAAAAGTTGCAACATCGCGTCGCGCGAAGATGAAGTAGGCTCGGTGAGTCGCCAAGTAGGCTTGCCACGTGTCCTGTGACGTGTCGCCACGTGTCACTCCAGGGTTACGTTATATTATCGCCACTTCTCATCGTGCAAAGATGCAAGACCCAAATTCTTCGCGTCGCGCGAAGATGCAGAATTTCAAATCTTTTTATTTTTAATCCCCGATCTTTTGGTAATTCTCCATGTCTTGATTTCGTCCCAACATCCAAAAATACTAATGCGGCTCTTAAGCAGCTCGCGACGATGTTAAGTTATATTATTGCCACTTCGCGTCGCGTGAAGATGCAAGACCCAAATTCTTCGCATCGCACGAAGACGCAGAATTTCAAATCTTTTTTATTTTTAATCCCCGATCTTTTGGTAACTCGCTATGTCTTGATTTAGTCCCAACATCCAAAATACTAATGCGGCTGGCGGCGATGCGAGCATGTGAAGTGCGCCATCAAAGCGCCACATTGCGCCCATCGCCATTCACCCGAGCCCGTGCACGTCGGGTGTTCGCACCCTCCACTAGGACTAGGGAGAGTGGTTAGCCACATAAGAACATTATCATGGAAAGGTCCCTCCTTATGAAGTGTTTTCTTTTTCTGCCTTTCATTTCTTTGTCTTATTTTACCCATTATTTATACCATGAATATTTTTAGTCCATCATCTTTATTAGTTTGTTAAAATTGGACCAAATTTTTCGTGATGTTACATCTAGGGCCGCCATGCACCGCCTCCACATACCTATGCAGATCCTTATTGATTATCTTGTTTCCTTGTTCGTTTTTGGCACTAAATCGTTTATTTTTGGATTATTTCAAGTGAATTAAGCCCTAAGAAAAGTAATATAGCTTAAGTACATGTCCATATTCATTAACCCTTGCTCAAGAACGAATTTTACTGCATATAATTTTGATTTGGTCATTAAAAGCTTATTTGGTTTCTTAAACGAGTAAACTAACTAAATTTGTTTCATTTTAGTGTATCCTATATAAACAACTCTTATTTTATCTGCCACAAACTTTCCCTAAACTCTAATTAAGAATTCCCAGTCGTCACCCTATTCTGTCATCCATCATCTTCTTCGTTTTAGCCATTATACTCGAACAATCAAGCTTTGAAGGTTGACTTTGCTATTACGACGATCTTTGACTCCACTTTACGGTTGAATCATTCACTTTCCGGGAAAATTGTGAACTGTAAAATCATTCATACATATTCCCTAGTCAATAACCTTCAATCGATTTATGATATTTAAGGGTGTTGACTGGTCAATTCGTTTAAAACCCGTTAAAAGGGCATAATGGTCAACAAGTTTGACTACTCGTTTTCTCATGCTTCTGGTCAGAACCAAAGTTCGGTCCATAAGACTTTTTTTTTCGTGACAAGATTTTAAGGCTATTGACCAAAACCCGACTTTCGACTCGCGGTTTGAATTCTGGTCAGTACCAGCTCGCTTAAACGTTTAATCTATCATAACTGGAGTTCTAGACGTCCGTTTGGAACGATTCCAACGGCAACGAGTTCTGTTTTTCTCATATTTTCTTATCTCAAAGTTTTAGGTTTATTTGATTTACTTCGTTCAACGCGTTAAAGGACGATTCATTCATTTGTTTATCGGTTACTCATATTTTTGTTCACTCACTTAATCATCAAGGTAAGTTTGATCATTTCCTTTTTTATTTACTGTTTTCAAACGTTTTGGCGTACCTATTCATATTCTATATCATACACACACACACAAACTCGCAAACATAATTATTGTGTGTATATCAATTAAATGCTATTTGCTATTTGCTTATGTGTTTACATTCTATCATGTTTCGGAGAGGTCCATCAGAAGTCTAGCATGTCAGTATGATCATACACCGTCTTAGTAACCTGAACCCAATTCGCTTGCCGATGGTAAACCGACAATCTCAGTCAGTCATTGTAACCAATGCCCATTTCGCAAGGCAACAGTTAAATGGCACACTAGCATGTCTATGGTTTGTTTATAGGTTGATTTGATTATTACTCACATATGTTTGTTTGCACATTTAACATTATCATATATTATATATATACATATTATTTTTAGTGTAAAAAATTGGTGATCATCTCACTCAACATGTGTTGTTGACAAACTCTATTTTCTACGCATTTGCAGGTTGCCTTTTGATTTGAAGTTTGACATGAAGGACATCTAGAAAATACCATAGGGAACTTAATGAAGAATATCTTATATAAATCTTGATTGGATTATTTTTTTTACATTATTTGTTTGTGTTATAAATATTTGTGCATTGTAATTTGAAATAATTAATTTAATAGATATTGTCATTTTATTTATGATAGGTACTTTCAGCTGTGAACAATTACGGCCACCACCCCCAAACCATTACCCAAGTCACCGCATCTTCCAATCCATCTATAAAACCACATTCATTCTCCACGTGGAACAACACCCAACCAATTAACATCCCACAAACGTCACCGCCGCAGTCGGAACCAATTCCAAAATGCGCACTGTCATTTTGCCCTACAATGCCATCATTTCCGTCCCCAAATTCATTTTTAGCTCCCGTTGATGTCACTCAAACTTCAACCGCATCCCCTATACCGAAAATTTCGCAGCCACCTAACGTGGTTGCAACACTCTTAGCCCCTAAAGAGTCACTAAAACCATCCCTTTTCTTTGGGTTTACTCGGTTCCTACAATCAGAAAGTTGAAGAGCACACAAAAGTTAAGATATGGGACTTGGGTAACTATTCTGCGTAACATGGCATTTACATCCTTGCTAAGAATTTGATTAAACATGGAGTGATAAAAGGAATCCAAATTGAAGAGTGTTTTGATACATTTGTGAAACCTTATCGTTAGGTATCAAACATTACACCAAGAAAGTGTGAGTGGCCTCTACCTTGGCGACCACCATGGCGACTGGTTGAGATCGTCCCATACGTGGTTGTCCGATTGGAATGGCGACCACTGTAGAAAACGCATTCCGTTCTTGAGGACAAGAACATTTTGAAGGGACGGAGAATTGATACGATCATAATTAATATTTATCTTTAATATATTAATTTGCTTATCTATATTTAGTTTCCTTATTATAGTCTAATTATGTTTCATTATTGTTTATCCTTTCCTTCTTTCGTATCCTATAAATTGTAATCTTAGTTTGAGAAAAAAAAAATAATAATTAGAAAATTGTCTCAAGTTCGGTTTCTCTTCTTCTCTTTTGTTCTTGGAGCCTAACCCACTATACGGGTCTATCGGGAGATTGACCATCTCAAATCGTTATCTATCAATTTAATCGTTCTCGATCAATTAGCAAATAACTAATTTTCAATCACTTGTATAACTTATTGAACCGTGCGATGTTTTGTCCAAAACTAAGGAATTTGATTTTGATTTTTAAGTTTTAGGGTACAGCATCCCTAGATGAGTCACTTTTCAAGCTAAAAAATTAATGGAATATGTAATTTGCATTGGTAGCCCTATCCATCCATTGTAGATGAGTGTTTGAGCCTATTGTTAAAAAAAATACAAACTTATTGTATGAATATTGATACCGATAAGATTCAACTATTTCAGAACTTGCACTAGTTAAGCAATGTCTAGGGCGAAATGATCATGTTACACATAAAGAAATAATAGAATTAGGGAAACCCTTGTTTAAACCTTTTCATTTGTTATCCATACTTAATTATATAATCCACTAGATGGTCAATTTGATCCAAATAACATTTCGTTTGTTTAAACCACTAAATATCGAAGGAAATATGGATTTAAGTAATCCAAACTATTGTCTATTGACAGGCAATAGTCTCAACTAACAAAATGTTTTCTGATAGTCTCACCTTTTAACATATGATGTGGCGTGCCCGCCCGTCTAAATGCTCATTGTGTGGCAAGTACGTGGCATTGGCACCCTTTCCCTCTCTTTTCGCCACCATTGCACCAGCACTACCATGGCAGCCACCACCACCACCACCACCTGAAACCACCATCACCACCCCCAGCACCTTCTTCCCTAATTAGGGTCGTGGTTGCGAACGTCGATCCGTCCTTCAATGCAATAGTGTAAGACCCCGAATCCCAGGAATCCTACAGTTGGTAATCACACCCAAAAATTCACAAAAATTTTAAAACCAAAGCAATTCGTTTTATTTAAAACAAGTTCAGAGTAAATATAAACAGCGAAAAACTCAAAAGTATTAAAAGTTCCCAAAACCTGGGAAGAAGTACCAAACAATAAACAATGGAAACAGTTACTTATAAAAATCCCATGACCAAGTATAAGTTAAAATGCTCTGTTTATAAAAGGTCTCGACTAGGAATGCCTTCAACCATCTGAATAGTCTCTAGCACGTCCAAGCGATAATCTCCGATCCTCGACCTGAAAAGTCAAACTAACATACACACAAAGTCAGCTTATGCTGAGTGAGTTCAAGTTTTATATAATCAATGTTTATGATTCAGTTTAGATTTCAAAAATACAAAAACTTGAAAATCATAACTAAATAAATAAATGTTTTTCCTTTAAAATATTTATGCTAACATGGGCCTCGCACCACGAGTAGTAACTCGAGTAATATATTGGACCCGGTAGCAGAAAACAGTATGTAATACGGGCCTCTCACCATGAGTCGTAACTCGAGTAATATATTGGACCCTAATACAGAAAATCCACACAATACGGGCCTGTCACCATAAGTCAAAACTCGAGTAATATACTGGACCCGATTGCGAGTTTAACAAAAGACGAGCCTCTCACCATGAATCGCAAGTCATGAAGTCAAGGATCCGAGTAATATATTGGACCCGGCCATAATCACGCACACACACATCAAAGGCACGCTTCCACGTAAGTTCATCAGGTACACACATCAATAGGCATATATATATATATATGTATATGTATATAGTTTAATCACGATGAAACAATATGATACAACACGTATAGGTCATAGGGTAATATGTATAAGTCATTCCAGAAAACCAACATAAGTAAGTCTACTCGTATTCAAATAATATTAGGCCTAATAACATTCTTGAGCCTTAGACCCTAAGTAATATACATATAACCCTAGGGAATATGTATGCCCATAAATTGGTCTAAAATATCCTAAGTCATAGAATCTAATTTGCACATGTCTTCATAAATATACAAACACGAGTCAGACTATGCATTTCCATCCAAATAGTTTAAATGAGTAAAATCGGGTGAAATTGTAATAGGGTGTGTATGCCAGCCCAAAACGCAAAAAGAGTAAAAAGGGCATCATGAACTCACCTGTTACGAGGCACAAAATCACAATGAGCTATAGATCCCAAAGTATCCCCACCACTCAAACGCCTGTAGGATTACAAACAATAATTACTAACGGGCCGTACCGACTCGCTTATCATACGAGGCGTCCTAACATGGTTTGGATTGGCCTAAAGACTCAACCTTATAAAGTTTTATTACCACA
This sequence comes from Bidens hawaiensis, assembly GCF_021521415.1. Lineage (NCBI taxonomy): Eukaryota > Viridiplantae > Streptophyta > Magnoliopsida > Asterales > Asteraceae > Bidens > Bidens hawaiensis. Next base: position 406,423 of record NW_027491426.1, on the reverse strand, counting down.
ACCCCCGGGGCCTTGTATTTACCGAAACCACCCTTAGATAATCCCGGGGACAAAGGATTCCCAATTTACCCCGAAAGTTGCTAGTTGAATCAGTTATGCGCGTTTATGAGTTGTTTACGCACAGAGCACCAACTCACCCCCGTGTGGACCAAATTAAATAAAATCACAGCCAACAAGTCCACACGACACTACACGAGTTGGATGGGTCGGTAATTCGCAAGCACAACGCACAAACTAACAATAAACGCGAATTTGCGTTGTACCGACCCGTTTGAGTAACCGACAACCAATTCAGTCCCAATACTTAGAAAAATAATGTTTTCCACAGCCCATATATCAAACCGAAGATACAAAAACTGAATTGGTTGTTAATTCCTTCAAACCTCACGCTAAACGCAACAATTTAACAATCTAGACAACCGAATACTAGTTTTCAATCTATCACTAATTGACCAATCAAACGAAAACCGTAGCTTACAATATTAAAGTGTGTTACACTAGACATACCTAATAAGGTGAGGGAGAAAGAACCCTAACCAAAACAGCCCCGAAAGATGCACGAAAGGGCAGCCACCGGTTAAGCCTAAAACGAATGAATTGATCAATAACGAGTATAATGAGCAAATTTTAGCATGCAAAGATGCATTTTATTGCATAGGAAAATCATAGGAATAAATTATGAAATTTTTACCAGAGTTGAATAAATGTCTTAGATTTATAAAAATATTTTTGTTATATTTTTCTAGTGCACACAAAGATCATAAAATTCCTCCAACACAGAAAGGCAAATATAGCTATTTATGTGCACATCAAAAGTGTTTATTTGTTTAAAAATTATTACCAAACCAGATTAAATGATTCCAATTGGGTTGTAAACTTAACTCAAAATGTGAAGTTCCAGAAGTAGAACCAACCAATTTGGACTTTTCAAAAAGAGTTATGATGTCAGGAAGAAAGACCAGAATCCGTCACCCCACATCAGCTTTGACACACGATCTTATAAAATCATAATAAAACCATTCAAATCTCTTCCAAAAACTACATATTATACCTTTATCGAAACTAGACTCAAAGTAGAACATAATGGAAACAAGAATTGATCAAAAACTGTTGATACATGTTTTGTACGTCTAGGTCTTTAATTGTCTGTTAATGTAATAGTCTTAGTTTATAGGGGGTTTGATGTAAAAAGGCATTTTGGTAATTAATGTAATCTGCCCATTCGCCTAAATTGTAAGGCACATTCGTTACCCCGTAACGAATGTGTCACATTCGTATTAATGTAAGTCCCATTCGTTAACCATGCTTAACGAATGGAACATAACGAATGAAGGCTATTTGCTATGTGTAATGTAACACGAATGAGATGTCTCATTCGTTAATTTTTAATGTAACGAATGACCCATTCGTTAAGGCCATCTTAACGAATGAGGTCACCTTCTATATATACCCTATAATGTATTTCTAAAAAAAAACAGTTCTGATTATTTCCTCTCCAGCCTCATTACTCTGTCTAAAGTCACTCTCAACACACACTGTTCACACACATAAAGTAGTCAAACATAACCGTATACCTAATCAACAAATAACTCGATGTCATCGTAAGATCTAGATCCGGTTAGGCTCAATCAAGTGGTATCAGATCCATTCAATCTGATCTTCGATGTTATTCGTTGTTTAATTGTATTGATTCATCGTTCATTGAGTCAATATGAGTGTAGATTGATCTGAATTGAATTCAATTGAGTTTCGGATAAATAGAGCAACATAGTAACTGTAATTGAACTGATATAACAGTAATAAGGTAAAGGTATAAGGTAATTGAGAATGTTTGCGGAGGTTTGAGTTCAGATTATTGTGGAATTGGTTGGTAATTGATTACGATCTGAATTGGACGAAATTGTGATACGAGTATGTTACGGACTTGTTAATTGAGTTTATTTACGATGGTTTATTACGGACTGGTGTAGTAAGGATCGGATTTGGATTCCGAGCAGTTTGATGCCGTTTAGTGAAATTCGGACAAGTTAGGACTAAGTTTTGGATTTTTGAATGTTTGAAGATATGAGTTCTGATTCGTTAATCGTTGAATACTGATTCGTTATCTTTATAACTGCTCATTCGTTCAAACGTACTCGTTAACTTCGCTTAAACCACATTCGTTAACCACATTCGCTATTCATTCACATTTCGTGAAACACATTCGCTAAACCTCACATTCGCTAAATACATTCGCTATCCACATTCGTTATTCTTAATCGTTACAATTCACATTCGCTTAAATCCTTAACGAATATCTCACATTTGTTACTGTTTCTTACTCGTTATATTTCACATTCGTTATTGTTCTGATTCGTTTGAACAGTAACCATAACCTTTAAGTTTTGACAAGTTTGGTCCCTTAACTTCTTAAACTTGTTATCTCATGGCCTCTCAGAATGCTTCGTTTTATGCATTAGCATCCCAGAATGCTTTAATGCAACAAACATTGACGATGGACAACGAGATTGGTAGTCACAACAAGTGTCCTAAACTTCTGAAACTTTCAGATTTTGCTCAGTGGGAACCGAGGTTTCGTGCTCACTTGGGTTCGGTTCATCCAAGCAGTGTACGGTATCTCGATGTTGTTTATGCAACACCTCTTTTAGGTAGTGACAATCTTGGTTGGACTCCAAAGGAATTTAAGCATTATGAAGCACAAGAACTGAAAGATTTTGAAAGTGAGACAAAGGCTTATTCGACTCTCACAATGGCTTTGCCCGAGCAAATCTTTCACCAATATAGCACTATAAAGATTTGTGAATCTTTATTTGATACTATGAAAAGAAGAAGCTTGGGTAATACGCTTGAGAGTAAGAAGACTCTCGTAAAATTTCAGTTTAGAAATTTTATTTTGATGAAGAATGAAACTGTGGAAAAGATGATTAATCATTTTAGTCATCTTTTTGTGGAAATGGTAAGTGTGAATCTTGAGCCTACCGAAGCTGACAAAATTGATACTCTGAAGAATGCTTTGCCCTCATCATATTCTACTTTCCTTTTTGTGTTAAAAGAGAATGGTTTCTTTCGTAACACAGAGCTCACTGCAGTGCAATTTATTAACAAGATAGAAGAAAGAGAATTTGAGTTGAAGTGCCAAAACTCATTGAAGGATAATCAAAACCAGAATCCTTCACTTTATGGTGGAGCAATGCCAGAAAACAATTCTTCAAGTTCAAGTTCTGTCCCAATCATTGCTTTCTTCACTCAAGCTCAAGATGAGACATCTAATGTAAACAGCTCACCTAATGTATGCTTTATGGCAACGAGTGCCAAGTTTGAGTCAACTGCCAATGCTTCAAGTTCATTGCCAAAAGTGAATCTTCAAGAAGCTGAACAACAATTTGCATTTGTATGTGCATTCATGACTTCATATGAACAATTGGTTGGTAGCAAAATTGCAAAAAGTGAATTGACCGATGAAGACTATGATCAAATTGATTCCGATGACCTTAAACCGATGGATCTCAAGTGGAATATGGCAATGATTGTCAAAAAGGTTAAGAGGTTTATGCAAAGAACGGGAAAAGACCTTCCTACCCTTAACAAGCGAGTTGGGTTTGATAAACTGAAGGTCAAGTGTTATAATTGCGGGGACTTTGGCCACTTTGCCAAAGAATGTGATAAACCAAGAAAGGAGTATTCAGGTCACGCAATGCTGAGAGAACCCCGGGAAAGAATGCATCGGGAAGTGATCAAAGTAAGAAAAGTTCATCAGAAAGTGACAAATCTAAGTTGTCCAACACTCAAGCTCTTGTCACAAATGAAGGGGTTGATTGGTCTTAAAGGTTGTTGGGAAATCAGGCCAACCTTGCTGTCTTTGAACCAGTTGAGAAATTTGAAGATGCAAGCAGTGATAATGTATCTGAAGAAAGCAACTCCTCTGACTCTAAAACTGATTCTGATCAGAGTTCGTGTGTGCAAATCGAATCTGATAAATCAATTGCTGATCAAGTTGAATCTTATGCTTGCATGGCTAAGATCGAAGAGGTATATCCTAAACCTTAAGTTAATGTATCTTAACCTTCAGCTGGTGTGATTGAGTGTACTGAATGTGTTGAACTCAAAACTAAACTTGAATCAGCTTTAATTCAAAACACCAATCTCACAAAAGATCACTTTATGATCAATGAATGTTACCAACAGAAATCCAAATTACTAGAATAATCTACATTAAAAATTTAAAATCTGTCTGAAAGCAATCATGATCTTAAAGCTGAGGTTCAATGTAAGATAATTGTAGTTGAACAACATTTCAAGGAGATTCTCTGACTCAGAAATTGCATTTCTAATATGGAAAATGAAGTTTTAGAACTGAAAAACAAACTTGGAAGATTTTGAGATTCCTCATTTCTTTTAAATGAGATCATTGAAGTAAACCATTCTCACAAGAAAAATGGGAAAGCGGGTTTAGGGTACGTCGAGATTCCTCCTCCTTTTAAAGGAGATTACTGTAGCATTCCTGATGTGAAACAATGTCCAGAAATGCATACAGTTGAATCTGATAATGTTGAACAAATTAAAACAACTAAAGAACCGATTCAAATTACAAGTAAATCAGTGTTTACCAAAAGTGAATTGGACGGTTCTATTGAGGAGTTGTCTGAACCAGATGAGATTGTCAAAAACAAGAACATCCCTGCTGACAATCACATCTTGTGTGAACCTGAAGAGTTTGACCAAGCAGTGTATGGTTCAAAACCTTCAGGCGATTCATCAAAAACTCCTAAGATATCACCTAATGTACCAAAATCAGACAAACCCTCTGTGTCTGATTAGGAGTTGATGAGGTTCATCAATCCTCAACCTACATCTTCAAGTGGGAAGATATTTAAGTTCAAAGGGTTGTTAAAATTGTTTTTAGATAAAGAAGTTCCTTTGAATCTTCTAAATCCTGAAATGATTGACAGTGTCTTTCGAGATGACACATCAAAAGTTACTGAGCTTGAGCAAAGTTTTATCGAATCAAAAATTAAGAATGTTCAAGAAAAGGAAAATGATAACAAGTTTAAACCCATAAAATTTGTAAAATCATCTGGGATGGAGAATTCTTCTATTTCTACCAACCTAGAGTTTTATCAAAATAAAAAGGGATTCAAACCCATTGTTCCAAAGAAAGTAACTTTTGAAAAATCTAAGATTGATGTTCCTCAACCTGTGCATGAAAGTAAACCAAGTGTTTCATCACATAAGTCATTAGACACACGTTTATGTTTTAAATGTGGTGAAGCGGGTCATGTTTCGAAGAAATGTAAATCAAAGGTTGATGATATCGAGTTGTCATCAAACCGAAAGATTGAATTAAATCAGAATATGAAAGAAAAATAAATTGATGAGTGTGTAATAATGTATTCAAATATTAATCCGAAGAAAGTAGTTCGGGTTGAATCGTTTAATGTATCAAACAAATTTGTTGACCGTGCTCAACCAATTTGTATGAACACTGATTCGGGAATCATACGTGACGGTTACTTAAAGAAGAAAACCAAGAAACCGGTCACCTATTCTCAAGTACCGAATGCTAGTATTAATTTATCTTTATCTCCGAAAGTATCAAAGGGAGAGCCCAAGACTGAGGCTTGGTCTGCCCTTTTGAACTAATATCTTTACCTTGTTGTGCAGAGTTCATCTAGATCCGTGTCAAGTCACAAGTGGATATTGGATAGTGGATGTTCTCGGCATATCACTGGCAACCTGGATCTTTTGAATAACGTCAAAGATATTCAAACGGGAAAGTGACGTTTGAAAAGGTTAATTATTGTGAAAAGGTGGATCATAATCTGCTGAGCGTTTCGCAGATATGTGACAAGAAGTTTACCACAATTTTCACATATACGGAATGTGTTATCCTTCAACCGGGATACACGATTCCTGAAGACATGGTTGTCATGAGATCACCTCGATCAAATGATATTTATGTACTAGACATGAGTTGTAATGTAAGTGTTTCGCCCTCGGCTACGTGTTTCGTATCAAAAGCAACAGAAAAGGACTCTATCCTTTGGCATCGACGCATGGGGCACATTCACATACGAAAGATGAATTTTCTCATTTCAAATGAACTGGTGGATGGTGTTTCACTTAAGAACTTCAAGATTAATGATCATTGCATTGCATGCAAGAAGGGGAAACAAAAGAAGAAATCACATCCGAGCAAGTTAATTAACTCGATTGATACACCACTAGAACGACTTCATATGGATCTCTTTGGTCCAATGAATCGTTCTAGTATCGCAGGTGATCTGTACTGCTTGGTGGTTACTGATGATTTCTCACGATACTCATGGGTTTTATTTATGGGGTCAAAAGATCAAACGCCTATCTTAATTCAGAACCTTATCACAAAGATCGAATCAATTTACAAACTGAAAGTGAGACTAATACGGAGTGATAATGGAACTGGATTTAAGAATAATGTATTGGATTTCTTCTGCATTCAGAAAGGAATTCATCGGGAATTCAGTGCGCCTTATGTTCCTCAACAAAATGGTGTGTCTGAAAGAAAGAATCGTACGTTGATTGAAGCTGGGAGAACGATGCTTGCTGATTCTAAGCTACCCGTTCAATTCTGGAACGAAGCTGTGAATACAGTGTAACAACTCGGATTTTTTGATTATAAAAGGTACCCATATTTTCCCAACCCGTTTTCGTTTTCGGGAAATTTAATCAATAAAATTTTTAAATTAATTACATTCTAGTTTTCTATATTTATTATTTTATATTTGGATTTTATATAAACATAACCATTAACCCAAACCCGATAACAAAATCCATAAACCCGTATCCATTTAACCCGTAACCACGACCCATTTACCTTACTTGTGCCACAATTATCGATCTAAATTAGGAATCGAATCCCGTTTATGATTTCTCATATTATATTCGGCCTATCTAACATCAACAATTAGGAAACGAGATCAGAATCTGATACGAATTGATTATAATGAACCGTCTTAAAACCTAAAATCTATTATATAACCTAGGCTTGATCATAACTCAATTATTCGCGTCTGCACCATCCATACAACCCGATGAACCAAAACCCTAACCTTAATTGCTTTGAGTTTGGTCGTAACCCTTAGTTCGGTCGTTCTTCTTTCCGCGGCTACAGGGCTACCGTTTTCCCTGTTCCTATCATCTAATCAGGTAATTGAAATATGCATTGAGTTCGCCTAACATATGTAAACATAAACCCTAAAATCAATTCATTAAACGATTAGCGGATTGGACGATTGCTGTTTTAGGGTTCATAAGCAATCTGGTCTTAGCTAACTTCTGTATATGCAAAACTGTTTCCCGATCTTATACAACTGACACACCAGCCCAGTTGGCTGGTGTGTGTGTGTTCAAATTCCAGTCACAGGTTGCAGGTTGGAGTTCCAGATGGCCCTGTTTTTGTTATTATTATTTTTAACCTATTTTAATAATTTATAATATATTATAAGTAATAATAAATATTAAATAAACAATATTTTTATTTACCTGACATCATTAAGCTAAAAGTTTCGTATCAAATAATTTCGTTACAAGTTTTCGTGTATATATATATGTGTGCGTGTGTGTGTGTGTGTGTATAATTCGTTTTAAATAAAAATTATTATAAACGTATTAAACGTATCAAAGGTGTTAATTATATTTTTACTATCGAATTTCGTTAAGAATTTCAAGATATAAATTTAAGATAATTATATATTTAAACGTATATTTTTATAGTAAATTTTGACTCATATTTATTTAAACTAATTATTTGTAAACCCAATTTTATGACAAATAATGATTTTTATAATTAAATAATAAAGAATAATTCATAGAGATCAATCGTTCAATCCATAACATACAAATCATAATTGTAACTCAATTCACATCGAAATCTTAAATTCGTTATACATCTTATATCATTATAATTCACTCGTAATATCATTTAATTAGGATCCTTGTCGGTAATTCTCGAAGAGTGTGATTATCGTTCTTGTCGTATTCATTCCCGTTTGGCTTAATCGATCAGGTGAGTTTTATCATTCCCCTATTTTACTCTATTTTCATAAACGTTTTGGGGACATATGCGTATATAATACTATATATACATATCTATATATACATACATATCAAAATAGCAAACGTGTAATTGTGTGTGATTAATCAAATGTACTTGTTATGTGCTTATGTGTTATTGTATTGATTCTCTTGACATATCCCCTTGGAGAGGGTTCTCATTCTCATTGACTACCGCCCGATTCGCTTGGCAACGGTCTTATTCTCATTATTTGCTCATGGTTGATTTACCGGCGCCCGATTCGCTTGGCAATGGTTTAATCGACAACTTATTTACTTATGGTTTGATTTCATTACCGCATTTACTAAGATTTGCTTATTTATCATATTAACATTATTTTGGTGTCAAAACTTGGTGGTAAACTCACTCAACATATTTGTTGACAAAAACTCCATTTTCTATGCATATGCAGGTTGCCTGAAGATTGAAGTTGGAAACGTAGACAAGACCTTAGGATATAATCAAGATAATCGTTATATGAACTCATATTTGTGTAATTGAATTGTTTTGTATATTTGGATAATGTGTGTAATATTTGTAAATAATTAATTAGATATTGTCATTTATATTTATGATAGTATCTTCGAGCTGTGAGCAATCGGATCACGCCCCGGCATTTCCGCCTTAGGTTGGGGTGTGACATACAGCGTGTGACACCCTAAATCGCGTACTAACTGTAAAGAGATTCAAGAAGACTAGTTATGAGCTTCTGAACAATCATAAACCGAAGATAAAGTATTTGGAACCTTTCGGGTGTCCGTGTACTATATTGAAGAGAGATGCTGGAAAGTTTGATGAAAAAGCTTTTGAGGGTTATTTTTTGGGATACAATTCTCCTAAGAAATGGATCTTCAATATCTCTTCTGATTGTGTGGAAGAATGGTATCACGTTGATTGCCAAAGTTATACTACTCCTCCAACAGGTACGGGTCCCGATTGAATGTTCGATTACGACGGGTTATTTAATTCGTTTACGTCCGTGGTTGAAGAAGTACCTGAAGATTTTATTAGATCATATCTGGAAGAACAATGTCTTCCTATTCGAAGTTTTTCTTCGGTTGATGTAGATAACTCTCCTAATGTATTAGAAACGTCAAATGAGGTTTCTGAATCTTCCGATGATGCTGATTTTGTTGATTCATCGTCTGTTCCATTAGATGAAGCTCCAGAAACAAACGAGCCGATTCTAATTGTTGATGAATCACCAACTGTCTCTTTAGACACAGCGGAGGTAAATATCACCAATCTGGGTGATAATGTATCTGTACCTGCTAATCCTTCCTTAAGGATTCACTCTAATCATCCGCAGGAATAGATAATTGGTGATGTGAATGACGGGGTTTGTACAAGACACCAATTAGCTAACGTATGTGATGATATGGTTGACAGTAACTTTTCTCCTACTGAGGATTCGATTGTATGTGCTTATGAGGATTTTCACTCATCGGGTATCCTTAGTATTGCACAATACACCTGCTTCCTATCACAGATTGAACCGAAAAGTGTCACGATGGCACTTAAGGAACCGTCTTGGGTTGAAGCGATGCAGGAGGAGCTGCAACAGTTTAGTCGACTGGGTGTATGGGACTTAATTGATAAAACCGACCATGTGAAAAAGGCTATTCCAACAAAATGGGTTTTTAAGTGCAAAAGGACGACCGCGGGGTAATCGTGAGAAATAAGGCATGATTGGTTGTTCTTGGTTACAATCAACAAGAAGGCATTGATTACACTGAAGTATATGCTCCTGTGGCACAACTGGAGGCTATACGTATTTTTCTTGCCTATGCAGCCTACAAAAATTTTAAGGTTTATCAAATGGATGTGAAATCGGCCTTTTTAAATGGAGCTATTCATGAGGAAGTGTACGTGAAGCAGCCTCTCGGTTTTGAGGATCCAGACTTTCCAAAGCGTGTTTATCGATTTAAACAAGGCTCTTTATGGTTTCCACCAGGCCCCGAGAGCCTGGTACAGCATGTTGGCTGACCATTTGATAGAAAGCGAATTCAGGAGGGCAACTGTGGATTGTACTTTGTTTTATAAGAACGTGAGTGATGATCTGCTCCTCGTCCAAATCTATGTTGACGACATCATTTTCGGTTCGACAAACGACAGCCTGTGCAAAGATTTCGAGAAGACGATGCAAACCAAATTCGAGATGAGTTCGATGGGAGAGATGAACTTTTTCTTAGGATTGCAAGTTCACCGGTCTGATTCCGGGATCTTTATCCATCAGACCAAATAGGTGAACGTTGTCTTGAGCCGATTTAAGATATCAGACGGCAAAATTCCTTCGACACCTCTTCTCGTGGGTCACAAGTTATCGCCGGATGAATTGGAGGATACCGTAGATCCAACCCTATATCGAGCAACGATCTGATATCTTATGTATTTGACTGCATCTCGACCTTATATCATGTTTGCTGTTTGTTTGTGTGCCAGGTACTAATCTAGTCCTCGAGTGACTCATCTGGCGGCAGTAAAGCGCATCTTACATTATCTGAGGGGAAATCCCGACATCGGGTTGTGGTACCCCAAGGATGATAAGTTTGATCTCACCGCTTTTACTGATTCGGACTATGGAGGATGCAAGATCAATTTCAAGTCTACAACAGCGGGTTGTCAGTTCTTAGGAAACCGGCTTGTTTCCTGGCAGTGTAAGAAGTAGACGACGGTCTCAACTTCAACAGCCGAAGCGGAGTATGTGGCGGCCTCGAGTTGCTGTTCACAAGTTCTCTGGATCTAGCAACATTTGCGGGATTACGGTTTGAAGTTTCTTACTACTCCTATTTTTATTGACAATTCGGTCGCTATATCTATCACCAAAAATCCGGTTCATCATTCGAAAACCAAACACATTGAAATCCGTTATCATTTTATACGTGATTGCTTTGAAAAGAAATTAATTTCGATTGATAAAATTCACATGGATTTTCAAAAGGCTGACCTTTATACCAAAGCATTTGACAAAACACGTTTTCAATATTTGCTAGGTATAAATGGTTTAAAAACTTTAAAAGATATTCAAAAGCTTGGTTAAATCATTTTTTTTATTTAGTTCAATTTTTGTTGTTTTTATGAGGAGAAAATATAAAATCCAAAAGTATTGTGTTTTTCAGTTTGTACAGAGAAAATTAAAAACTCCAAAAACATTCAAATATTGAAAAATTCAAAAACAATGAAAAATGCTCCTCAAAATGAGTTTAGAAGCAAAAAAGGGAAAATAATAGTATATTGATCATTTGCTCCTAAGTCCAGTAAAAAGTAAGTAATAAAAGACTGTGTGCTTAATTGTATTGATGTATTGGTAGGTCTTTTAACAAACAAGTATGGATTGGTAAATGATATAAACATAAATTGCTAAATATTCAGGGATATTAGTTCTATAAAAGGTCTTGATAATGATGGTAGAAATGTAATAATCTGGTCATACTCAAGCCTTCTAATCAATTTGAACCAAAAGGGTCTAGTTGGTGGTTAACGCTCAACGATGTATGGTCTTGTGACCTTAAATTCTGTATTGATGGGATGCTTTAAGGCTCCGGATTCCAATGAGTCTTTATGCGGTTTGACATCTGGTATTGATTTCGATGAATATTAAAAATACTTGTAAAAGTGAACCCGTAGTGTAACTGCTTAAGTCTCTAAACTTGATCGCAAAAAGTACTTCGTGTACAAAATGAATTACAGACTTGATCAAACCATGCTATGAGTCATACATTGTCCCCTTGCTCGCGTCTTATTATCATTAAGAAACGGACCACAAGGGACACAATGTCTGTAAACCGACAGATGAAATCGTGCATACTCATCCATGGGAACGGATCTTAGGTTATTGCTTGATAACGGGGGTATGTCTTGTAGTGGGGATTACAGACTATGATTGCTTAAAATAATCATTTTTCATCAAATTGGCTCTAAGGTTTAAGTCAAGTTGGGGTGATTTGGAGAAAATCAAATTACGCTTGAATCAAGATTTGAACTAATTTTTTCTAATATTTGTGCCTAATTGAACAAATTAACAAATATCACCGAAGATTCTGAAAAATTTGTTAGAAGATTTAAGTGGACAACAATACCAATAATCAACTTAACACCTGTCATAATAAAAGCTGAAAATAAAACTGGTATGGATGGAAATTTTGGTCAATATGATTCCCTGCTCGACTCATAAAAATATGTATTGCTTTATTAGTTAGTCTTACTATTTTATTTTTACTTGTTATTTGAAAAATATTTCAAAATTCAAAAAGATTTTATTTTTATTTTATTTTCGATTTACCGAGCTTGCGAATAAATTCAAAAATAAAAAGAAAAAGTTAGACACCCCAAATTTCTTAAGTTAATCATGCTTAATGTATTTTCAACTGTTATTAGTTGATTTTAACGTAAAAATCCGTTTAATTTAAACCGTATCGATCGTTGATCGGTGATCTAATGTATTGATTAAAACATATTTGGTTTTAATTTTATTTAATTCATGAAAACCCTAATTGGTTTTAATATTATTTAAATCCTTAATGAGATTACTTCTCATTCGCTAAGGAAGTTTGGTGATTCGTTAACTAGTTAACGAATGTAAATCCATTCGTTGTTTAAAACATAAAGAATAAGTTTATTATTCGTTATCTTAACATTCGCTTCCGTTGTGCATACGAATGGAAGTCATTTGTTTAAAATTTTAACGAATGGAATGAAATGATTTTAAAGTATCATTCGTTAAGATTTTTATGAATGATTCCTATATTCGTTAAAAACTTAACGAATAAGAGGAATTAAATTTAAGATTCGGTAAAACTTAACGAATGGACAACTTATTCGTCTAAAAGGATGACGAATCAGGTTCTTAATTTAACGAATGAGGCCATTCGTTAGTTCAAATTTTGAACGAATGACCTTGTAATTCGTGAAATACTTGAGATTTATAATCCCAAGGACAGACGAATGGTCTTTCATTCGACTGTTCCTATTTCTTCATCACCATAACCAAACTCTTGCAAAATTTTTCCAGAATCTTATACTTGCTTATTAGACTAATTGATTGATACCTTCGTGTTCAACAGGTAACGGCGAGTACCATCATATGAAATTCATGGAGTTTCACCTGAGTTTTAGGGGTTAACAGTTCAATTTGTACATTGAACTATTCACTGAATCATTAACTGCTAATAATACACATGTTTGAATCAAAACTAGGATGGAAAATCATTTTAATAAACTGATTTCCAAACTTGGTTATTCAGTTTGATTGTTAAAAGTAATAGAAGATCAAAGGTTGATAAGAAAATCATCGTCGTTTTTTACATGAATTAGTTAAAATTAATTTGAGTTTGACCTTTGATAAGTCAATGGTATTTTTAATTCAGATCTGTTAGTTATATAACGAATGACTGATCAAATTCGTTACTCATATAACGAATGATATTTCAGGTTCGTTGATAGTTAACGAAGGTCTATCCTATTTTTTAAGATAGCGAATAAGATATTTATCCTTATAATGTATAAGTGTAACGAATCTGGGTTAATTCGTTAAAGTATTAATCATAGCCTTCGTTAGTTTAACGAATGACTTAATGTATGTGATTCGTTATTAATAACAAATATGAGATATGTAATGTATAACGAATATCTCATTCGTTTTAAGTCTTTTTAACGAATGAGATGGACATTCGTTAAATCATCATTATAGTCCTGAACAATTTACAAATGTTTGTATTTGTTTTAACAGTAATGGCAGACGCGATTGTTCAAAACCCTGTTCCTGAGCAAAATCCCGAGGCTAACCCTGATCAACCGCCTCAAGCTGAACCTGATCAACCGCCTCAAGCTGAACCTAAACAAGCTCCAGTTTTATTATCATGGAACAAGAGCCACAACATATGTGCCTATCTAGAGCCGAACTTTGAAGACTCTCCGATATTCGGGGGCATGATCAGTTTCTTGACGCGTTCCAGAATATATAAGGCTATTTCTACTCATGCTGTCGTTTATCAGAAGATTATTCAAGCTTTTTGGGATACAGCTAAGTTTAACGAGTCTGAGAATCAGATAGAAGCTGTAATTCAGGATAAACGTGTAGTGATCGATGTTGGGGTTATTCGTGATTCTTTGGGTTTCTGTGATACTGTTGATGATAGATGCGAGTTTGATCAGAGTTTGATATGTGGGTTATTTGGAAGGGTAAGGTATAATGGAGATTTGGGTAAATCAATGTACAACAAAGCAAATTTGTGTGAACAATACAAGTACTTGCTTCATGTGTTGATACATTGTCTCGGTGGACACAAAGGTGGTTTCGATGAGTGTCGAGTAGTGTTACAATCTATGTTTGTTGCCTTGGTGTTGAATAAACCATTCAACTTTTCTGAATTGGTTTATTATCACTTGAAAGAAAATCTCACGAGCCGTCACAAGTTTCTTATGTATCCGAGATTTCTGCAGATGATGATCAATGATCTACAGCCTGATTTGATTAAAGATCAAGATGATGTTATGAAGCTTGAGCACATGAATGACAAGACGATGCGACGTTTACGATCTTACCGAGGTCAGAGTCTGGAAGAAAGACCGAGGTTTAAGCGTTTGATTGGTCATCTTGTGAATATTGATTATGTAGCACCACCTAATGATCGTTGGGCTCATGACGATCTGACTCTGAGCGTGAAAGTGGTGATGGTGGGAATGGTGGAAATGATGGTGGTGATGGTGGTCCAGGACCACAGGCTGAGTTAACTTATGCGCAGAAACGTGAACGTAAGGGCAAAGAACCGATGGTGGAAAAGGGGGAGAAACTAAAGAAGCAAAGGGTGCGACGAGGGTCGGGTGTTGAGATACCGAGTCAACCTTTTGAAAGACCGTCTCCACCCGTATCTATTTCAGCTCCTATTCCTACTTCTCCGTTACCTTAGAGTATACCAAGATCTCCTACTCCTGTTTTTACTAGATCTCCGACACCTATTCAGATGCCTATTTCTCCAGTGCCTCCCTCTATGACTTCGGTTACTACTGCAAAACCAAATCCTTATTTTGGATATGTATTGCAGACAGTGTTGGCACGTATGACGTCTCCACAACAGACTGCTTCTACACTTGTTACTCTAACACCGTTGCCAAGACCTGAGCATTCGTTTATGACTTTCAATCGTCCTCAAGGTCCGATGCAACTGCTTCATCCACATTTTTATGAGTTGTCTCCCAATACCCAGTGGTTTAATCTGTTGAATCTGGTTCATATGAAACAAACCCAGATTCAATCAGATCGTTCATTTCAGGAACAAATGCGGGTAAAGCAACGGAATATCTTCAGACATATTCAGTTTATACAGAAGGAGAACCGGGAATTGAAAGCCCTGGTTGCTGCTCAGGGGGAGAGATTGGATAAACAGGATGAGATAATCCTCCAACTCACTTGTAAAGATGACGAGTTGAAGAAGTTAAAGAATGATGAAGATGATCAGGATGGAACAGGTGGGGTGGATCAGCAACCGGGCGGTAGTTCTGCACCGTTGGCAGGTAATAAGACTGATACAAGTGCTGGTGGTGGGTCTGAGGGAAGTAATTTGCAGATAGTGCCATACAAGGATTACACAAGAGCCAAGCCGATTGATGTTATACCGGCTAACATGATTCTATTTGTTGGGATGAATTGTATTGTGTATAGTATGGTGAATGCTGATGAGATCGAAGAAGGCGAATTTGTAGATCATTCATTAACTAAAGAACAGATAACCTTTCTTCTGGATCTAAATGAAGAGGAGGTTGAAGAATTGGGTAAAAGTGTGGATGTGGATGTTGAGATTGAGGAAAGTACGAATACAGGCATTCCACGCGGGAATGTGCCTGAATTTGATGAAGTGGAAGTTGAGGACGTTACTGCTGAGGAGTATCCTGAGTTTCACCGACAACAACAACAACAACGACTCAGGTATTCCGTTTTTCACTACAGAACATTTTGATGCAGCAAAATGTCGTTTACGAGAAGAGATCGAGAAATGGAACAAAGCTACAGAGACAAGTCACCTGTCTGTTAAAGAAAGAAAATAGAAGCGCGCTTTGAAGGGTATGTTTGAGCATGATATGAAGAAAATGAACAAGATGATCGAGGCCTTTCGATATCATGAAAAGGAGGAAGTAAAATTGGCCAAGGCTCGAGCATCGGCATACCAGATGAAGAAGTACAAGCCTATTAAAGATGTTAAAGGTGATTTAGTGTCATGGCAGTTTGATTCCGAGCTTAAGGTATATATCATGAAGTGGGAATATGGTATTTATTATTTCAAGCGCCCACACGATATATTATCTATGCCAAGGTGGGATGTTAGAACACTAGCCAACAAACCGTTCGTCAATCGAGGAAAAGATAAGTGGGCTGAGTGGTTCTACACTCATTTATTACATGAAACCCATTATGGTTTCAAATTCTTCAAGCCGCAGGTGCCGACTCACAAGTATATAGATGAGATTGATCCACGCACTGGCTGGAGGAAGATGATCCTACAAGTGAAGCCGCCAAAGACAATGAAGAGGACTCCGATGAAGACATTCCCTCGGAGTCTGTTCACGTCGTTCAACTACTGGTATTATGATAATTAAACGAGTGAAGCGGTTATTGTATTTGGTTCGAGGTCAAACACGAAGACTATTCGTGTGATTGATCCGATGTGGCTTGTTAACTTATCTGAGTCTGACAACGATGTTTTATTTACTAGTCAAATCAGATTTGCTAACGTAAGCGTTTATGAACTTGCAATGCAATTTCAGAAGGTGGTTCGTGTCTGTTATGCATACAAGATTCATAGTTGTGTTGACTGGAAGACGAAGATGTTCCAGCATTGAAGAATAAAGAACTCAAGACGAGGGGGAGTTTGTTGATACATGTTTTGTACGTCTCGGTCTTTATTTGTCTGTTAATGTAATAGTCTTAGTTTATAGGTGGTTTAATGTAAAAGGGCATTTTGGTAATTAATGTAATCTGCCCATTCGCCTAAATTGTAAGGCACATTCGTATTAATGTAAGTCCCATTCGTTAACCATGCTTAACAAATGGAACATAACAAATGAAGGCTATTCGCTATGCGTAATGTAACACAAATGAGATGTCTCATTCGTTAGTTTTTAATGTAACGAATGACCCATTCGTTAAGGCCATCTTAACGAATGAGGTCATCTCCTATATATACCCCTGTAATGTATTTCTAAAAAAAAAAAGCAATTCTGATTATTTCCTCTCCAGCATCATTACTCTGTCCAAATTCACTCTTAACACACACTGTTCACACACATAAAGTAATCAAACATAACCGTATACCTAATAGATGAATAACTTGATGCCATCGTAAGATCTAGATCCTCTTAGACTCAATCAAAAACAATAAATTTTCATCGAGTTACAGACCGAACAATAAACGAGTACGAATCTGTCAGAAACTGTTTTAATCAAACTCAACCCTAAGATGTTCAACAAAAGGTTTAATAGTGAAAAAGAGTTATATTATGATAGAACCGACCTTGAATTAGACTCGGGAGGCCAGAGAATGGCTGGAACCTGCACGAAAATCGAGGAGGAGCCTCCCCTAGCTACTGCCAATCGGAATTATGGTGGGGGCTAGGGTTTTTCTTGTTATGATATAATAATTAACACTTTAGCCCCTCAACTAGTAAAAATATAATAACTTGAATGAAAGGTTAGATAATTAGACTTTCGAGAATGACAAAGAGGTCTCTAAAGATGCCAGCACGGGTCTTGGTTAAAGATACAAACATACAAGGCATAAGTCCTTTTAACGGAAATTTACGGGCGTTACAAATAGCAAGCCGCATGTAACATTTACGAATTTTCAAGCATGCAACTATTAATCATTTTGTAGACGTATGTTCGAATTCAATAAAGTACTTATATTTATTTCATCATCTACATTTATTATTATTGAATCATTTATAATATAGACAAATAACAAAAGACGTCCTTTATGTTTGATCGTTTTTTCAGTAGACGTCCTTTAGCAAAAGAAATGACAGAAAACATCCTTTACGTTTAAAAACTCTATCATGTTACGTCCTTTGACGCTAACCCAGTTAAATTTTTTCGTTAAATCTAATCATGTGCAAGGCACATGAGGGTAAATTCATCTTTTACTCTTGAAAAACCATTTGTGTAAATCCATCTCCCACTATAGACTACAGTTTCATCATCTCCCTCTTTACACACCATGCCAACACCATCAGCAATCACTACCACCCACCATCACCACTTAATCCACCATTTCTGGATCTGTAACTCGACCCGAGAATCACTGCCACCATTGTCGGATCCGTAACTCGACCCGAGAACCAAATCCACCGAACCACAAAACCTAATTAACCCACAACAACAATTCAACATAATCAGAGCAATATTTATCGATTAGGGTCGTATTCAGATTGTTTCGATTTAAAATTAGGGTTAATCTCTTATTCAAGTCCTAGGGTTTCGTTCGATTGAATTAAACGGTACAAACAAAGGTTTGATGGCAGAAATACATGATGAAATACAGCTTTTGGCAGCTGTAGAAAGTAAGGTGTCAGTTGGTGGCTGATGATGGAGGTTGTGATGCGGCGGATAGGGTTACGGCTTTGGGTGTGGTGTCTGTGGTGGCCGGCCACATTGCAGGTGGTGGTGTTGGGGTGGGCGGTACAGGTGGTGGAGGTGGTGGCCGGAAAGTGGTGGTTGAAAGGTGGAAGAAGAAAGGGTTGTATGTGTAATAGAGATGAGGATGAAGTTGCATGTGGGAGCAATAGCTAAGCAGGTGGTTGTAAGGTGGTGTTTGGCGGTAGGTGGTGGTGGAGGTTGAGAAGAGAGAGAGAGAGAGAGTGGTGGTGGTGGATGAAAGAGAGAGAGAGAGAGAGAGTTTTAATTATTTAATTATAATATGTAATTATTTAATTTTATTTATATTAAAATATTTTTATATAAATGGTGAAATGACTTATATACCCTCATGTGCAAGGCACATAGTTAGATTTATCAAAAAAATTTAATTGCGTTAGTGTCAAAGGACGTAACATGATAGAGTTTTTAAACGTATGGGATGTCTACTGAAAAAACGATCAGATATAAAGGACGCCTTTTGCTATTTTGTCTATAATATATTATGCATTTCTAGTTAATAACATTATTTTCGTATGTGTAAATCGTGATTCTATGTTCATTTCATTATTTACATGCACAATCGTTAATGTGTCGCGTTAAACCGGGAATGCTAAGATTAGAATCTTTAACATGTAACATAAATGATTTTGTCACACTAAATAATCTTAACGTAAGCATTTTAATGAGTGTCTTTTTTTAATAAAAATAGTATCTTTCTAGAATGCTCCTTTATTTCACATTTCTCTCCAAGACTTGCCTTACTTAGATTTTTGACAAAAATAAATAACCACCATAACCCCCCCCCCCCCCCCCCCCCCGACCCAGTTGTCCCCATGTCCCTTCCCCTCTCCACCTCCTCTTTTGCTTAGCTTGCTCTCTTTATTTAGACCCCCATCCATTCTAGTATGAATAGAAACCTCATTCTCTTCACTCTTCATAGCATCTCATCTTCTCTCTTGTATTCAAAGGCTCTAACAAGTAACCTTTATACATTCTTTTCTTTTTATTCTTATTGTTCTTATACTTATCTTTACTTAGCTTAGTTGTTCTAATGTTCTTAAGTTCCTCTTGAATATCAATAGTTACTCATATACTCTCATCATGATAGTCATGTTTATTAATAAAAACTTTACCTTTTTTGCTTCAAAGATTATGGCGATCATTTTATTCAAAGAAACTACAAGTATGTTTTCAAGGTCTTGGATTAAAACTAAAAAATTTTCATGAACAATTATGAACATTCTTATGATCCTTATGGATCTTCAAAAACTCATAATCCTTAGAATGTTAACTTATCTAAGTTGAAGAGAATAATATTTTCATAACTTGTCCTTATACTTTCAAACTTAACTAATCATACCCTATGATTTTACACTTTAATCTCTGTACTTTCATATCTATCAAAATCATCCAAAAACTTTTGGAATTAGTATACAAATGCTTAATGCCTAGTTTATTCCATATTGCAAAGTTTTCAAGTTGTGATTTTTATTTCATTTTTCGAGTTTGTTTTTTATTTTCAATCTCATCAAAGTTCAAGTTCAACGCTACGGACATGTGGTAACTGGAAGTGTAACACCACAAGTAGTCGAACCTTTTGTCGAGGAAAGTAATTTGTATGAATCTCAATCAACAACGGGACCCGTTTAATTTCCAGAGGAGCTTGACGAGAGTGTTTCAACCTATTAGGCCAAAGCATGTCACACCAAATCATATGAACTAACATGGCTTCGATAGGTCAAAGTAATCATTTTGTTTAAAATGATTACTTTCCAATATTTTCTAGTATGTGGCACTCTAACTAATTAAAAATCTTAACTTAATCTAGGGAATCCCATGACTGGTTCAACAACCTCGTGCTCGTGTTCATGTGCAATCAATCATCAAGTTGAGTTCATATCCCCTTTTAAACATTTTATACTTTGGGCTCAAGAGCATGCATGATGTAACATCCGTCTTTTAGAAATAATAAATAAAGGAAGTATATTATTTTAATGTGTGTCATTATTCAGTTTTGTTATATAGTAACAGGGTTGAGTGGTAGGCTTAGGAATAATACCTGGACTTGAGAGTGGTTACGGGCCTAAGGCCCATGGACTTCGAGTATTTAAACTCCTAAACTTTCCTAAAAATTACATTTCTCACTCCTCACCTTCAGCGTCCTTTCACACACTCAAACACACACACAAGCTCTCCTCCTCTCAACAAATCCGAAACCAAGTGGAACCAAGGAGATTCGTGTTCAAGCTTTATAGAACAACAAGAAACACGCCAAGATTCATGGGTTGGTCCAGATCCGAACCTAAAACCCGAAATACGTAAGGTATGTTCCGGTTAAAAAGGTTATGTGTTTAAAATAGGGTTGCCATGAAACTTGGTATAATAGTAAATCGGGCTGTAAGATGTAAGAAAAACATAAACTTGATGAAAAATGAATTCATGGTCGAGATCCGGGTAACTATCGGGTCATGTAAAAGCAAGTCGACAAGTTGTTATGGCACACAACTCATTCAAAGGGCAAATGGCTGAAAAATGGAAAATAACAAAAGAAATCGCATGAAGAAGAATCGCATCGCACAGAAATCCGAGGCGATTGGTTTAGAGAAATGCGATGCGATTCGTTTGCATATGCGATGCGATTCGTTTGCATATGTGATGCGATTCATTTGAACATGCGATGCGACTCGTTTGAACATGCGATGCGATTCATTTGCATATGCGATGCGATTCGTTTGAACATGCGATGCGACTGTTTTGCATCTATGTGATTCGCCTGGTTTTCTCCCATGCGATGCGACCGGTTTGCATCCATGCGATAAGACTAGTTTGCTCCCATGCGATGTGACTGGTTTGGGAAATGCGTTGTGATTCGTTAGGGGCTTCACTAACCTAGAAGAATGATATGGCTATAAGCAGTTAAATTGATACTTAGAAGTTATTATACAGTTAGACGTGGGCAACTAAGGAGAAATGTTACAATTAACTCCGAGAGGAACAGAATCCAGATGAGTTCTAACCCCCTTTTTACCTTTAAAACGTTTTGGGGTTGTATGCATACTCAAGAAAGAAGATAAAAGATGAATGTGACATGTTTATATGAGAAAGGAAATGAGTAAACTAGTAATAAATTTACATAGCAAATTTATGTTAATGAGGTATGAAGAAGGTGAATAAGTCATGATGTGGGCATCAAGGGGGTTGTAGTACATTATACTTGTCCACATCATGAACACTCGTGAATAGTATGCAAGTACTTACATGATAGACAGATGCTCCATTTATGGAAATGATAGAGTGCTATGGAAAGGAAAGCATGAGCACGAACATAATAAAGGACTAAAAACCTATACTGTGTTCGGGGCACGTGTAGTGATGGCAACATGGTCTTGTTATAGATACAATGTATTGAAAGATCGAGTAATAAGTGAAAGGTGGTCCATTTATGGATACTATGGTAAGCTGGTCCGGTTATGAACACAAAGGATGATGTGGTCCGGCTACGGATACTAGTAGCGTAGATAATTTGTTAAATGTATATTTGAAGGTTAAAAGCATATACTATGTTCAAGGCACATGTTGTGAATGTAAAGTGGTCTAGTTATAAATACAATGAATTGATTGATAGAATAATATGTGATAATGTGGTCAAGTTATGGATACAATGGTAAGATGGTCCAGTTATGGATACAAAGGATAATGTGGTCTAGTTATGGATACAATGGTAAGATGGTCCAGTTATGGATACAAAGGTTAATGCAGTCCAGTTATGGATACTATGGTAAGATGGTCCAATTATGGATACAAAGGATAATGTGGTCCAGTTATGGATACTATGTGTAAAGCCTTCGGGCCTCATGCATGCGCAACAAGTTTGGATGGCAAATCCCTCTAACTTGGTATGTCTCAGTTATGAGCAAGAATAGGAGGCTCGGTTATGAGCAAGTGTGGATGAGCATAGTTATGGATGGATCGATAGACCAGCATAGAAACTAGTAAATAATGAATGTCAAGTGTCATGTTACGTATGAATGTTTGAAGGGTGCGATTTATTTATAAACCACATTTTATGAAAAGAAAGAAACGTTAGAACTCACTCAGTGTGTAGTTGACTTTTAGTATGCATGCAAGTATTGTGATGACGTGGCAAGCTTGAGGTGTGTACGAGACTATCCATATTGAAGATTAGTTAGAGAAAAAAGTTGTTATGTAAAAAAGTTTTATTTTCCGCTATAGAATTGTATGTGCTTCCGCTGTACCAAACTGAGTTTATGAGTAAATCCAACACCCAATGTAAGGCACCGGGATCGGGGCCTTACTCATGATCAATTGCTTTATGTGCTATTTGATTCAAGCTTTATTACGAGTCATGAAATTCATTATGTGTGGCTATTACAAGTGTATACTCATTCGTTTAGACAACCATTAATTTACAAGCCTTAGGTAGTATGATGATAGATCTATTGGCTCGACCCATCCACTTATGCCTCGAGTAGAGACTTGTGTAATAAAAATTACACAGTACACAATATGAAAATAAAAAAGGTTGAAAATTCGTAAATCTATAAATATTTTTTTGTATACAATATTTGTAACTTTATTCTTCATATTAAAATTAGTAGTTTCACTTTTTTCGGTTTCAGCTTTAGATAATGAAACACATAGCTGAGCATGTGTTAAAACAGGTTTCTCAAAAACAAACAAACCATCTAAGCGATTGAACTTAGCTTTTATTAATCTTCATTGCAAAACAAACATAAGATGAAAATTTCTTTTTTAAATTTTGAAATTAATTATTTTATGTAAATCAATGTGAAAATTCGTTACTTATAAAAACTTAATATTAATAACTAATACAATATATTTATATAAAACTAAATAATATATTTGTGTTTTATTAATTTTTTAAACCAAGAAATAATTATTAAAGAAAAATAGTAGATTAAAAAAAAAATAAAATATGAAACTATTAATAAGAAAAGGAAATATATATTTAATATGAGGGAGAAATGGGAAAATTTTGTAACAATCACTCATATGTAAATGACATATGCCATTAAGACCAGTAAAACACAAGTTAGAATAAATAAAAGTATTTAAATAATAACACATAACTTATCATGCGTTAAAACAGGTTTGCCTTAAAAACAAATCAACCATCTATAGTGATTGACTTTAGCTTTTATTAATTTTCATTGCAAAACAAACATAAAGGGATTTTTTTTGGAAATTTAAAATTAATTATTTTATCTAATGTGAAAAATCGTTACTTAAAAAAGCTTAATATTAATAACTAATACAACATATTTATACGAAACTAAATAATATATTTATGGTTGTATTAAAAATTTTAAATCAAAGAATAATTATTAAAATCAGAAAATAATTGATTAAAAAGAAAAAAAGCTAAATATAAAACTATTGATAAGAAAAAGAAATATATTTAATAAGAGAGAGGTGGAAAAATTTTATAAGAGCATTCTCATCGAACCCCTCATTTAATGTGAGAGGTGTTTTTATAATTTAAAGAGTGATTCAGAGTGTTGTGAGTGTAGAGTTTTTATATTTTAGAAAAAGTAGTAATTTTTCTGTATATTTGAAAAGTTACTGTTCAAACCCCCCCCCCCCCCCCACCCTATAATTTTTTAATATATTTTAAAAGTGGTTGTGAATGAAGAAAAGAGAAAATGTAATGATAAAAAGTATAAAAATATTATTTAATTGAAATAGAGAAAGAAAATGTAGTGAGTTTTAGTGTAATTTTTGGTTTAGGGATAGGGGGTAGGATGAGAATGCTTAAAGAAGTTATCTTGTGTGATGTCATGTGGCATTGAAAAACCTTTATTTATTATATAGTATAGATGACCAGAATATAACCATGAAAGTCAATGAAATCCAAAAAAAAAAAGATAAAATTAGTGTTAGTTAAATTTTTTTACAACATTAATGTTGTAACCTCACAGTTGTTGCACCAAAAGAAATCGAAATCAACAATTTCTAAGTTCTACCTCACAGTTGCAAGAGCCTATGGAAATATAACTGACGATTGAGAACAATGAAACAAGGCAACAATCAGTTTCTATAAATAAATTGAGAGAAATGTAAGTATTGCCTCGTAATTCTTGTGCAATACAAGAATGTATGGAAGCTTAATCGATGAAGTTCTACAAAGAACAATCAAACAGGAAGCGATTTGCATAAACATCAATCTCAGATCCCCTGAAGTTTGGCAAAAGTATTCTTACATTATGCAAAGGATGAAGGGATTGAAGGCCTTAAAACAATGAAAAAACAATAGAAAAACGTGTGGATGTGCAAATGTAAGTTTAGTAATAAGTTGCACTATATGCATTATTACCTTTCAATGAAGAGTAGCAAAATGAATAAGTTGTGTAAAATATAAACTACTGCTATTAAACGTGCGTGTTGATGCTTGAACGTGATGAGAATTTGGTCGGTATCGGTTCAATTCATTATGGTACGTCTGATATGGTAACTATATGCATAGAAATCGAAAAGAAAACTCATAAAATAAAGTCATAATATGATCGAAATGATATCTAAATAAATTGTGATATAAAACATTAGCAGACTTTCATATTTAATTTTATGTCTTTTTAATAAAAAGACAAGTAAAGAAAAACAATCATATAAAAGATTTTAAAACAATCATAGATAAAAATATTATCACGATTGCCTGTTTTATCAAACTTAATTATTACTTTAGTTCAAAAAAAATTAAACTCTTATTAATTTATTTAAGAACTAGGTTACATCCCGTGTTACACAAGGACGGAAAATATATAAAACTTTATATATATGTGTGTGTGCATGCGCGTGTCTTATATATATTTTAACGAATTGTAAACTTCAGATAATCTAGCATTATTATTATTATAAGGCATCACATTGTTATTTTAATTAAAAGAACTCAGCATATACAAAGACAAATAGAGAAAAATAACAATTTAAAACATAATTCTAAGTTATGTCACATATTTATAACTTATACCATGAAACAAAAAAGACATATTATTTAAAATTTTATCATTTACTGAAATCATATGTGGTAAACTATGAAGCGTAAACATGTAGATGTTGTAACATATGTTGTGTGTTATAAAAACTATTTTTATTGAAATTACAAAATATTGAAGTACACAACATAAAAAATACTATAAATATGAATATAACAATGAGATATAATTATAATTTTTTTTAAACCGTGCATTTAATAAAGCAACAATATAATCCAAATCTCGCGACTTAAACCACCATTTCAATCCAAACATCCAATCCAAACGTTCATAAATAATTTCCCAAAATCTAAAAAATAAAATAAAATAACAAAATCTCAAAATTTATAAAAATAACAATGAAAACAATTAATTGTCTTTATTACTCAATAAATTATGATTATAACAATTTATTTTGAAACTTTTTCAAATTAGGAGTTATTGTTTAAAATTAATTTCAAATTAACATGTCACTACAAATAAAAAGCCATTTAATGACATACAAAAAGTGTCACAAGAAACCAAATAAGTGCCACTAAAGAACATTGTCGGAATGAGTGACACGCAAACAAGTGCCACTAGAAGCGCTACCACTAAAGCCTTTTAGTAGCACTTTTTTCGTCTGCCACTACAAACTTTTGGGCTTTTAGTGGCACTTTTTCTACATGCCATTAAAAAACATTTTTAGACTTTAGTGGCACTATTTTTCATATGCCATAAAACCTTTTGGATTTTTAGTGGCACTTTTTTTCGTCTGCCACTAGTGGCACATTATTTGTGCCGCCACTACAAGGTTTTGGACTTTTAGTGACCTTTTTTGTCTACCATTACAACTTCTGGGCTAGTGACACTCATTTTCAGCTGCCACTAAAAATATTTTGACGCATTAATGTCACTTTTGGGTCTGCAACTAACCTTGAACTTTTAGTGACAATTTTTGTCTCACTCAAATCTCCAACTTTTTATGGCACTTTTTTGTTTTGAGCTTTAGTGACACTTTTTATTACTACCACCACAAGCTTTAAGGACAATATACAATAAAAATAAAACCCTCAAATAAAGAAATAATATCTTTACTCCAATTAAAAGTTCAATAACATTCCAAACACATACCAATCATATTTCAAAAGCATACCAAGTGTCTAATAACTCTCAAGCCAAATCAAAATATCAATCATATAAAAAGAAAAGTACCAAATATTTGAATAAAAACTGAAAACTTCATGCTCGTTAACCTTTTTTATCACCATCATCAATATTCATGCAAGGTACCTGATAAAAAAAATAAAGACTTTTTAATATGTAAACAATATGGACACCTTTTTCTGTAACCTGCTTAATTATTCACCTAAAACCAATAACATGTTAGATCATGTACGTCTATAGCTTGGATCTGTACACTTTAAATGTCATATGCATATGTTAATGTGTATATGCGCCGTATAAGATATCCGCCCCTTGTGACCTATCATGTGTTTCCTATAAATAGGGGAATTATGCGTGAATATGTAGACTTTTGGTCATTCATGTCATATGCTAGAGAGAGAGACTAGAGAGAGAAAGTTCCTGAAGTGTCATATCTTTTAAACATTTGATGCTATCAATGAAGTATGTGCTTAATGTTACTTGTCGTGTTCATTCTCATTGTTTTCCGCACTTTGAGATATAAGCTGTAACAACATCAGATCCTAATCATTGTCTACGAAAAGTTCTTTCAAGTGGTATCAGAGAATTTGGCTCGTTACTAACTTGAATATCACAAGTTTTCCAAGGTTTTCTCTCTATCTTCACATTCAACCATCACAATTTCTTCAAAATCTCACATGTCATACCTTATACCTTCGTGACAAACCCTACAAAGTTTCATTCAATTTCATTAAGATTTGGACATTCAAATTGTCAAGATTCCAAAATGAATATTCTTGGTGCATATGTTATCTTAACGGATATGTCACTCACGTATAACATATACGCCGCATAACTTTTACGCTGCATATGTTATAAGTTGAAACATATACGTTGGGTCTAACATATACGTTGGTCCTCATATACGTTGACCCCACACATATACGTTGACCATACCTCCTTCCTAATATCCGTTAACCATAAAAACATATCCGTTGACCATAAAAACATATCCATTGACTTGTTGTTATTCATACCATGGACAGTCTAAATGCTTTTGTGTCTCAACCATCTGCCCTACTTCAGAACATTAATCTTGAAAATGAAATGGGCACGTCAAACAAACCCCCAAAGCTTCTACGTATGGAAGACTATCCGTCTTGGGTCGATCAGTTTGAAACCTATGTTCAAGCGTTAAACTATGAGACATGGACCACTGTTGAGGAAGAGTACATCATCCCTAAGAATGAGAATGGAGAAAATTATCTATTGTCACAAATTGCAGATGCTGATAAATCTTTGTTCTTAAGAGAGAAGAAAATGTGGAATCTCTTTCAACAAGCCATCAAAGCTGAAATCTTTCAGTTATTACAGCACAATGGTTCATGTTATTCAATATGGCATGCATTATTGAACAAAGACCGAGGAAACCCAGATACGAGAAAAATTAAAATAGCATTGCTCAATAAAGAATTTGACATATTTACTCAAGTCAAGGGAGAATCGTTCGCACAATTAATTGAAGGATATTGTTATCTGGTGAATGAGATGAAGAGGCTGAAGATTTATAAACCTGATTATGAGTACATTGACAAGCTTGCTGACGCACTACCTGAAGAGTGGGGTACTTTTATAATGATTCGGCAATCAAACCCCATAGCATATGCTCGTCTTAATCTTGCAAGTTTTATCGAGAAGGTTGAAGCTCATGATCTGGAGCTTAGGAAAAAGCAAAAGATGAAATCAACAACTGTATCACAAGATGTGGGATTGTACTACAAGGGTTCACAATCAAGTGTTTCTTCAAATCCCAATATTCCCACAGCATTCTGTGAAGAACAGACTGGTCAAGCCTTTGTAACAAATGTACCTACTACTCCTGCTACTCCATAATATAGTAGTAGTTACTCGGGCACCATTCCAGTATCCCAATCCTCTCACACACAAGACCCTGATGTTTTACAGTGCAACATTGCTGTAAATTTGAAGAAAAATGGGTGCCTAACCACTGAAACAGTCAAGGAACATATGGCATTTTTGGGCTCAGTTCTGGAATCTTATGAATGTTTAGTTGCTGGACAGATTGGTAACTACAACATGACCAAAGAAGATTATGATCAGATTGACCCAGAAGAGATGGAAATGATTGATATTCGTTGGTGTATGGCAAGTGTGATCAGAAGAGCTCAAAGATTCAAGGAAATTACTGGAAGGAATGTATTGGATGGGTCTAATTCAAAGCTGGGATTTGATAAATCCAAGGTGAGATGCTTTCGATGTAAAGAAAATGGACATTTCAAGCGGGAATGCACAAGCAAGAATGTTGATGATAATGCTACAAATCCATTTGGGAGGGATTATTACAAACAAGCAATCTATCATCGTCCTTCTCAAAATGAGGCTGAATCTTCCAAGAGTAAGAAATCATCTGAAGCTTCAACATCACAACAAAAGGCTGCTACTGCACAGGTGGACAAAGGGTTCAACTAGAATTCACTATTTCAGGCTAATGTAGTAGAAGTGGTTAAGGAAAGTGAAAACGTTGAGATGATTGATACAAGGGAAGAAGTCAAGCTGGTTGAAAATGTGGTAAAGGATAAATTTAGTGAAAATGAAAGTTTGGATAAAGAGTTGAAAGTTGATGACAAAGAGGGTGACAAGGTTGATCAAGATGAATATGATGATGATCTTCGAAGAACCTATGACAAAATTCACACGGTTCCTTCTGATTATCTTACTTCCCTATTTTCGCCTGATATTATTGAAAGTTTTGCAGGTTGGTTTAATGGCGAGGAAGTACCACATGGTAAGATGATTTTGGATAGGAAGACAATGTTGATGATTCAGAAGTCAAGGAATCAAGTAAGGTTGAAGATTCAAATGAGAAGTTGGTTGAGGGAATCATTGAAGACGTGACTAATGAAGAGTCTGACAGTTCAAATGAAGAGTGCTCACCAATTGATCATGCATTCATGGCTAATGAGGTAATTCTAAACTCAAACATATGTGAAAAATGTGAATTGCCTTGCGATGAATGTTACTTTAAAACTCTTGAAATTAAAGAGTTAAAGAGACATTATGACAAATCATTTTTGATCTTAACATTGTTAATGAGGCATATATGATACTTAAAACGTGTGAAAAGAATTTATGGGAAAAGATTTTACAAAATCGAAAGACAATTTCAATGTTAAAACACACGGTTGAGGACAAACAAATTGCCCTCAACAGACACATAGATGAGAATGCAGCTCTCAAGTTTGAGTTACAAATGCTCAAAATTGAGACCAAAAGAGTCAATTTAAAGCTTGTAAGCTATACTGCATCATCTTATGTTCTTGATCACATTATGCCTAGGAGTTTATCAAAATCTAAGGATGATGTAAATGAGAACATAACATCTAGTGAGGATTATCATGTAGTGCCTCCACCTATGTGGAATGTTTATATTCCCATGAAACCAAAAGGTTTCAAAAAGGAATTAAATGTGGACATCAAATCTCGAATTCATGATACCTCAAAGTATGATGATGTTAATAGTGTTGCCTCCAAACAGGTTGAAAATGAAAGTTCTGGTTGTCAACCGGAATTAAAATGGCATAGTCGGTTTTAACTAATAAAACAATTGAGGATTATGGGTTAGGAAAAGAAAAATATGTTGAATCAAAAAGATTTGCTAAAAAAAGTTTTTATAACAAGCAATCTCATCGAATTAAACCAATTGTGTTTAATCAAGGTAAGACATTCGAGTCTGAAAAAGAGGCTGTCATTAGAAATCAGTCGAATAAAGAGTTCTATCGTCTTAAGGCAGAACGTGATCAGGTTGAAACGACATCTCAAGTCAATAAGTTCATTGATCGGAGACGTTGTTTTAATTGTAATGAAATTGGGCACGTGTTTTACGCTTGTCCCAATCGATTCAAACATGATCACGTTCCACCTCAAAAGACTGTTAGCAAGAAACCAGGTCTTGGATTTGTGAATAAACAAGTTAATGTTCTCGAACCTGTGAAAATTCTAAAACGTGGTGAATCAGTAAAATGTGAAGTGATTAAAATGAGATTTCTAAGACTTCACAAACCACTTTTTACAGCAAAAAATAAGCTGTAGGTCAAAACTAGGTGGCCAAAACTGTACCAAAGCCTCCAATAATTGTTAATGAATAGAAAGTCGAATCTGAGTCACTTGTAATAAGTGATGATTTATTATCAAGTGAATCTGATCTTGAAGATATTAGGTTGTTATACAAGAATTTCAAACAACCCAAGACCAAGAAGGCTTGGGTTTCCTTGTTTCATTAAAATGGTTTTCTATGTGTGCAGGGGCTTCCAAGATCCCATGATTCACGTTGGATTATGGATAGTGGAGCCTCATGACACATGACTGGTACTCTCCACTTGCTTAAAGATGTCAAATCTATTAGAGGAGGATATGTCAGATTTGCAGGAAACCAAGGTGGTCAGATTGTTGGAGAAGGCACGTTGACAAACGGGAAAGTCATATTTGATAAAGTCAACTACATTTCGGAGTTAGAGAATAATCTTCTTAGCATATCACAAATCTATGATAAAAGTTTGTCTACACATTTCACAGACAAGGAGTGTCATATTTTGAAACCGGGTTTCAAAATACCTGATGACTGGGTGTTAATGTGTGCTCCTCGAGAGAATGATCTTTATGTTCTTAACATGAAAACTGCAACGACATCTTCAGAGTCTGCTCAAGGTTTCATTTCAAAGGCATCTGAACTAGAGTCTGTGTTATGGCATGGGCCATATAAGTGTGAGGAAGATGAACCACTTGGTTTATAATAACTTGGTCGAGGGAGTGAACTTGAGGAGTTTTCAACTGCGTGATGAATGTTTGGATTGCAAGAAGGGAAAACAAACGAAGAAACCTCATCCAAGGAAGCTTGTTAATTCTATTAACTTACCCTTCGAGCGTCGACACATGGATCTTTTTGGTCCCGTGAATGTCCGAAGTATCACAGGAGAACTCTACTGTCTTGTGGTTACTGATGAATGTTCCAGATTTACGTGGGTGATGTTTTTGGAATCCAAGGATGAAACTTATGATTCCCTGATGATCTTATTCAAGAAAATCGAAACGTTGTACAACTTACCTATTCGAAGAATAAGAAGTGATAATGGGACGGAGTTCAAGAATAACAAGATGCTGGAGTATTGTAACGACCGGGGGATTCTTCATGAGTTTAGCGCACCTTATACTCCACAATAGAACGGGGTTGCTGAATGAAAGAATCGCACATTGATAGAAACAGCTCGCACCATGCTTTCTGATTCAAAGTTACCTGTTAATTTTTAGTCTGAAGCCGTGGCCGTCAGCTTGTTATACTCTTAACCGGGTGCTTACCGTGAAGAGGTTCGGCAAAACATGTTTCGAGTTACTTAATTGACGAAAACCAAATCTTAATTGGCTTGAACCGTTTGGATCATCATGTACTATTCTTGAACCGAGTGGCAAGTTTGGTCCCAAATCAGTTGAAGGATTCTTTTTGGGGTATGCTAGTCCACTAAGACGTGTATACGTGCCTAGCCTTCACAAGATTATTCAAGTTCAGAACATTGATTGTCAATGTTATACTCCTACATTTCAATGACCATGAGATTCTTGGTTGTTTGATAACGAGAGCCTTTGGGATAGTTTCAAGATCCCTGAGGCTGAGGAAGTGATTTCTGATGAGACTGTGACAATGTTATATCAACATCTATCAGAAGATCCCGTTTCAACACCAGAAGTTCCTGTTATGGTTGTTCCTCAAGATGTCCAAGATCCTATTTTACTTGATGATGTACCATAGTCTACACCCGTGTTTGATGACAACAATGAAACAGGCGAGGAGATAATCGAGGCTATTTCTCCTATTGCTGATGAAGAGAATGTCACCAATCTCCAAAATGTAGTGACAATTTCTACAGAAATTGTGCCAAGAACTGTCTCTTATCATCCAGAAGAGAATATCATTGGAGATTTAAACGCTGGGGTTCAAACGAGACGTCAAATTGATCAAACCCTTCAGTGTATTAATATTTTATGTTTTAAAATAAAAATATCATATACAAGAATTTGAACATATAACCTCAAATTTGTAAGGAAATATCATATCACTATACTAAAAGGTCATATGTTAATATTTATGTTTTAAAATAAAAGTCAAAAGCATTTTATGCATTAAAGAACTTTCCCTTTTGCTCGACTTATTTACAGACCTTTCTGGCATATAATATTCAAGTCAATCAGATTGATTAATGGCATTACGCAAAGTGCCACTAAAATCATAAATTAGTGGTAGTAAAACTAAGTGCTATTAGAAAAGTGTTATAAGCAATGATGGCATACGCAAAGTGCCATTAAAACCTAGTTTAGTGGCATACAAAATGCCACTAAAATCATAAACTAATGGCATTACAATTAAGTGCCACTAAAAATGTGTGCTAACCAAAGATGGCATACGCAAAGTGTCAAATCAACAGCACAAAATCAAAATGTCATTAAAAACTTATGACACTAGTTTTTAGTGGCATGCGTAAACTGCCACTAGAATCATAAATTAGTGGCATTAAAACTAAATGCCACTAAAAATGTGTGCTAACCAACGATGGCATACGCAAAGTGCCATTAAAAACCTAAATAAGTGGCACAAAAGCTAAATGCCATTGAAAGCATGTAACACTGTATTTTTAGTGACATATGCAAAGTGACACAAAAATCATAAGTTATTGGCATTAAAACTAAGTGTCATTAAGCATGTTTTATTAGCAAAGATGGCATACGTAAAGTGCCATTAAAAACCAAAATTAGTGTCACAAAAGCTAAATGCCATTAAAAACGAGTGACACTAGATTTTTAGTGGCATATGCAAAGTGCCACTAAAATCATAAATTAGTGGCATTAAAACTAAGTGTCACTAAGCATGTGCTATAAGAAAAGATGGCATACATAAAGTGCCATTAAAAACATAAATTAGTGGTACAAAAACAAAATGTCATTAAAAATGTGTGCCATTAAATGGAAATTTTTTGTAGTGTGTGGAAATTATATAAATGGAAAATTGATGAGTTGTAAGCCTATGTGAACATGCTAGTTGAATGTCATGTGAAAACCTAGTACCATTGGTTTAATAGTATAGTAAGATTATTATAAGGCATCACATTGTTATTTAAATTAAAAGAACCCAACATACAAAGACAAATAGAGAAAAATAACAAATTAAAACATATTTCTAAGTTATGTCACATATTTCTAACTTATACCATGAAACAAAAAAAGCATATTAATTAAAACTTCATCATTATTATCATTAACTGAAGTCATATGTTATAAACTACGAAGCGCAAACATGTAGATGTTGTAACATAAGTTGTTTGTTATAAAAACTATTTTTATTAAAATTACAAAACATTCAAGTACACAACATAAAATGTGTGCTAACCAACGATGGCATACGCAAAGTGCCATTAAAAACCTAAATAAGTGGCACAAAAGCTAAATGTCATTGAAAGCATGTAACACTGTATTTTTAGTGACATATGCAAAGTGACACAAAAATCATAAGTTATTGGCATTAAAACTAAGTGTCATTAAGCATGTTTTATTAGCAAAGATGACATACGTAAAGTGCCATTAAAAACCAAAATTAGTGGCACATTGAGATATAATTATAATTCTTATTAAACCGTGCGTTTAATAAAGCAACAATAAACCTCAAGACTTAAACCATCATTTCAATCCAAGCATCCAGTCCAAACGTTCATAAATAATTTCCAAAAATCCAAAAAAAAATAAATAAATAACAAAGTTTCAAAATTTATAAAAATAACAATGAAAACAATTAATTGTGTTTATTACTCAATAAATTATTATTATAAGAACTTATTTTGAAACTTTCTTCAACTTAGGAAGTTAATGTTTAAAATTAATGTTCAAATTAACATGTGAAAATTATATAAATGGAAAATTGATGAGTTGAAAGCCTATGTGAACATGCTAGTTGAATGTCATGTGAAAACCTAGTATTACTTTAATAGTATATGCTAGGATAGTGCCCGGTAAAACATATTTAAAACGTAATATATATGTGTATATTATAAATTTAGTAAAATTCAAATGTCATATTTATATAAAAAAGGATACCTTTACATAAATTATGAGACATTAAATTGTTACTTTAATTCAAATACAAAACCATACAAATACTAACAAAGATAAATAAAAAAGTTAAAATATCTTTATAACTTAGAACATGAGAACAAAAAACACATTAATTGAAAGTTAATCATCTAATTAAATCAACATCTAAAATATCATGCCTCATACACAATAACTGAAATATAATAAAAATAAACATTGTGTAAATTTCAACACATATACATTAGAAAAAATTAATAATTAGTGATAAGGAAATTAATTAATAAAAAGAAAAACTTTACATAGACATAATTGGAGAAAGCATACCTTGATGGTGTTTATGTTATCCAAAGCAATTTGGAACCAGTAAAATGCCAAAACCTATTAATACAACACCTCAAATGAGTTAAATATTCAAACAATGCCCCAATTTATATCCTAAATTACTACAAAATTAATAAAATGAAACCCTTATTGAATTAGTTACAAATTAAATATTTTGTTAATTAAATTGCATATATAAGTTGTTTCAAAAGATTTTGATTTTAATAATTTCTATAAATAATTTTGAACAAATAGTAATGAAAGTCTTCATTCTATTTTGAGTAATATTTATTTTATGGTGAAACCATTTAAAACTTAATGAGTTAGTTAAACCTATAAAACAGACATTTATTTCAAAAATTTAAGAGTTTTAAAAGAGAATTTAAACAATTTATAAGATATAAACATTTGTTTCTAAATTTATAAAATTAATTGATTAGGTGTTTAAACTTCTAAAATTAACATATTTAAATAGAGTCAACTACCATAAAATGAAAGATTTTAAAATTTTTAAAATGATTTATTTTTTTGTGTGTATTGATTGATAAATGCTCGTTAAATCAATTACTATTGTTTGACTAATGTTATACCAAATAAAGGAATGTGTTAAATATA
Source organism: Bidens hawaiensis (assembly GCF_021521415.1). Classification (NCBI taxonomy): domain Eukaryota; kingdom Viridiplantae; phylum Streptophyta; class Magnoliopsida; order Asterales; family Asteraceae; genus Bidens; species Bidens hawaiensis. The sequence continues at coordinate 370,479 of NW_027491426.1, read as the reverse complement.
ATAAACTAATATTTTAATTATTATAACAGTTAGGTTTCTATCCATATATAATAAGATTTTCAAATTTTGAATTGATAAGTCATAAAAATAAATTAATATTAGTGAAACTTGGAAAAAGGCGTATTAGGAACAAAAAATACAACATATAAACATAATTTTAAGTAATAAACATATTAAACATCATATCAATTAACCAATAATTTTAAAAAAAAAATCATACCTTTAAACCCTAAATAGATTAAAACATAAATCGATTAATAGGAATAGATTAAATATCGAATCTATTAACCGTTAGTATAAAAAATCATGCAGTTAAACCTTAAATCCAATAACAGTGAATAAATTTGATTTTGTTCTTCATAAAAATCGATTAAACACTAAAATATAAATCATACCTGATAATTGCAAACGATAAGCATATTTGATGTTGTTTGGATTATCAAACCAACAAATCATGAAGAACCGGTTATAGATGAGGCAAGGAATCTGGTTACAAACGATGGGGAGTGTTATGTTTTTGAATGAAGCATGTGTCTTTTAAAGAAGAAACGATGAACAATTTAAACCTAGTAAATTTAATAAGTTTTTTAATTATAACAATAATTATAATAATTAATATCATAATTACATTAATAAGTTATAAAATATAAAAGTCAGTATCATTGATTAAAATTTTATTGTGAATACGTGGAAATTAGATTTATGAAAGGTTGATGACATGGAAGCCTATGTAGACAACCTAGGTGAATGACATGTGGACAAAATTGTGTTGCTTTAATATATTAGTTAGATTAAGATAAGATTAAGATTATTATAAGGCATCACATTGTTATTTTAATTAAAAGAACCCAACATATAAAGACAAATAGAGAAATATAACAATTTAAAACATAATTCTAAGTTATACCATATATTTCTAACTTATGCAATGAAACAAAAAATACATATTAGTTAAAACTTCATCATCTACTGAAGTCATATGTTATAAACTATAAAGCGTAAACATGTAGATGTTGTAACATAAGTTGTGTGTTATAAAAACTATTTTTATTGAAATTACAAAACATTTAATTACACAACATAAAAAATAATATAAATATGAATATAACAATGAAATATAATTATAACTTCTATTAAACTGCGCGTTTAATAAAGCAATAATATAATCCAAAACTCGTGACTTAAACCACCATTTCAATCTAAACATCTAGTCCAAACGTTCATAAATAATTTCCCAAAATCCAAAAAAAAATAAAATAACAAAGTCTCAAAATTTATAAAAATAACAATAAAAATAATTTATTGTCTTTATTACTCAATAAATGATGATTATAACAATTCATTTTGAAACTTTCTTCAACTTAGGAGTTAATATTTAAAGTTAATGTTCAAATTAACATGTGAAAATTATATAAATGAAAAATTGATGAGTTAGAAGCCTATGTGGACATGCTAGTTGAATGTCATGTATAAACCTTGTATTACTTTAATAGTATATAGTAAGTACAGTAAGATAAGATTAACATGTGGAAATTATATAAATGGAAAATGATGAGTTAGAAACCTATGTGGACATGCTTATTGAATGTCATGTGTAAACCTTGTATTGCTTTAATAGTCTAGTGAGATTAATTAATCTAAGTTAATTATTATTCTTATTATCATATACTTGATTCAACTTAATGAGCGAACGAAATAAACACTCGTTTTAAAAAGCTGAATCAAATGTGTTCAAAGCCGGCCCATTACCAAGATTTAAATCATTACACCACCAAAATATTGCACCAACTTGTTCTTTGTATACAATCCAAATGAAATAGCAAATATGTAGAAACAACCTGGTTGCTGGAATAAACTTCCATTAAACAATATTAATAGTAACTATGGCTTCATTTATGCTCTATGGCTTGTGTTCATTACTTCATTTAAGCTCAAATAAATTCGAGTATTATTGGACGAATCTTAAATTACTCATAAACAACTCGACTCGACTCATTTGCACCTTAGAGTCAAATATGAATGTAGAAAGACGGGGTGGTGAGTTTACTAATTTGGATAAAAGGTCACGAAAGATAACTGGCCTATCTAGAGGTGGGCAAAAAACCCGTGTACCCAATCTGGAACTGGAGCTAGTGTCCCTGACCCGCGGGTACAAACCAGGTCTCAGTTTTCTAGAAAAGCTGTATCTAGATATGGAACCAAACCGGTTTCACGTCTACCCGGACCAGACCCGGCCAAAACCCAATAAAAAACCGGTCAAAAACCCGACCAAACCCGGATACGGTTCACCGATTTCTACCCGTTCCCGATTTACAGTTCCTAAAAACACCCGGTTTACCCACACCTCTAGGCCTATTGACTGACCATTAAATGTCCTCAGTTGGGTGTTTATAAGCCCAACTCGACATATTAGGCCCGTCACTTTTGTAATCCAAAGGCCATTGTTTATACTTTATAGTTTATACTACCCACTTATTTATAAATCTTATCATATGCTATCCTAATCACCTAATCTAGAACGAAGTATCGTCTCTTAACTGATTAATGAAAGTTTTATAAATTAATTTATCTAAAGCACCGTGTAAAAATTGTATTTGAAGGTGTTTAATCATTTAACTAGAATATGTAATTATGATGTATTAAACCTAAAAACTTTCAAACTAAATATTATGTGTCATATGTTATGTGATATTTGTATATAATATTATTAGGTTAGGTACCCGTGTAAAACACGGGTTTGAATAACTAAATAAATGAAACAATGTGAAATATAAAAAAATATGTTCAACATATATAAAGATATAATATATGGTAGAATAAATTACACAATACACAATATGAAAATAAAAAAATGGAAAATTCGTAAATCTTTAAATATTTCTTTGTATAGACTATTGTAATTTTATTTGAAACTTATCCTCCATTTTAAAATTAGTAGTTTCATTTTGTTTTTAATTTCAAATTTAAATAATGAAACACATAACTAACCATGTGTTAAAACAGGCTATCGAAAAAACAAACAAACCATCTAAAGGGATTGGCCTTAGCTTTTATTAATCTTTATTGTAAAATAAACACCAAGTGAAAATTTTCTTCTTTAATATTTGATATTAATTATTTTAACTAAATCAACTTAAAAATTCGTTACTTATAAAAGCTTAATATTAATAACAAGAAAATAATTATTAAAAATAAAATAATAGATTAAAAAGAAAAAAGAATACTATGTAAAACTATTTAAAAAAATCAAATATATATTTAATATGAGAGAAGGGTGGGAAAATTTTGTAAGAATCACTTATAGGTGATAACATATGGCATTAAGAAACCCGCTCAAAACACAGATTAAAATAAATAAATTTATGTATAGTATAACACAATGTAAAATACAAAAAATATAAATATATAATATAGGTAGAATGAATTACACAATATAGATGTAAAGAGTTGTTGAAAATTCGTAAATCTTTAATTTTTTTTTTGTATACAATATCTGTAATTTTAACCTCTATATCAAAAGTAATATTTTCACTTTGTTCTTTCTTTCAACTTTAGATAATGAAACACATAATTTACCATGCGTTAAAACATATTGTCTCAAAAACAAATCAATTGGTCTTAGCTTTAATTAATTTCATTACAAAACAAAAATAAAGTGTTCCTTTTTTGAAATTTGAAATTAATTATTTTATCTAAATCAACGTAAAAAATCGTTACTTATAAAAGCTTAATATTAATAATCAATACAATATATTAATATAAAATTAAATAATATAATTTAAGTTGGTAATAAATTTCTTTAATCAAAAAATAATATTAAAAAGGGAAAATAATAGATTATAAGAAAAAAAAGTTATAAAAAACTATTAATAAGAAAGAAAAATGTATTTAATGAGAGAGAGAAAGAAAAATTTTGTAAGAATCTATCTTGTGTGATGCCATATGACTTTGAGAAACCGTTATTTATTATATAATATAGATGAGATACATGTGAGACTAATGTGTGATGACATATAACATTAAGAGACCCATGTTTTACACGGGTTAGAATAAATAAATTTATTTATATTATAGCACAATGTGAAATACAAAAAATATGTTTAAAAAATATAAAGATATAATATATGGTAGAATAAATTACACATTACACAATATGGAAATAAAAAGTTGTTGAAAATTTATAATTTCAAATCGTTTTTTGTATGCAATATTTGTAAATTTAACATTCATATCAAAATTGGTAGTTTTATTCAATTTTTTCTTTTAACTTTAGATAATGAAACACATAACTTACCATGCGTTAAAACATGTTGTTTCAAAAACAAATCAACCATTTATAGTAATTGGCCTTAGCTTTTACTAATCCTTATTACAAAACAAATATAAAGTGAAAATCTCTTTTTTGAAATTTAAATTTTGAAATTTGAAATTAATTCTTTTATCTAAATCGACGTTAAAAATTGTTACTTATAAAAACTTAATATTAATAACCAATATGATATATTAATATAAAACTAAATAATATATTTATGGGGTATGAAAATTTTTTAAAAAAAATAATTATTGAAAAAAGAAAATAATATTAAAAGAAAAAAAAAAGTTTATTATAAAACTATTAGTAAGAAAGAAAAATGTATTTAATGAGAGATAGAAAGGTGGGAAAATTTTATAAGAATCTATTTAGTTATTTAGTGTGATGTCATGTGGTATTGAGAAACCTTTATTTATTATATAGTATAGATACACATATTGGAACTCAAGTGACACCTATTTTTCTCGTCAAACGTTATTCGGACTGACAAGTTAAAAAAATTTTTAAAAAATTATAAAAAATGAAAAATAAAATGAAATATATATTAAGTAATAGAAGCATATTAAAGTCAAAATTAATGATGTATACTAGTCGAGGCGTTTGTGAGCCACTCAAGACTGGATTATTAAACTCAAATTTAGACAAGTTTAAACGAGTTTGAGCTTATATTGAGACTCATTAAATTAATGAGCTCGAGCTCGGGCTTTACATATCACGCTCGAGCTGGCTTGAGAACCTAAACAAGCTTTTATTATATAATATATATTAAATGCATTAACTATATATGTATATATTATATAATTATAATAATAACTGTAATACACTTTGTTAAAAAAAAAGCAAGCTATAAATGTTTGTGCTTAATGTAGTAAAAAAAGATAAAGTAGTACAGTAAGGCTTATTGGTATACTCTAACGTCCAACATAAATTAAGATGGCATTGCACGTTAAATATGGATTAAACCACTCCCCACTTGTGTTAAATTTGTTAAAAATAGCTATGGATTATGCTTTTCACGGGTTAAAAGGAAAAGAACAATATATTAAATTAAAAATTAATATGAGTGAGATTGAATTAAACTATTTCCTTTTAGTGAGATAGAGTGAAGAAATATGAGTGATGTTGTGCTTAGGTTAAGGGGTATACACCCTTAACACCATTTTTCTTATTCACCACGTCTGCGCCACATCAGCATCCCTCCCATCATTCAATCTCACCCTTAAACTAGGGGTATACACCATTCTCCTCATTCTCCACCATTCTTCATTTTTAGTTTTTTTATTAATACAACTTATATGATATTCAAACATTAATAATTAAATTTAAACTTAAAACAATGGAAATAACATTACGAAAAAAAACATCTAGTCTTAATTGTCAGGAAGAGTCGGAAGAGACCATATATGTTCGACCAAGTCCGAACGTAACGCGTCATGTGTATCTTTATTTTCCAAAGCTAGACGATTATATTCTCTTTGTGTTTCGTCAATCGGTTAATATTGAGCGTTGTCTTCATCCTCGTTGTACTCACAAATTGCACGTCCCTCATTTTCAATAATCATGTTATGCAAAATACATATTGCATACATCATCCGTCTAAGATTTTTTGGCGCCCATGCTCGTGCCACTTTCTTTTTATGTCACCGAAACATCTTTCAATATCTTTCCTTGCCGCCTCTTGAGCTCCCTTAAATTTCTTTTGTTTTTCATCTTGTGGGCACGTGAAGGGTTTCACAAACATGGACCACGAAGGATATATCATGTCACCAAGATAATACCTATGCTTGTATTCGATTTCTAAAACATGAAAACTTGACTCCAGCATCGTACATTCTAGTTGTTATTGTAAACCTCCGACTGATGGAGGACCGTTAAATCTTGTGAAACAACTGCTTGCAAGGATATAGTCGAGTATGCATGATCACTGTAAGGCCCCACTCCCAGGTGCCCTACATTTGGTGTTGGATTTACTCATAAACACAGTTCTAAATATCATAGTGAATTAAAACTTTCACGGAATATAAAAACATCAATCATTCATACGTAATAATTCAAATATTGTTCTTAAACATACTTAAAACATCATAAACGAAACATCATAGCAGTCCTTCTTCATATGCCAGTCTCTTCTGTTCATGCCATGTGTCTCCCTCAAGCCAGCTACTTCATCCTACTCGTCTACGTGCATACTAAAAGTCAGCTACGCTGAGTGAGTTCTAGTTAATCAATTAACGTACAATACATTCACGTTCATACTTATACGTGTCCAGAGATACGTATTTCGCACTTTACTTGCTATCATTCATTTATACTTTACGTACATGCATACGTATTTACACACTTTCTTTCCTACCTTCCTATGGTATACCGTAACTATCCTACTCCTACTATCTCGGATATTATTAGGGTCTCGTCCCTCAATATCAGATATTTTCAAGGGCCTGGTCCCTTCTATCCCAAATATTAATAGGGTCATGTCCCTCTAATCTCAGATATTATTAGGGTCTGCTCCCTACTATCTCAGATATTATTAGGATCAGGTCCCTCTATCTCAATCTCAGATATTATTAGGGTTTGGTCCCTCAATCTCAATCTCATATATTATTAGGGTCTGGTCCTTTTGTCTTGCGTAACCACACAACCATACATGTCCGTCAATCATCCATACGTTACTTCCTATGTTTCCTATCATACGTACATACTTTACACATCTTTCAATTGCGTATGTAATAATTATATTTATATACGCACATTCATACAACGATTAATAATAACATTAAATAAATAATCATACACATATCATACACTTATCACTTAGGATAAGTGTATTAACTATCACTTAGGAGTATGCACACAGCCCCGAAAAACGTCACAGAAAAAAGGGCAAGAACTCACCAGGATGTTGTTCCTCTCGGAGTTATTTGTAACACTTCTCCTTAGTTGCCCACGTCTATCTGTTTAATAATTTATAGTATTAATTAAATATTTCTAACCCTGTCATTCTTCTAGGTTAGTGAAGTTCCTAACGAATCGCATCGCATGGGAAAACAAATCGTATGGAAACCATTCTCATGAAAACTATTCTCATGGAAACCATTCTCGTGAAAACCATTCTCATGGAAACCATTCTCACGGAAACTATTCTCATGAAAACCATTCTCATGAGAATAAAACTATTCTCATGGAAACCACTATTCTCATAGAAACCACTCTCATGGAAACCATTCTCATGAAAACTATTCTCATGAGAATAAAACTATTCTCATGGAAACCATTCTCATGCGTATAAAACTATTCTTATGGAAACCATTCTCATGGAAACTATTCTCATGGAAATCATTCTCAAGAAAACAATTCTCATGGAAACCATTTTAATGCCATATTCCTCCGAGGTCCTTCCTTAAGCCCCGATTTTACCCTTTTTATGGGTTTTGGGTCGTACCAACATTGTATACCCGTCCTTGTAACGAACCGAAAGCTACTCGTTTTACCCGAACCGAACCAACTAACGCATTTACTAAAAAGTTCATTACTTTATCACTAATCGTTGTCCAATCTATCATCCTACCAAGTTTCATGCAAATCCGTACACGAAAAATAAGCCTTTTTAATAAAAACGTACATTTGAGGTTTTTGTTCGAAATCACTCGAATAACCCGAAACCATATCAAACGAACTCGGAATTGAGTGATTCAAGTGGCCACGCGACCAGGTCGCCGAGCTCTACCAGCGCCGCCTGCTGCCGCCGCCAGAATCCGCTACCACCTTCGCCGAAAAACCCAAACAGTTTCCGAAAAACTTCATTTTTCACTGTTACGTTTTTGCTGATAAAAACTGGACTTCCCGACCTCTGATCGAAGATCTGATCGATGGGAATCTTCATTTATATGTCCTGAACATTCAGTTAAATTTGCGACCGATCCGACGGTTAGATCTCCGGGAATCGTCGGATCTTTGCGACTCTCACCAAAACGGGATTTGGTAAAGAAGGAAGTTGGAGGTTATGAGGATTATAAATGAGATGGTGGCTATATTTATAGGAAGGGGGTAGGGTTTCATATTTAGCTTTTCATCTAATGACACTTAATCCCCTCATACTTTATATAATTACATTTATCCTCTATAGTTCATTTAAACTCGATTATTTTAAATACCTCATGAAACTTGGGATGTTACAAATCTACCCACATTATAAGAGGTTTCGTCCTCGAAACCTGCTTAGTCCTTATAAAAGGAATACTTCCTGTATTCACATCCTTTCTTGAATCGTCTTAGCTTTATAGCTTACCGATTTATCCTCTGTTTCACAATCATTGAGTTATGCTCATGAGTTTTAACAGTCTTTGGTAGCTTGTCCATGAAGTCCTTGATGGTATACTTCCTTATCCAGACTTAGCAAGTCAGCATAATTTCATTAAGCATGCTTTTCTTGCTTTCCCCTCGTATAGAAACACTACACCTAGTATCACAACACTTAGTGTTGGTGCATAAATGTCAGTAGTTCATATGTCTAATGTCTGTAATCGAGTCTGTAATATTGTTTATGTATTTGTTTGTTTAAAGCGAAGTTGTTGACAAGTTCGCTTAGGCGAACTTGTTAACCAAGCGAAGTTGTTGACAAGTTCGCCTAGGCGAACTTGCTGAACGAGCGAAGTTATGGACAACTTCGCCGTCGTGTATTTATATAGGGTACGGCTGATCGTGTTAGGTGTTGGTTTTAGAGTTCGAGTTACGTGTAATTCAGTGAGTCAAGTGACGTGAGGTCGAGAGTCTGTAAGTATCACGGTTTGAGTTATTAATATAACGTGAGTTTTGTTCGTATCGTATTCGTGTGTTCGTGTGATTGTGTTCTACGTCCGTAACGATCTACACAGGGATTCCGCACCTGTGTATATCGGGATATCTCGTGTGATCCGTCCAGGGAACCTACAATTGGTATCAGAGCTTTTGCTCGATTGTGTGGTTCGGGATATTCACGCGGGTGTAGAATTCGTCCCATTTCGGCTATTCACGGGACGAGTTTTTGGTGTTTTTGCTCATTCTAGCCTCCTACCAGTGTGTTCAAGCCTTTAAACCGTCAAAAACGTCGTTAAAATCCGATTTTCAGATCTGCAGAAAGTTTAAGTTCGTCAGGCGAAGTTGCTGTTCATCAGGCGAAGTTGCCGTCAGGATACGTAGGGTTTCAGCGAATATATAAGGAGAAGCGAAGTTATTTACAACTTCGCCTACCTCCTCAACTTCGCCTAACTCAGGGAAGTTCTCCACAAGTTCGCCTAACTCAGCGAAGTTCTCCACAAGTTCGCCTAGCTCAGCGAAGTTTTCTTCAAGTTCGCCTACTTTCTAAGTTCGCTTACCCTAAGCGAAGTTATTCTCAACTTCGCCCAGTCACGCAAATTTAAGAAAGATCCAGCGAAGTTATTACTTAAGTGAAGTTATCCTTAACTTCGCCTACAGTACTGTTCAGAGGAAAATTTTTTTTAACTTCGCCTTTTCAGAATTTTTCGGGTTTCTTAGTCTTCAAGAAGAATGTCGTCGATCAACATTTCGGAGCTTGTAAAGATGGAAGTTGAAGCGGGGTCAGCTACAAAGGCCCCAAGGTTGCTGAAGGGAACCGATTTTGTCGCGTGGAAGGATCGGTTCATACAATACGTTAAGTACCAGGATGCGAAAATGTGGGTATGCATCCAAGATGGATATATTCCACCAGTCATGGAGTATGAGGGTCGAGACCAAATCAAGAAATACAGTAAAATGGAAGAGGAGGAGAAAAAGATGTATGAAGCCGAGAGCAAGGCTCATGCTGCAATCACAATGGCTCTTCCACAGGAGATCCTCCATACGTTCAGAAAGTATACATCAGCTAGAGAGCTTTGGGAAGCTCTTGAGAACAGATTTGAGGGGAATGTAGGTATTCGGACGTCAAAGATAAAGTTGCTCAAAACTCAATTTTCAGTCTTTAAGTACTTGAAGAACGAATCTCTTGATGATATTATCACTCGATATTATCATCTAATGACTGAATTGAGTAACTACTCCATTTCCTACCGAGAAGAAGAGATTGTGGAAAAGCTTCTCGATGCCCTCCCACCAAAATGGGAGATGTATACTGTACTGATGAGGGAAGACAAGGACTTTCCTACTTATGATCTTGAAACCACTGTTAACAAGCTCAGAACTTTTGAGCTTAATATGGTAAGAAAAGAAACATCTATGGATCAGGTTCAAGATCCAGGCATGTACGGTGCTAAAGTAAACTCCAATTCAAGTTCAAAGACTGATTCTGCCGCCTACTACTCGAAGGGTGAGTCGGGTGCCAATTCTTCACAGGAGGGGCATGTGTCAGTAAACTCAAATGGGGATGTTTGCTTTGTTGCGGGTGGATCAAGTGGTACTCAACAGACAGCAAGCAAGAGTAGTGGATCTTCAAGTTCCTCAAGCAATAATTACTCTAAGATGCCAATGAGCGTCAAATCTGCTGAAGAGCAGTTTGGCCTCTATGCTTCGTTTATTGCTTCATATGAAAACTATATTCAAGGAAAGGTTGTTGATCCAGCAATGCTGGATGAAGACTATGACCAGATCGATGCTGATGATCTGGAGGAAATGGATTTACAATGGCAGATGGCCATGATAGTGAGGAGAGTGAAGAAATTTATGAGAAAGACGGGGAGAAAGTTTGTTGGTGGCAGGCCAGGATTCGACAAGTCTAAGGTGAGGTGCTATAACTGTCAACAAAACGGGCACTTTGCCAAAGAGTGCAGAAACGAGCGAGTTGAACGTGGTCATGGCCGGTCTGCACAGCACACTGGGAATAGTAAGGAAATCAATGCCATGATGTCCAGAGAAGCAGGTGAATACAACTGGAACCTGCATTCGAATGAAACTAGTGAACAGGCAAATATGGCTAAAGTTGAGAATGAAGAATGTGAGAAGATTAACGGAGAAGAGAAAGCTACTGGTAAGGAAAAAGCTTTCATGGCAGATAACAATGATCAACTCTCCGAGGTAAATTCTAAACCTATTTGTACTAAATGTGAGAATTTGTCTGAGCAACTTACTACCATAACTGATCAGTATGTTCGTTTAGATGCTGAATTTAAAACTCTTAAAGAAGATCATCACTTTATGAAAGCAAGAGAAAACAGTTACAAAGTTAAAATAAAAGCGTGTGAAAAAGATGTTAAAAGCTTAAAAACAAAACTTGCTGAAAAAATTGAAGTAATTGATCTAAGTTATGAGGTTTTAGAAGAAAAGACTAAACTGATTGCTGAACGAGAAAAGCAGATTGTTGACCACCAGGTGAAAGTGGTGGAACTGAACCGAAAACTTGAACAGTTCAGAAATTCCTCAGCTATTCTTGATCACCTTGTTAGTGATCAAGGTACCTCTACAAAGAGGGGAGGAATTGGTTATCACGAGGTTCCACCACCTTATAACCACAATTACACTTTTAACCCTAGTGTTCAGAAATCTGTTGATTTTGAAGTTTCTCAGACAGTTCCAATCAAGGTTACGAGTAAAGAACCAAGTGTTAGTAGTGGCGAAACGAGTTCGCCTGTTTCAAGTGAGAAAATTTCTGTTACGAGTCCAGTCTCATCAGATTCGGATAAGTTGTCCGAATCGGGTAAGACAAAAGAGAAAGTAGTGTTACCCACTGGTGGAGAAAAAGATAAAACTTATAAAAAGAGTACTCCACTCAACCCGTACGTCCCACCTTATGTGAGACGAACGGCCGATAACACAGCCTCTACATCCAAAACAACCTTTGAAAAGAAAATGGAGCATAGGTGTTGTTTTAGGTGTAATAAGTTAGGACATCTTGTTGTAGATTGCCCTCTGACACCGAAATTCAGAGGTGTGAGGCCTATTAAAACTGAGCGTAAGCCTAATGCTAATTTTAATACTGCTAAAAATGAAAACCCTTCAAAGTTCCGAAATGTAACTAATTCAGGTTTTCACAGAAACAAACCTCAGTTTAACAATGCTAATCACCAAACCGTAAGATATAATACTGTCAATACACATAGGTTTGGAAGGCCTCACACTCAATTTCCAAGGAGATTTCCTAATAGGACTGACAGGAATTATCCAGATGCTAACTTTGGAAAGCAGAAGTACGGGATGTATAGATCCAAGACCAATTGGTCTTGGGTCCCTAGATTCTAATCCTTTGCTTTATTGTGCAGGAACAGTTGAACAGGGCTGCCCACAGTCTTTGGATTGTAGATAGCGGCTGTTCCCGGCACATGACGGGTAACAAATACTTGTTGCACGACTTAAAACCTGTTCAAGGAGCGAGAGTTACTTTGCTGGTGAAAGTGGAGGAAGAATTACTGGAAAAGGAACGGTGTCCAATGGGAAAATAACTCTTGAGAATGTGAACTTTGTAGAAGAGTTGAAGCACAATCTGCTGAGTGTGTCGCAGATTTGTGATAAGGAGTACACTGTTCATTTCACGAAGAATGAGGCGATTGTGTTGAAGCCTGGTTTTTAGATACCAGACGAGTGGATAGTGATGAAAGCTCCACGTGATACAAATACTTATGTGATGGATATGAGGTCTACTGAAATGGTCACGGAAGAATCATGTTTAATGACGAAAGCAAGCGAATCGGAATCCGAATTATGGCACAGGAGGATGGGGCACATTCATCTTCGGAAGATGAACCACATTGTCAGGAATGGACTTGTGATGGGCGTTCCCTTGAAAAGTTTTAACTTTGAAGACAAATGTATTGCATGCAAGAAGGGAAAGCAACACAAGAAATCCCATCTCACCAAGAAGGTCAACTCTATTGCCAGTACTCTAGAACTGCTTCACATGGATCTCTTCGGTCCCGTGAATGTAAAAAGTCTAGGAGGTACTTCTTACTGCTTGGTGATCACTGATGACTACTCGCGATATTCGTGGGTATATTTTCTGAAATCGAAAGATGAGACGGCTCAAATGGTGAAGAATTTGATTACCAAAGTTGAGAACGTCATGAGTAAAACAGTTAAGTTCATCAGAAGTGACAATGGGACGGAGTTCAAGAATTTTGAAATGGAGATCTTCTGTCTTCAGAAAGGAATTGAACATCAATACAGCGCTCCGTATACTCCGCAACAGAATGGAGTGGCTGAAAGGAAGAACCGAACTTTAATTGAAGGAGCCAGAACTATGCTGGCAGATTCGAAGCTTCCTGTGATGTTCTGGGCTGAAGCAGTTGCTACAGCCTGCTATGTTCTGAATAGAGTGTTAACCGTTAAGAGACTTGGTAAAACGTGTTACGAGCTTATGCATGGAAGAAAGCCCAACTTGAGTGGTCTTGAACCATTCGGGTCCCCTTGTTCGATCTTGAAGACAAATTCTAAATTTGGGGAAGTAGCCGATGAAGGAATCTTAGTCGGTTATGTTGTTGGTACTCCCAACAGACGTGTCTTCAATACTTCGACCTGCAAGGTGGAGGTGGTGTGTAACACTGACATCACAAGTTACCAACCGCCAAAACCAAGCAATGGACCTGCTGAGCTTTTCGACTATGTTAAGCTTTTTAAGTCGTTTAACATACCGGATTTGGAAATTTCTGAAGAAGAAGAAAGAGTTGCGACGAAGATGATACTTGATGAGGAAGAAAATCTATTGCAAAGACAGCTGATTGATAAATGTCAACCTTCCTCATCAAACACTATCGGTACCCCTGCTGCCTCAGCTGAAGAAGAATTTATCAATCCTTTTCACTCTCAGCATGAAACAACCATTGATGAGATCTCTTCTAATTTGGAAGATAATTTGCATGCCGGTTCTGTTCCGACCACGAGAATTCATAAAGATCACCCTTTGGATAATGTGATTGGTGATGTGTCCTCAGGTGTACAAACGAGAAGTAGATTGAATGAACACACCTGTGTTTATACAAGCATTAAGGAGACAGGAATAATCAATGAATGCCTGTACACCTGCTTTATAAGCCAGATTGAACCGAAGAATTATCAAATGGCTTTAAAGGACAGCTCGTGGGTCGAAGCCATGCAAGAAGAGTTGGCTCAATTCGAGAAGATGGAAGTTTGGACTTTGGTTGAAAAACCAAAGAATGTGCATGCGATAGGCACAAAATGGGTGTTTAAGTGCAAGAGAGATGATAAGGGGATTATTATAAGAAACAAGGCGAGGCTAGTCGTTAAAGGTTTTAATCAACAAGAGGGGATTGATTATAACGAAGTGTTCGCTCCTGTCGCCAGGTTGGAAGCCATAAGATTGTTTTTAGCATTTGCTGCTTATGAAAAGATGAAGGTGTTTCAGCTAGATGTGAAGAGTGCGTTTTTGAATGGGAAAGTTGATGAGGTTGTGTATGTTGAGCAACCTCCGGGTTTTCCTGACCCAGACTTTCCAGATCACGTGTACAGGTTGAGCAAGGCGTTGTATGGATTACATCAGGCACCTCGTGCCTGGTATTCAACTTTATCGGATTACTTGCTCGAGAATGGTTTTGAAAGAGGGAAAATTGATAGCACGTTGTTCTTCAAAAGAGATGGAAGCAACTTCCTGCTGGTACAAGTCTACGTGGATGACATTATATTTGCTGCATCAAAAGTCTCCATGTGTCAGGAGTTTGAAGCCGACATGAAGAAAAGGTTTGAAATGAGTGCTATGGGTGAACTAACTTTCTTTCTAGGATTGCAGGTTGATCAGAAGAAGGACGGGATGTTCATTTATCAGACGAAGTATGTTCATGATGTGCTCAAGCGCTTCAAGATGGAGGACAGTTCTCCATATGATACTCCAATCTGCGTCAATCACAAATTGGGTGCTGAAGTAGACGGTGATGCAGATGTGGACCCAACTCAATATCGGGCAATAATAGGTTCTTTAATGTACTTAACTGCATCTAGGCCTGATATAATGTTTGCTGTTTGTCTTTGTGCACGTTTTTAGGCAAATCCAAAAGAATCTCATTTGAAAGGTGCAAAGAGGATACTGCGGTATCTCAAGGGCAAGCCGAAGCTGGGGTTGTGGTACCCGAAAGGAGGAGACTTGGAGTTGGTCACTTACACAGATTCTGATTATGGAGGGTGCAATCAGAGTCGGAAGTCAACAACTGGAGGATGTCAGTTTCTTGGTGGCAGATTGGTGTCGTGGCAATGCAAGAAGCAGACTTCAGTCGCAATTTCAACCTGTGAGGCAGAATACATGGCAGCATCCAACTGCTGCTCTCAGGTTCTTTGGATACAACAACAGTTGCGCGACTATGGTCTGAATTTCTTACTTACTCCTATTTGCATTGATAACACAGCTGCTATCTCAGTAACTAACAATCCCGTGAAACATAGTAAAACCAAACACATTGACATACGTCATCATTTCATACGGGATTGTGCTGAGAAGAAACTGATAGTGCTTGAAAAGGTGGATACGCTTGATAATTTCGCTGATTTATACACTAATGCGTTTGACAAATCCAGATTTTAAAACCTTATTGAACTGAATGGGATGATCAATCCCGAGTAACCATGCTTTTCTTGTGATTTCAAAAAAAAAAAAAAAAAAAAAAAAACGTCACTAATCGCTTTAAAATATGTCGGTTACATCAGTTAGAAGGACTTGTCTTCGGATATGTTTTGGTCCTCATTTTCTACTTGTAGATTTTAAGGATAGCCATTAACCAGATTACTGATAGTGACAGGGGCGGTTTATTATGGGTTTTTCATTCTTTCGCTTAAAATTAGTCGATCATACTTAGTTAGAAGGACACATACTAGTATGTGGTCGGTCCAGCTGATCCATTGGATCTTCGGGATAGCCGTTTACCTGAAGACTTTGTTTTGGTCGGGGCGATTAATGTTAAAATTTTGAAAGAAAGGGGGAAATGAAATTATTTTTCAAGTCTGTTACTTCGTAAGAAGTTCGTTAGCTATGTTTAACAGAAAATTGATCCAACCTTGGAAAATGATAGATATACTAATTCTGTGTGCTTAACTAGTGAAGTTATTAGGCTTAAAAGGCTTTAGGACAGTCATTGTATGTCATGGTAACCTTTTATGGTGCGTAAAAGTAGACGTGATACAAACTAAATCTACTTGATTTTACGTGGAAACTCCTTAAGAGTTTTGCATGTCTTCATATAAATCTTTCCTAATGATAGGCAGAAAAGCGATTACCCAGTCATACACGAGCCCATGTGTGTTCTGATTCCCGTGAAGATAGTGTCTCAAGATACTGCAGTGATCCAGATTCGGGACTTGCAGTTAATTTCTACTTTGAAGTCTATGTTTATTTAAAAATATATATATATATATATATTTGGAGTTATTGAAACATAATAGAGTTGACAAAATCAAGACTTCACAATCATTGAGTAAGAGAGAAGAACGTGTCTCTACCACCTCCAACGCTTACTCAGTCGGTGGTAGCTGCACGATTTGTAGAGTCAACGGTCGTTACTACTGCAGGGTTATCAGGTATGGTACCACCTGCGGTTACGCCTGCTTCTGATGTCTCGCCTTCGCCTATGTCAGACTCAGGGAGAATAGCTTCACTAGAGCGGATCGTGGCAGAGCAATCGAAGACTATTCAACGCCTAGTGGAAGCAAATCAACTACAGTCATCCCTCCTAGTTGAGCATGGAAAAATTATAGATGCCTTGAAGGAGTTCTTGGCATCTCAGGGGGAGATGAGTTGTAAGGGCGACGAGCTCAGGACGAAAAGAAGAAATGACCGAGACGATGATCCCAATGCATCGAAAGATGCAGGTGGTGAGCTGCCAAGAACTTCTCAAGCTCTTGGTACTTCCACAGCTGAGGGGGAGTCTGTCGACGCGGCTGGTGGTTCTGGTGGTGATGATGTGGTGTTGGTGGAGGATGACGTGATTGATGCGTTGAAGGAACTTGACGATGATATGTTCAGCGATGATGAAGATGTGCTGCCGAGTGATGTGATTGAGAAGATCGGTGAGCAGATTGTGATTGAAGATGGGATAGAAGAGGGGGAGATAGTAGAAGAAGACGTTGAACACGAGATCCCTGATGTTGAGAAAGCCGACATGGGTACTGAGATGGATGAGACTGAGTGGGAGGAGCAGCCTAGGTGGAAGGAAGGCTGTGCTCATTGGTTTATTAAGACCAAGAAGCCTGCTGTTCCAGCCATGTTCAAGAAGAGTTATAACATCAAAGGCTATGCTGAGTCGAAGAAGGGAATTATCTGTTGGATATATGATGAACAGATGAAGTTGTTTGTGGTGAAGCGTTATGATGGTATTCAATACTTCAAAAGAACACTGAGATCTCTCAATACGTTGCCGGAATGTGAGGTGAAGGATTTGGCCAGGTTGGGCCTGATAAATAGAAGTGACGACAACATGGCAAGAGTGATTGGGAAGATCGTGTGGAAAGAAAGCATAAAAGAGAAGAAGTTTGAATTATTAAAGCCACAGAAGGGAAAGCTCGTGGAGGATACAGAAAGGGGAATGAGAGCAGATGGCAAGCCATGGATGGTGATGAAGTACAAACCGATCCGATGCATCAAGGAGGTTCCAATGAAGACTATGCCTCAAGATGTGTTGAAGAATCTAAAATGGTGGTACGTTGATTGCCAGACTGCTGAAGCCGTGATGGAAGACGAACAAGAAGTGCTGAGGGTGTATGATCCGATGCATCTTGTTAACTTATCGAAAGCTGATCTGCAAGTGTTGAATGAAAAGAAGATATTCTATATTCCTGCTTGGAAGGATGAAGCAAGGAAATATCAGCGAGTAGTCACGGTATGTGTTAGAGAAGGAGTGCACGCGTGAAGATACAGGATTACGAGACAAGAGCTGAAAGATCAAGATATGAAGCTACTGCCAAGGGGGAGTCTGTTGGTGCATAAATGTCAGTAGTTCATATGTCTAATGTCTGTAATCGAGTCTGTAATATTGTTTATGTATTTGTTTGTTTAAAGCGAAGTTGTTGACAAGTTCGCCTAGGCGAACTTGTTAACCAAGCGAAGTTGTTGACAAGTTCGCCTAGGCGAACTTGCTGAACGAGCGAAGTTATGGACAACTTCGCCTGAGGCAAAGTTGTCGTGTATTTATATAGGGTACGGCTGATCGTGTTAGGTGTTGGTTTTAGAGTTCGAGTTACGTGTAATTCAGTGAGTCAAGTGACGTGAGGTCGAGAGTCTGTAAGTATCACGGTTTGAGTTATTAATATAACGTGAGTTTTGTTCGTATCGTGTGTTCGTGTGATTGTGTTCTACGTCCGTAACGATCTACACAGGGATTCCGCACCTGTGTATATCGGGATATCTCGTGTGATCCGTCCAGGGAACCTACACTTAGCACTAAATGACCCTTCTGTCCAATCACATCCTTTAGCAAATATACTGATTTGCAGTATGCTCAAAGCATATTAATTCCATAAAAGGAAACCTTTTTCAGTTTCTCCTTAAGGATTTCTCCCTGAAATCCATTTGTCTATCCCTTAAGTTAGAATACCTCATACAATCCTTGAGCACAATCGTGACATAATTTGACGAAGAACTTCTTAAATCACCATTTAATTCTCCTTCCATTTGTAGCTCATTACTAACACATAGGGTTCATGAGTAGTAGCTTTCCAAGGTAGCTTGATAATGAAGTCCATGTTGATGCATCTTCCGTTTCTTGATTAATCAAGCCTCATGTTGTCCTATGAACCAATAGTTGTCTGCTGCTGTATATCAGATTTGCCTGATATATCATACCTATTTTCGTTACCCAACTTCCTTTCTAGGTATGTCTTGACCTTTATACGTGGACATTTATAATACTATTTTATCGTTACCGTTCTAGATGACTTCCCTCTCATGATCACATGATTATCAGTCAGAACACTAATTACTCGTGCTAAGACTCAATTCAAATAAACATAAGTTTAAACCATGTCTACGCCTTCCTTGCATGTTCTTCCATCTTCTGTCCTTGGTTTCTTGCATCCTCTTGTTATGTTACTGTGGTTCCACCTTTGTAACACTTGCGGTTATTCCTATCCGCATAGGCAATGTATCTTGTACTCCAACAGTTGTCACATCCCATGAACTCATCTTCACTGAACTCCTACTTACGGGTTTCACTTTCATCAGTATCTGCCTTTATTGTAATCAGTCTCATCCCTTTAGAAACCTCGATGTAAACCGATTATCTAGACTTATGAGCTCATCTACGATTTGGCCTTGAAGAACTCCATGACAAGGAATCCATGGGGCGACCAAATCTGATTTTCACATCGTGAGTATTATCTTCCAAATATTCAATCCCTTTTCATCCTGCTCTAATCTTTTATAACTTCTAACTGCGCCTCGCGGATCTCACTCATGGAATCCGAAGTACTAACTAATTTATATGACTTAATTGCCGCGATTACTTCTTCACCTTTATGGCTTACTGTGTCAACAACCACATTGACCTCACTAGGATAATACTTGATTTCACAATCAAAATCCTTTATCAACTCTAACCATCTTCTTTGCCTCCTATTCAGTTCTTGGTGCTTGGAGAAATATTTCAAACTCTTAGGATCAGTATAGATGGTACACTTTGAAAACTTAACATACAGTTTCTCTTTCTTCATGTCTCACACTTTTCTCAAATGACCAGCATGGTCGAACTTATTCATTGAATAAATCAAAATTATCGTCAATGAGGGAAACGACATATTTGTCCAACATCGGACGACATACCCTATCCATCATAACCATAAATGCTGCCAGAGCATTCGTAATCTAAACGATATCATGAAAAACTTGTATGTCCATATCGCGTTAGAAATGTTGTCTTAGGGATGTCTGCCTCTTTCACTTTAAACTGATGATCACCAGATCATGAGATCTATTCGGGAGAACCAACTAGCAAACATCTTGCAAAAAACAAACAGATCGTCAATCCGTAGAAACGGATATCTATTCTTCACCGTAAGCTTATCCAACTCGCAGTAATCTATACACATTCTCATACTTCTATCTTTCTTCTTCACGAACAACACTGGTGCACCCCATGGGGAAACACTCAGTATTATAAAACCCTTGTCGAGAAGTTCTTGAAGTTGGGACATTAACTCTTTCATCTCTGATGACACCAGATGGTAAGGCACTTTCGCGACGGGCTGTGCTCCTGGTATTAGCTCAATCTGAAATTCTACCTCTCATTCTGGTGGTACCCTGGAAGGTCCTCTGGGAACACTTCTGGATAGTCACGCACTACAGGAACATCTTTCAACCCTTTTGTCTCGGTCGTAGTGTGACACCAGGTAATTTCCCAATTCTATAAACTAAGTAATCAACCTAATAATTAGGTGATTGTGAATTTTAAGCGCGCTATGTTAGAATCAGCGCGGGTATTTGTTATATGCGCCCTGCGCGAGCGCGCTATGTTAGAATCAGCGCGGGTATTTGTTATGTGCACCCTGCGCGAGCGCGCCATGTTAAGAACCAACGTGGGCATATGTTATATGCGCCATGCGCGAGTATTTTGGTTTTATGCTTCCATAACTTAATGTTGTCTAATGGGTTGACCGTCCCGCATGATGCTAAGGCGGGTGCATCCCAAAACGTTTATGCGCATGCGGAAAGGGAACTAACCTCCCCGCATGGCGGGAACATTGAGAGCTAGTTTGTCTGAAGCTCCAAGATGGAATTGACTTCAACATAACTGATCACTATGTTGAAATACCAAGACCACCTGGAGAATCTACAAATGAAACTCAATGTCCCTAACTGCGAGAAGGTTACGCACCTACCCGCAGCAAAGAAATGTCCTTCACGCAGAAAGCTATGCGCACAAAGTTATACGCGCAGAACACTTAGTCTATTCTCCAGATGTAAGGAGATTATTCCCGCCCAAAAGGAAACAGTTGCGTGTTTCAGAGATTTCTACTTTTTAACTATACAACTGACAAAAGTACCTGAAAAAGCATACTGTAATATGAAAAGTCAACTGTCAGCCACCCTACTCTCACCAACCACAGACCTGCATGTCATGTCCAAATCAAATCAGAATCTTTTATCCACTCCTCCACTTTTAAATAAATAATAATAATTTCCATACTTTATCATCATTACACCTAGATATGAAAAGATTACAATCCCCTAAAGCAAGGGATTGTGTTCCCTAAATCTTGCCTATAAATATGTAACCCAAATTATCACCCAAACACACTTCAAACTTCTCTTTTAAAAACTGCAAATCTGCACTAATCATCTCCCAAGCATCCGTTTGATCTTCATTCCCGTCACTAGGTAAGCCGAGACTTTAACTCTGAGATTTACTTTCCTAACCAGCTCTATTATTCTTCGATTTCTTGATCTTAATATATATATTCCCTGTTATTTAATCATATTCTAGACCTTCAAATTCTGAGGCTAACACCAAGAAACCCGAATCCCGTTTAATCCCTTAACAAGAACCACAGGTGAGTCTCACAGCCCCTATTTTCACTGTTTTCACTATTTTTAAACTGTTTTCGGGGCGAGGGACACGTACTTAAATAATGTTTTATCATTGTATACTTACAAGCTATGCAAGCGATTATGTGTTTAAATTATGTTTCATGATGAGCAATGCGAACGGTTATCTATGGTTTTTCGATGTTAGTGCACCAGATTCGAGTAAGTGATCACTTTACCATTGGAACTCTAAGGGTAGGGACTGCTGGTTTGATCCACCCACTCGTAGGGGTCGCACCTCTTACACAGACGAGTGCCTAGCATGTCACGGGGCAGTACTATGGGATTGAGCCCGCTCGTAGAGGTCGCTCCTCTTACGCAGACGAGCGCCTTGTTTTCCGGCACAACGTCCGCGCGTAACCCGCGGGACGGTATTATTCGCTCGTAGTGGCAGCGCCACTTACACAGACGAGCACGGTTTTTCAGAAGTGTCCGCGCGTAACCCGCGGGACGGTATTACTTATTTCGCTCGTAGTGGCAGCGCCACTTACACAGACGAGCACGGTTCCCAGAAATGTTCGCGCGTAGCCCACGGAACGATTTTATCAGAATATGTTATCAGAACTATGTTTTACTAAGCACGTGTTTTAATGATGCTATCAAAATTATGTTTCAGAATGATTTTTATCAAGACTATGATGCAATACGAATTATCAAGTTACTAAAACTTGTGAACTCACTCAGTTTATACTGATTCAAATGTTTTACGTGTCTTTCAGGTGATAATTAGGTAGCGCATGGAGTCACACTTAGAGCACCTCACGCTGAACATCTAAAACTAGCTTTTTGGAAGATTTTAGTTCTATCCCTTCGATGCGCGCGGTTGTTCCCGCCGCGCAAGGGGGATATGGCGTGGAAATCTTCAACAGTTTTTATACCTGGATGTTTTTATGTAATTTTTAAACAATGTAATGTATTTGTATTAAACATTTCATGCGCAATGAAAATCTTACTTTGAATGTTTGCAATGGCCCGTGCTTAATTATCAATCCCCACTCGCGCGCGCCCGGCTGTTTCCGCCGTTCAGGGCCGGGTGTGACAGATTGGTATCAGAGCATTGGTTATAGCGAACTAGGAAAAGAAGTTTTAACCTAGACTATAACCGTTGGGGAATCGTATGAAATATTTTTCAAAGAAAATATTTTCAAAAGAAACTATACACACACTTAGGAACACGGGTCACACAGTGTCTAGTGAATAAAGATAAGAACATTATGTGCTCAGAGTACATGCGCTAAGTTTGATATATTTTCACTCTTTTAAAGCGAGAATGCCTCCAACTAGAGCCAAGGGAATTACCATGACACCCGAGAAACTCGCGGAAATAATCGCGCAAGCGATCGCAACACATGAGGCCAGCAAGGCCGAATCTAGTCAGGGTCGTCAGGAGAACGAGGCCCCAGAACCCGAATCAGGAGCCTTGGACAAAGGGTGCTCTTATAAGACATTTATGGCCTGTAGGCCTTGGCCATTCAAGGGTACCGAAGGGGCCATTGGGCTCTACAACTGGATTGACAAGATGGAGACAGTTCTCTCCATTAGCGGATGTAGTGAGAACCAGAAGGTCCTTTACGCGACCTGCATGTTCCAAGAGGCAGCTTCGTCTTGGTGGAAGCTTCAAGTGAAGACTATGGGGCGAGAAGTTGCTCTTCACAAGACCTGGGAGGAGCTGAAGGAAATGTTGATGAGAAAGTTCTGCTCTCGCGCAGAAATTCAGAGTCTACAACAGGAATTCTGGAACCACACCATGGTAGGAACGGATATCGACGCCTACAACAACCGGTTCAACGAGCTTTGCCAGTTGGTGCCAGACATGGCAAACACGGAGGAAAAGAAGATCGAGAGGTATATCTTTGGGTTACCTCCTGTTGTTAGGGTTCCGCTCAACGCCGCAGCGCCTCCAACCTTTGATGAGGCGGTAGCGCGGGCCATCACCCTTACAAGGGATACGGTCCGTGCGGGTATGTTGACTACGCGCGGAAACGAGCAGCGAACCTCTGACTCCAAGAGGAAATGGAACTCTCACCACCGAGGGTCCGACTCCAAGCAGCCACCGTTCAAGAAGCAGGAGAGCGCAAGGGTTTACGCAATCCAAGCCGCGGAGCCATCAAGGAAAGGATACAGCGGGCCTTACCCATGGTGCAACAGATGCAAGTTTCACCACGAGGGTGAATGCGCGAGCGTCATGTGCGCCAAATGTAACAGGCCAGGGCACAAGACGGTGAATTGCCGTGCTAAGGAAGCTGGAGCCAGTGACAACTGCTACGCATGCAGGAAACCAGGGCATTTCAGTCGGGATTGCCCACAAAAGGGAAACCAAGCTCGCGGGAGAGCTTTTGTGATCGGCGCAGGCGAAGCAAAGGAAGAGCCGAATGTGGTAACCGGTACGTTTTTACTTAACGGCCATTTTGCATCTGTCTTATTTGATACTGGAGCTGACCTAAGTTTTATATCCGCTGAGTTTAAAGACTCCCTAAGCTTAGCGACCAGTAGGCTAGACACACCTTATACTATAGAACTAGCCAATGGTAGGCAGTTATGCGCAAACGAAAGGACTGAGCAATGTGTGTTAGTCATGGGAGGTCACGAGTTCAATATTAACTTGTTGCCAATAGACTTGGGAAGTTTTGACATTGTGGTAGGTATGGATTGGTTAGTCAAGAACCACGCGGAGGTTATTTGCCATGAGAAGCAGGTTCGGATCCCACTGTTGAACGAAGAAACCTTGGTGATTCAAGGGGAAAGAAGGGGAGTTGCGACGAAACTGATTTCGTGCCTAAAGGCGCGCAAGTGCCTAAGGAAAGGGTGCTACGCCTTCCTGGCGCATGTAGTAGAGAAGAAAGGTGATGAGCGAAGAATTGAAGACTTACCAGTAGTGCGCGAATTTCCAGAAGTTTTTCCTGAAGATTTGCCCGGATTACCGCCGCCGCGACAAGTCGAATTTCGTATTGATTTAGTCCCAGGAGCTGCGCCAGTAGCTCGAGCGCCTTATCGACTAACTCCATCAGAGATGCAAGAGCTATCCAATCAGTTACAGGAACTATTGGATAAGGGTTTCATACGCCCAAGCCTTTCACCTTGGGGAGCTCCAGTACTGTTTGTTAAGAAGAAGGATGGTTCGTTCAGAATGTGTATTGACTACAGGGAGCTGAACAAGCTGACAGTCAAGAATCGGTACCCCTTACCGAGGATTGACGACTTATTTGACCAGTTGCAGGGATCCAGTTATTATTCGAAGATAGATCTACGGTCAGGATACCACCAACTTAGGGTCCATGAGGAAGATGTGCCGAAAACAGCCTTCCGAACTAGATACGGCCATTATGAGTTCTTAGTGATGCCTTTCGGGCTAACTAATGCGCCGGCTGTATTCATGGATCTGATGAACCGCGTGTGCAAACCATACTTGGACAAGTTTGTGATTGTGTTTATAGATGATATTCTGATTTACTCTCGGACCAAGGCCGAGCATGAGCAACACCTGAGATTGATTTTGGAATTGTTGAGGAAAGAAAAGTTGTATGCGAAGTTTTCCAAGTGTGAGTTTTGGCTTAGAGAAGTTCACTTTCTCGGTCACGTTGTGAACGAGAAAGGAATACACGTTGATCCTTCCAAAGTCAAGGCCATCGAAAACTGGGAAGCGCCAAAAACCCCAACTGAGGTGAGGCAATTCCTAGGACTAGCTGGCTACTATCGACGCTTCATTAAGAACTTTTCCAAGATAGCTCTACCTATGACCGCGCTAACTCAGAAAGACAAGAAGTTTGTTTGGGGCGAAAATCAAGAAGCGGCATTTCAAATGTTGAAGCAGAAGTTATGTAGTGCGCCAATTTTGTCTCTGCCCAAGGGGACGGATGACATCGTCGTTTACTGCGACGCTTCACATCAGGGACTCGGATGTGTCCTTATGCAGCGAGACAAAGTCATAGCGTATGCCTCGCGCCAACTCAAGACCAATGAAAAGAACTACACAACGCATGATCTGGAACTTGGAGCGGTTGTCTTCGCGCTAAAGATTTGGCGCCATTACCTCTACGGTACAAAGTGTATAATCTTTACGGATCACAAGAGCCTTCAACATATATTTGATCAAAAGGATTTAAACATGAGGCAACGAAGATGGGTTGAATTGTTGAATGATTATGATTGTGAAATAAAGTATCACCCTGGAAAGGCGAATGTGGTAGCAGACGCGCTAAGTAGGAAGGAGCGAATAAAAACGCTACGAGTCAAGGCTCTAAGGTTGACCATTCGCGCAGATCTCTCTACCCGCATCCGAGACGCTCAGCAAGAAGCCTTGAAACCAGAGTTTGTTAAAAACGAATCCCTTGGGGGTATGATTAAGAGTATGGAACTTAAAGAGAACGGCAATCTATATTTCGCTAACCGCATATGGGTCCCTCTCAAGGGAGGATTGCGCGAGCAAGTATTAAACGAAGCTCACAAGACGCGGTATTCCGTACATCCTGGCGTAGACAAGATGTACCAAGATGTTAAAGTGCTGTATTGGTGGACCAATCTTAAAGGCGCCATCGCGACGTATGTCAGTAAGTGCCTGACGTGTTCGAAGGTGAAGGCTGAATACCAGAAGCCGTCGGGGTTACTTCAGCAGCCAGAAATTCCCATGTGGAAGTGGGAACAAATCTCTATGGACTTCATCACCAAACTGCCAAGGACACCTGGGGGTTACGACACGATCTGGGTTATTGTAGATCGGCTAACTAAGTCAGCGCACTTCCTGCCGATCAAGGAAACCGATAAGATGGAAAATTTAGCCCGATTGTATATTCGAGAAGTAGTTTCAAAACATGGAGTCCCAGTGTCCATCATCTCTGATAGAGATAGTCGGTTCACCTCAAGGTTTTGGAGATCGTTACAAGGGGCTTTAGGTACTCGTCTTGACATGAGTACGGCTTATCATCCCCAAACGGATGGGCAAAGCGAGCGAACAATCCAGACATTGGAAGATATGCTGCGCACGTGCGCAATCGATTTCGGAGGTAGCTGGGATACTCATCTCCCATTGGTTGAATTTTCATACAACAACAGTTATCACACAAGCCTCAAGGCTGCGCCGTTTGAAGCTTTGTATGGGCGCAAGTGTAGATCCCCACTGTGCTGGGCTGAAGTGGGTGACAAACAAATGACTGGTCCAGAATTGATCCAAGAAACAACAGACAAGATTTTTCAGATACGGGATCGCCTTAAGACAGCGCGCGACAGACAGAAGAGCTACGCAGATGTGCGAAGGAAACCGTTGGAGTTTCAAGTAGGGGATAGAGTACTTTTGAAAGTCTCTCCATGGAAAGGAGTCCCCCGTTTCGGCAAGCGAGGAAAGTTGAATCCGCGCTACATTGGACCATTTGAGATCCTGGAAAGGATCGGTCCGGTTGCTTATAAACTCCGTTTACCCGCCGAACTCAGTGGAGTTCATGATACGTTCCATGTATCCAACCTCAAAAAGTGCTTATCTGACGAAACGTTGATTTTGCCGTTAGACGAGATTCACATCGACAAACAACTGCACTTCGTAGAAGAACCTATAGCAGTAACCGGTTGGAAAGAACAAAAGTTACGCAGAAGCAGAATCAAGTTAGTAAAGGTTCAATGGAACTCAAATTGTGGGCCTGAATTCACTTGGGAAAGAGAAGATCAAATGCGCCAGAAATACCCATACCTCTTTCAGAGCATGGCTGCTGCCAGCGACGTCTCCTAAAATTTCGGGACGAAATACTCTTAACAGGGGGAGAATGTGACACCCGGTAATTTCCCAATTCTATAAACTAAGTAATCAACCTAATAATTAGGTGATTGTGAATTTTAAGCGCGCTATGTTAGAATCAACGCGGGTATTTGTTATATGCGCCCTGCGCGAGCGCGCTATGTTAGAATCAGCGCGGGTATTTGTTATGTGCACCCTGCGCGAGCGCGCCATGTTAAGAACCAGCGTGGGCATATGTTATATGCGCCATGCGCGAGTATTTTGGTTTTATGCTTCCATAACTTAATGTTGTCTAATGGGTTGACCGTCCCGCATGATGCTAAGGCGGGTGCATCCCAAAACGTTTATGCGCATGCGGAAAGGGAACTAACCTCCCCGCATGGCGGGAACATTGAGAGCTAGTTTGTCTGAAGCTCCAAGATGGAATTGACTTCAACATAACTGATCACTATGTTGAAATACCAAGACCACCTGGAGAATCTACAAATGAAACTCAATGTCCCTAACTGCGAGAAGGTTACGCACCTACCCGCAGCAAAGAAATGTCCTTCACGCAGAAAGCTATGCGCACAAAGTTATACGCGCAGAACACTTAGTCTATTCTCCAGATGTAAGGAGATTATTCCTGCCCAAAAGGAAACAGTTGCGTGTTTCAGAGATTTCTACTTTTTAACTGTACAACTGACAAAAGTACCTGAAAAAGCATACTGTAATATGAAAAGTCAACTGTCAGCCACCCTACTCTCACCAACCACAGACCTGCATGTCCTGTCCAAATCAAATCAGAATCTTTTATCCACTCCTCCACTTTTAAATAAATAATAATAATTTTCATACTTTATCATCATTACACCTAGATATGAAAAGATTACAATCCCCTAAAGCAAGGGATTGTGTTCCCTAAATCTTGCCTATAAATATGTAACCCAAATTATCACCCAAACACACTTCAAACTTCTCTTTTAAAAACTGCAAATCTGCACTAATCATCTCCCAAGCATCCGTTTGATCTTCATTCCCGTCACTAGGTAAGCCGAGACTTTAACTCTGAGATTTACTTTCCTAACCAGCTCTATTATTCTTCGATTTCTTGATCTTAATATATATATTCCCTGTTATTTAATCATATTCTAGACCTTCAAATTCTGAGGCTAACACCAAGAAACCCGAATCCCGTTTAATCCCTTAACAAGAACCACAGGTGAGTCTCACAGCCCCTATTTTCACTGTTTTCACTATTTTTAAACTGTTTTCGGGGCGAGGGACACGTACTTAAATAATGTTTTATCATGGTATACTTACAAGCTATGCAAGCGATTATGTGTTTAAATTATGTTTCATGATGAGCAATGCGAACGGTTATCTATGGTTTTTCGATGTTAGTGCACCAGATTCTAGTAAGTGATCACTTTACCATTGGAACTCTAAGGGTAGGGACTGCTGGTTTGATCCACCCACTCGTAGGGGTCGCACCTCCTACACAGACGAGTGCCTAGCATGTCACGGGGCAGTACTATGGGATTGAGCCCGCTCGTAGAGGTCGCTCCTCTTACGCAGACGAGCGCCTTGTTTTCCGGCACAACGTCCGCGCGTAACCCGCGGGACGGTATTATTCGCTCGTAGTGGCAGCGCCACTTACACAGACGAGCACGGTTTTTCAGAAGTGTCCGCGCGTAACCCGCGGGACGGTATTACTTATTTCGCTCGTAGTGGCAGCGCCACTTACACAGACGAGCACGGTTCCCAGAAATGTTCGCGCGTAGCCCACGGAACGATTTTATCAGAATATGTTATCAGAACTATGTTTTACTAAGCACGTGTTTTAATGATGCTATCAAAATTATGTTTCAGAATGATTTTTATCAAGACTATGATGCAATACGAATTATCAAGTTACTAAAACTTGTGAACTCACTCAGTTTATACTGATTCAAATGTTTTACGTGTCTTTCAGGAGATAATTAGGTAGCGCATGGAGTCACACTTAGAGCACCTCACGCTGAACATCTAAAACTAGCTTTTTGGAAGATTTTAGTTCTATCCCTTCGATGCGCGCGGTTGTTCCCGCCGCGCAAGGGGGATATGGCGTGGAAATCTTCAACAGTTTTTATACTTGGATGTTTTTATGTAATTTTTAAACAATGTAATGTATTTGTATTAAACATTTCATGAGCAATGAAAATCTTACTTTGAATGTTTGCAATGGCCCGTGCTTAATTATCAATCCCCACTCGCGCGCGCCCGGCTGTTTCCGCCGTTCAGGGCCGGGTGTGACACGTAGCTTTGACAACATACGCTAGGTAGGCACTGCACCCTCGCCTTATCAAAACTTCGGCCTTTATCATTGAAATGACGTTAAGCCCTGAACTTTCTTTATCACCATAAACCGTCACCGTTCCACCATCCAAAGATTTTAACCATATCAACCTACTCTTAGGCACTATCGGAGCCTCAAACTCAGACGGCCAATTCTTTCCCATTACTACATAGAACCCTCCTAAGGTCATCACATACGAGGTTGCAGGGAACTCACGTCCCTCTAACTCTATGTTACAATTCTTAACCATTCACGAGATTTTAACTAAAGCATCGCTAGTGGTTTCTTCATAACAGTCTCAATTACACAACTACATTCTTCCTAGTGTTCTTCTTTCACACTCACTACACCTCCTTTCATGCCTTTTCAATTAAGATTCCTTGACCGTTACCCGTAATTCTCGATTATCTCTACTTTCTCAACATTCGCTTCATCACCCACGATCCCAATAAGTTCTCTTATAGAGTCAACTATTGCAGGTATACTACATGTTTAGCTCACTTCATTTGACTTATCTCAGTTTCCTTCATGTTGCTTCCACTAGGATTCCTAATCTGGGTAGCCTTTAATGCTTCATCGAGCGTTGTTGACATTGAAATGCGAAACAATTGAGCCACTCCCTTAATGTATTTGACTACAAGCTCCAAGTTTGATCCTTCTTCATTACTTTCTACAGTTGTAATCCTACTGCTTTCGCATATCTTTACGTCACACATTCCTTCAAAAGGTTTCTGGTTGGCACGTGTCCTACCATAGCATCCAGTACGACGTCCTTGTGCTCGTCTCTTTGCAACATTCGTCCTATTTTTTTTATTATTATCTAAGGAAACACAACCATTATCACTCCAGGAATTATTTAGCACATGATTTGTAAGGTAAGTAGTTAATGACACTGGCCAAGTGTAAAGATGTATCATCCAGGATCGAGTCCTAGACGAGGCCCATAAGTCTCGATACTCGATTCATCCAGGATCCACAAAGATGTATCAAGACTTGAAGAAAGACTATTGGTGGCTGGGTATGAAGAAGGAAGTAGTAGATTATGTCAGTAAGTGTTTAACTTGCTTGCAAGTTAAGGCAGAGCACTAGAAACCGTATGGAAAGATGCAGCCGTTGGAGATACCCGAATGGAAATGGGAACACATCACCATGGATTTCATAACTAAGCTACCGCGCACAGCTAAGAATCATGACACCATATGGGTGATTGTGGACCGTTTGAAGAAGAGTGCTCACTTTCTGCCTATACGAGAGGCTATCTCGTCAGAAACGTTAGCAAATATGTTCGTTAAGGAAGTCGTGACGAAGCATGGGGTGCCATTGTCGATCGTGTCCGATAGAGATACCTGCTTTCCTTCAAGATTTTGGAAGAAGTTCCATGAAGCCATAGGAACAAGACTAAACATCAGAACGACGTATCATTCTCAAACCGATGGGCAGTCTGAAAGGACTATCCAAACGCTTGAGGATAAGCTAAATGCTTTTGTGTTAGACTTTGAATGAATTTGGGATGATCATCTGCACTTGGCAGAATTCTCGTACAACAACAGCTACCATTCGAGTATTGGTACGCCACCATTCGAGATGTTGTATGGAAGACGTTGCAGAACTCCCATATGTTGGGGAGAAATTGATCAGAAAGAAATTGGAAGTTTAGAAGTAGTGCAAGAAACATCTTCAAAGTTTGACCAGAATAAGGCCAGGATGAAAGCTGCACAAGATCGTCAGAAGTCATATGCAGATAAGCGGCGACGACCAAT
Source organism: Bidens hawaiensis (assembly GCF_021521415.1). Taxonomy (NCBI): domain Eukaryota; kingdom Viridiplantae; phylum Streptophyta; class Magnoliopsida; order Asterales; family Asteraceae; genus Bidens; species Bidens hawaiensis. Next base: position 338,934 of record NW_027491426.1, on the reverse strand, counting down.
CGAATTTAACGTGGGTGACCACGTGATGCTTAAGATCTCGCCTTGGAAGGGGATTATTCATTTCAGGAATAGAGGGAAGTTGAGTCTGAGGTACGTTGGACTGTTCAGAATTATAGCTCGGGTGGGCGAAGTGGCCTATAAGTTGGATCTACCTGAAAAACTGGAAGGAATCCACTCTACCTTCCATGTCTCTCACTTGAGAAAGTGTCTCGCTGATAATACATCTCACATGCCTCTTCTAGACATTGAGGTAGACGAGCAGCTGAATTATGTTGAACAGCCTGTTGAGATAGTTGACAGCAAGGAAAAGCAGCTTTGTTGTAAGGTTATTCCCAGAGTGAAAGTGATATGGAAGTATCGTAAAGGATCAGATGCTACTTAGGAAGTCGAAGAAGAAATGCGCAAGTTTTACCCTGATTTGTTTAAGAAATAGTTCCCGAAACCTCTTTTAAGGAGGGTAGACTTGTAACATCCGTATTTTGAGATTAATAAATAAAAGAAAATTTATTATTACATGTGTGTCGTTAACTTGATTGTGTGTGTAAATGTTTGGGTAAAAAAATTGGATTTGGAATTGTGAGCGGGTTGTGGGGCCCATATCCCCCTATATAAACCTAACCCCTCCACCTTTTCACCAACTTTTCCTTCCTTTCACAACACACACACACTCAAGAACACACACACTTTCTCTCTACATTCCGGATCCAAATCCGTGCACAAGGAAGAACAAGTCTTGGGTGTAAACACCATAAAACAACAAGAAACACCACCAAGATCCTCGGATCTATCCAGATCTGAACCCGAGACCAAAAAGGTGAATTTTGGCCAACAAGGTTGAGTTTTTGTGGTTGATCCAAATTGTTATATAACGTAAGAAAAACATAAACTTGGTGAGTTATAACCTCACGGGGGTGTTATAGGACAAAAAGGTGATATCTGGACCTTGAAAACACGTGTATACAAAGTTGGTACAACCCAAAACCCATAAAAAGGGTAAATATCGGGTTCCAGGGAATTGTCTAGGAGTAAAATGGCTTTCAAATGACAAAATAAGGTAATCAGGTCTTAATTGCATGCAAAAGGGCTTCGCATCGCATGCTATGCGAAATCCAAGAATTTCGCATCGCACGCCATGCGAAGCAAAATAACCATGCGAAGCGAAATGGCCCATGCAAAGCGAAATAACCATGCGAAGTGAAATGGCTCATGCGAAGCGAAACCCTCATGCGAAATTCCATGCGAAACCCTCAACCCCAGCCAGGGGCTCTGCCCCTTGGACCTTGATAGGGGCTGCCGCCCCTAGACCCCGCTACCAGGGGCGCTGCCCCCGAACCCCTGTTAGTTGTGGGTCTCATTAACCTAGATGTAAGAAGTGGTAGAGACAGATAATTGATGCTTGTAACTTGTTAAACAGTTAGTCGTGCGCAGCTGAGAAGAGGTGTAACCATAATCTCTGAAAGAAACCGACAACAAGTGAGTTCTAACCCCATTTCTCTTTGAAATGTTTTCTGGGCTGTGTGCATATTGTAAGAGTAGTAACATATATACTTATACGATTAATGTGAATGATTAATGCAAGAATGAAAGAGGGCTGTTAGAATTTGTATGTGCCTAGTTTGTTAACTTAACACGATTGTAAGAGTCAAGAAAGAACGTAATGTAAGAGTCTAATGCAAGAGTCAGGGTGGCAGGCCCTTATAATACCTGGGTAAGAATAGTAAGAGTCTAATGTAAGAGTCAGGGTGGCAGGCCCTTATAATACCTGGGCAAGAATAGTAAGAGTCTAATGTAAGAGTCAGGGTGGCAGGCCCTTATAATACCTGGGCAAGAATAGAGTGGCCGACTCTATGATATTGGTGCAAGGTGTTGGGTGGCAGACCCTTATAATATCTGTGTAAGAGGTCGGGTGGCAGACCCTTATAATATCTGTGCAATAATGTAAGAATAACTGTATGTTTGAAATAATGTGTAAGAATAATTATATGTACGTGAAAGAATAAATAATGAGAATGTGAGACGAAAGAAAATAAGAACAGGATAAAGGTAAGAACGGTACCTACAAGTACAAGTGTGTAAGAATAGTCCTGTAAACTGTTAAACTAAAACTCACTCAGCGTAGCTGACTTTTAGTATTCACGCATGTGAGTAGGATGAGGCAGGTCGCTTGAGGAGAGACACGTGGCAAGGGGATGAAGACTGGCATCAAAGACAAAAGATTCACGTGTTGTTTATGTTATTGTTAAAGACTTAATGTATTTCGTTCAGAACAAGTACTTATGTTTTGTAAGAATGTTTAATATTAATTATTCCGCGAAAAGTTTTAATTAACTCTGATTTAGAACTGTGTTTATGAGTAACTCCAATGCCAAAGTAGGGTTTCCGGAACAGGGCCTTAATTGTTCTTAAACATACTTAAAACATCATAAACGAAACATCATAGCAATCCTTCATATGTGTCACACCCCAACCAAAGGCGGAAATGTCGGGGCGTGGTCCAATTGCTCACAGCGCGAAGATACTATCATAATATAAAAGTGATAATATCTAATTAATTATTTTAATTTCAATATACACACGTTTACAAATACAATAACCAATTTAAATAACAAATATGAATTCAAATAAAATTTAACTTGATTTCATCCTAAAGTCTTGTCTACATGTCCAAGCTTCAAGCTTCCATACAAGTAACCTGCATATGCGTATAAAATGGAGTTTTGTCAACATAAAGTTGAGTGAGAATATCACCTGTTTGACACAACAATAAAATAAGCATAACGTGATAAGTGCGAATAATGAAATCAAACCGTAAACAAGTATGTGGACCGTTGCCAAGCGAATCGGGCATTGTTCACCAACAGGAACACCCGCTATATGATTGATTGAATAATAATTCCAATATACGATTGATTGAATGATAACACAAGTAAGCAATTAGCACGTAAGTTTGATTAAATCACTTCACAACAACACGTATGCATTTGTTTGAATATATATAGTATGAAAATATGATTACGTACGCATATGTCCCCAAAATGTTTAGAAAATTTGTAAAATAAAAAGGGGAATGATAAACTCACCTGATCGAATAAGCTAAACAGGAATCATTATGACAACAAAGCGAAAATCACACTATTCGAGAATTACCGACAAGAACCCTAATTAAATAATATAATATTATGAACGAATTATAAATGATGTAACGCGTATGATGAATTTAGGATTGCGATATGATTGGAGTTATATTTATGGTCGGGTACTTTATGGATTGAACGATTGATCTCTACTAATTATTGTTATTATTATTAAATTATAAAAATCATTGTTTGTTATAAAATCGAGTCTATGTATAAGTAGTTTTAACTAAATATGAGATGAGATCTACTATAAACGTTTAAATATAATACTATCATAAAATTTATATCCTAGAATCCTTAACGAAAATCGATGGTAAAAATATAATTAATACCTTTAATATGTTTAATACGTTTATTATGGTTTGTTCAAAACGAATAATAATAATATGTATATATATATATATTTATATATATAAACATATATAAATATGAGTAAACTTATAAAAACAGCTTAACAATGAAAATCCTCAATATTAGCGTCGGGTTTTAAATAAAATAATGATGATTTATTATTAATAATATATATATATACACACACACACATAGACACACGAAAACACGTCACGAGACTAATTGACACGAAACATATACTCATGATGTCGGTTTTAATATTGTTTATTGAATATTTAATATTAATTATATAATATATTATAAATAATTAAAATAAATTAAAAACAATAAATAAATAAATAAAATACCAAAAATAAGGCCTGGCCGGGACTCGAAACCGCGCAATGGCCAGCCTGAAGGGCTGAACACACACACACACCAGCCAGTTGCGCTAGTGTGTCAGTTGTTAACAGAATGAAACCAGTCATATATATACAGAACCCCTTTTTAACCAAATTGATTATGAACCCTAGACTCTCAAATTGATCAATTCGTTCAATGTTCGTGTAATTAAAGTTAGGGCTTTTGATTATCGATGATCGACGAGCATTATAGATGTTTCAATTACTTGAAAATAATACGGAACCAATAAGAATGATGAACCCGTCGCCGACAGCAAGGACGGAATCAGATAGCAGGGTACGGCCAAAATAATTGCAATTAGGGTTAAGGGTGTAGGTCGCCTGATTATATAGATGGTGAGGAAGCTTTTAATTGAGTTATAATCATACGTAGGTAACAATTTACGAGTGGGCTTAAGTCGGTTTGGTTAATAATTCAATATACATTTAGTTTGATCTCGTTTCCAAATTAAATACGATGGTTAGGCCGATAATGATAAGATAAATCAAAGACACGATTCAATTCCGAGTTTAGAACGATAATTGTGGTACAAGTTAACTAAATGGGTACGGGTTTCGGGTTAACGGGTCGTGGGTTACTAGTTACGGGTATGGGTTATAAAGATGATATGTAAAAGTTGCAATTTTAATCCCTGGAGATTTGATGTGGATACAAAAGAGGGTTAAAGTCTGTACTTTGGGTTAAAAAGTGTATATATTTCAAAGTTACACAAATATAATAAATAAATATAAATTGTATCAATTTTTCTCGATAAACGTGATATTTTTCATTGTTAAGATTTCCCGAACATAAAACGGGTTGGGTAATAGATATAGATTCATACGTGGAAAACCGAGTTGTTACAGTCTCCCCTATTGTAGGGAATTTCGTCCCGAAATTAAGGAAAACCACAACATCATCGTTTTAAAAACAATTACACCTTTAACGAAAATATCACAACATAGAACGTATAATAACCGAAGCAACGCTTCAAATGACAATCCGGTAAGGGCATTTATATATAGGATGTACCAACGGCGTATCCACCATGTCCTTATCATCTCATCATTCGTACCATTACCCTAGCTACCTTAGGTTCTAAATCATGACACATAATTTTACGTATTATGATTTCCATGCGAGGACTTGAATAATTATGTTCTGGACCATAATTACTTTTATTGTCGGATGGTCCACATAACACGTTTCATCATATGGGTTATGAAACATTTAAAATCATTATTTTGAAGGAACCAAACATTTTGATAATTTAAAATTCAAAAGGTGATAAAGGTTCGAGTTTGATTAATAAAACCATGTAATTCTTTTTATATCTTTTGATTATTTAGAGTAAGATTTGGAAGATCGAAAGTAAATGGGTTTCTTGAAACAGATGTTATAATGAATTGTGATGGATACGAATAAGATGATAAGGTAGAATTACAAAAGCTTAACGAATTATAAAAGGAAACGTCATTCATAATAGGAAAACGAGTAACATAGTCCAACTCAAAATCGCCAAACGTCACAAAATAACCAAAGAGTCATTACGATGCATAAACAGAAAAGATAGAATAGTCTTAAAACGGAAATAAATAAAGCAATAAAAACTTCATGGTCTTCAAAGATCCTCAGTTACGGTTAACTTGATTCCCTTGACTTAAAGCACTTGCGGAACTTGGATCCATGATGACTTGAGCAGCAGCAGTAGATGGATTTGGGATAGCTTGGATAGGTTGGACTTGAACAGCTTGCATAAGTGGGGTTGGGTTGAAATGAGTTGGGTAAACTTGAGATTGCGGGTAGGGAATTGGATAAGGGTGAGTCATGTTGGTGATAGGAGCTTGCAGTGGATATAGTTGATGGGTCGGAACTTGAGAAGCAGTAGGGAGGTAGTAGGGGGCAGGCATAGATTGAGCTTGATGTGCATGGATAAGTCGAGGGCACGCATTGTGAAGGTGATTAGGATCTCCGCAATTATAGCAAGTACGGGTTTTAGGAACACCGTTTTGAGCAGGTGGGGTAGTTTGAGTATCAAACGATGCACGGCAAGTGTTAGTAAGGTGACCATAACGGTTGCAATTAGTGCACAAGCGACATGGATTTTGAGGCGGGTGATGGTAGTTGCAAACAGAGCATAACGGAAAAGATCCAGTGTAGTTCTTCTTGTTAGGAGCATCTTGGTTGGAGGGTGGTGGGTTGGTTTTGTTAACAGCATAATTGTGGTGGTTGGCCTTACGTTTGTGGTGAGAAGGATTACTAGTGGGTTTGGGCTCGGCCTTAGCATTGGTAGAGGAATCGGTCTTAGAGTTGTCAAGGGTAGGTTTAGCATCTTTACTAGGCAGGGTTCCATCTCTAACATGGTTATCAGACCGTGAAGCAGCAAGAGCAATAGCTTCCTTGATGGAGAGAGGGTCTCGACTAACCACAGCATCACGGAAGATCGTCGGCAATCCACGAATGTATTTGCGAATACCACGAGCCAAAGGAATCACAAGGTGAGGCACGATCGGGCTAAGTTCCTTAAAACGATTTGAGTAAGTCGAATTGTCACCACCAATTTGTTTAAGCTCCCAAAACTCCGTCTCAAACCTTTGCAGTTCATGCTCAGGACAAAACTCTCTCTTCATTGCATCCTTAAGTTCCTCCCAAGCCATAGCCAAAACTTCATCAACACCATGTAAGGCTTTATAAGAGTTCCACCAAGTAAGAGCTCGTTCTTCAAAGACGCACGTTGCGAACCTAGTACGCTTATCTTCTGGACATTCATAGTGGATAAACTTGTTCTCCATTTGTTCAAACCGACAGAGGAGCTTAGTAGCATTCTCCTCGCCAACATAAGAAGGGGGCTTAGCACTTGTGAAGTTCTTGTAGTGGAAATTGTTTGGTGGAGTCGAAGTAGCGGATCCATTGGAGTTGATATTTTGTAGTTGAGCCACGATCTTAGGTAAAACAGTAGTGAACTCCTTAGTGATTCTAGCAGCCAGACGACGATCATGAGGGGTCGACGAACGACGTGATTACGACGATGAGCGCAAGAAGACATTCTACAAGGATTAACAATGAAAATATATAAGATGACAGGTTAGTTGTATAAATGAGTTAATATGAAATAATGTATGTATATGTGTATGTATGTATATGAACTAGTGCTAGTGAAGACTCGAGGACGAGTCGGGATTGAAAATAATATGTATGTCTTTGAAGCATTTATGTAATTGAACAATGTTTATAATATTTTCGAAGAATAAATTAATCAAGCATATCAAACTAGTTGACCTCCCATGAGCTTTCCATGGCAATTTGAATGGCCCAACTAGATTAAGCAACATAACGTTTGTGAATTGGCCTCCCATGAGCGTTCCATGGCAATTTTTTGGCCCAATGCAAATAACGAGTAAATGAACTATTGAGTTGGTCAGCCCATGAGCGTGTACATGGCGTTTAACTGACCCAACTAATTAACGAATTATCAAATCAATAGAGTTGTTCGGAACATGAGCGTTACATGGCATTTAACCGACCCAACTAAATATCAAATCAAAGAACCAAATAAATTTAGAATACTTAAAAACACAATTGGAAGTATAACCGTTTAGCCGGTTTTACCACGTAACCGTTTAGCCGATTACGGGTACCACTTAAAGTTATGGTTGTACGACATTTGTCATGTCCCCATGCTTCAAGGTGAAGGAAATAAAAAAAATACGGGAATTCTTAAGGATTTTCCCACATTAAAAGACAATCTTCTAAAAGAAAAGGTTTAGAAAAATATTTTGAATGTGAGGCATAGCCTCGGAATTTGTGTGTGTGCATTAAACAAATAAGATAAACACGATTAAATAATTAATCAAAGCAAGCTGCAAACAATTTAAATAGCACATAAGGCAGTTTAGATAAGCACGTATAGGGTTCCTAATCATATGTCTAGGACCATTTCTAATGACCTATCCTACAACCTTCGGCTCTGATACTAATCTGTCACACCCCAACCTAACGCGGAAATGTCGGGGCATGATCCGATTGCTCACAGCGCGAAGATACTATCATAATATAAAAGTGATAATATCTAATTAATTATTTTAATTTCAATATACACATGTTTACAAATACAGTAACCAATTTAAATAACAAATATGAATTCAAATAAAATTTAACTTGATTTCATCCTAAAGTCTTGTCTATGTGTCCAAGCTTCAAGCTTCCATACAAGTAACCTGCATATGCGTATAAAATGGAGTTTTTGTCAACATAAAGTTGAGTGAGAATATCACCAGTTTGACACAACAATAAAATAAGCATAACGTGATAAGTGCGAATAATGAAATCAAACCGTAAACAAGTATGTGGACCGTTGCCAAGCGAATCGGGCATTTTTCACCAGCGGGAACACCCGTTATATGATTGATTGAAAGTAATTCCAATATACGATTGATTGAATGATAACACAAGTAAGCAATTAGCACGTAAGTTTGATTAAATCACTTCACAACAACACGTATGTATTTGTTTGAATATATATAGTAAGAAAATATGATTACGTACGCATATGTCCCCAAAATGTTTAGAAAAGTTGTAAAATAAAAGGGGGAATGATAAACTCACCTGATCGAATAAGCCAAACAGGAATGATTATGACAACAAAGTGAAAATCACACTCTTCGAGAATTACCGACAAGAACCCTAATTAAATAATATAATATTATGAACGAATTATAAATGATGTAACGCGTATGATGAATTTAGGATTGCGATATGATTGGAGTTATATTTATGGTCGGGTACTTTATGGATTGAACGATTGATCTCTACTAATTATTGTTATTATTATTAAATTATAAAAATCATTGTTTGTTATAAAATCGAGTCTACGTATAAGTAGTTTTAACTGAATATGAGATGAGATCTACTATAAACGTTTAAATATAATACTATCATAAAATTTATATCTTAGAATCCTTAACGAAAATCGATGGTAAAAATATAATTAATACCTTTAATATGTTTAATACGTTTATTATGGTTTGTTCAAAACGAATAATAATAATATGTATATATATATTTTTATATATATAAACATCTCTCTATATATATCTTAGAATCCTTAACGAAAATCGATGGTAAAAGAAAGTATCCACATCTCTTTATATAAATCTCGAGGACGAGATTTTTCTAAAGGTGGGGAGGATATAACACCGTGAAAATACCCCATCAAGTTTTGGGCCAAAAATGTCAAATATGAAAGTTAAAGGGCTAAAAATGCCAAATCTGGAAGTAGAAGGATTGAAAATGGAATTTCTGAAACTTTTGCAAGTTCGCGTATCGCGAAGATGCAAAGAAGAACATCTTCGCGTATCGTGAAGTTGCTGGCACACAATTCAACGTTGTCCAGTGACGAGTCGACACATGTCAACACGGGGTTAATTTTGCGGCGTCGTACATGTAACTTCGCGTATCGCGAACCACCATAGGCTGTATCTTCGTGATACGCGAAGATGAACAAAATCAGCTATAAATAGGGCAGCTACGAACTCAGCCCATTCATCCCATTTTCACACTTATTTTCACACACTTAACCTAGGGAATCGTGCCAAGGGTGTTCTAGGGTGTCGTGGCCTGTTTTCGTGAAAAACGAGGTGTTGTTACGCTGCAGAACAAGTTGCTAACCTTATAAACGAAGCACGAGCCGAGTTGCTGTTGTTTTCTTAGTTTTCATACCAACTAGCCGACTAAGGTAGGGTTAAGGTTAAGCTACTTCATTAAGTTACTTTATTATATAGTTATTAGAACCTAGTTAATGCTATAGTCGTTAAACTGTAACTGCTTTTCAAGAAATGTTTTACAAAGTAAAGATGTTACTTTCACGTGAAGTAATATTGGCAAAACTATTATTTTGACGGGCACGTAGTAACTGGAAGGGGGATATCATAGACTCTTCTTGCCTAAGGAAAGCAATTCGTGTACATCCCAATCAACCGCGGGACCCGTTTGCTTACCTGGAGATGTTTACCAACGTGATATCCTTTATTAGGCCAAAGCGTGCTATTCCAAACGTTATATGTAAACCCAAAGTATTTTCATAAAACGACTATAACTATACTAAGGTTAGGTCAGACCTAAGAGTCTGCTGATTAGACCCTGAGTCTGCTGAACTGAATCAGACTTCAAGTCTGCTGATTAGACCTCGAGTCTGCTAAAACTGAAACAGACTTAAAGTCTGTTGAATAATACCAACTAGTTACTTATGCAAACCTATTATGATATATATAGGTTAATAGCATCCTGAAGCCAAGGAGGTTGATATTTCCTACTGATAATATAAGGTGAACACGTTAGCCTTTTTTCTGTCTGCACTAATTTTACTCTTGTAATAGACTGGTTGTTTATTACAAAGAGTCTGATAAATGTTTGCATGAGACATAATCTCAAAAATCGTTATAGTACAAAATAGATAATAAAAGCAACTCAGACCAAATACACATGTGTCTGGATCCAAACATAACTGATAATTGGCAAACAAAACCAAGTCAGTCATAACCAGTTCTCCATAAGGGTTACATAGCCTAGGGGAAGGTTGTCTCTGAACAGGGGCTATGTACTCGGGGAACCTTTGAATTGTGTGTGTACGGCAGTGGTACAAATACCGGGAATGACAGGCGTTCCTGTTGAGATTGTGAACAGAAAACTATATTTGTATTTAAACGACTGTTATAAATGTTTTATCGAGTCAACGTTTCACCAGCATATAGATGACGTGTTTTTCCAACCTTGCAGGTAATTAGATGACAATAGATGATATACAAGGATTGGATTCATAGAAGATCACTCAAGATGGCTGGTTTCTGAATATTATAAAATCCTTGTAATATTAATAACACTGTTGTGTAAAACTGAAATTCGGGTATTTAATTCCCGAGTAATTTTGATAACGTAAATTAATATTTTAATAATTAAAGACTTTCGCTAAAATGAACCTGCTACTCTGATATATTTACAAAACAGGTACCAACTGTTGGTCACACTCTAGGCCCTGGATCCGGGTGTGACAGGTTGGTATCAGAGCCATCGGTTTTAGCGAATTAGGTATTAATAAAAAAAATTAGTACCTAAGCTTTAACCATTATTCTAATAAGTAGGGATAAGTTATGATTGTTAGTCAACCTATCCCTAAGTGTATATATATGCAGATGTCGTATACCAACTATTATGGACAAAGACGTCGGGTTGCGAGGAGATCAAATCCTGCTCCTGATACCGAGCTATCTGATAGATCTAGCACAAATTTTGGTCCTAGATGGCCAACTGTAACAGTGAACCCAACTGAACCGGTGTACACAAACCCGGCTGATCTGAATAACTGTAATAACACGATGAATCCAAATCCGATGAATCGGACGAACAATATCCTGTTGATCAAATCGATCCTTACCTGGCTTATGAAAGCCAACCAGTACTCCAGGAAACCCCGAGATGCCAATAGAAATATCAAGTGACACTTCAGAAAGTGTTCCGCTGACTAGTACCCCGAACTACTATCCATACGATATGGAAGTTCAAAGTAGAGCAAAACAGGAAACAAGTACCGAATCTTCTAGCTAGATGAATTGTCACTCTAACCATAGTCTATGGCATTTTGGATCACCGCCACCAGGTGCCCAAATTCTAGCAAGGCCAACCCAAGGACCCATCCACTACTCTGATGTTCCTGGTTTCCCACCATACCAAGGTCCTATACCGACTGAGGCTGAACAAGCAAACGAGATACGGGAGGAGGGCTGACTCATCGAGGAATTCTATACAACGAATATTCCCGATGAGGAAATGCAGGCTTATGTAGCAAATCCTCACGTGTATCCAAGGGAAACCGCTTATCTTTTCCCTTCTTCATCTGCACCCGTAAGATATCCCAACCCTCCTAACTCAGTAATGGACGAATTAAGAAACGAGAGGGTTAAAAAGAAAAAGATAAGCAATAAGATCATCAAGAAGTGTGACAAAATGAAGAGCCTAGTTTAGAAATGGACCAAGGATTAGATAAATGTTGTTGTTTAAACATGTTGTATTTCCCTATCCTACTATACTGTTATGAAATAAAAGCTTGGGTTTTGTGTTTTAAATCCATGTATTTATGTGATTCACAGGATGTCTGAACAACAAGAAACCCGAGTAAGTCGAGGGAGTCAAGCTAACAAAGCGAAGACCCCTGAAAATAATAATAATTCAATTCCGGAAGAATATATTGGAGGCATACGTGATATGATAAAAGAAACAGTTTCACCATTAATCAAAGAAGCTGTAAATCCATTGATAAAGATGGTGCAACACCACACAGTTAATTCTAAAAGTTTAGCCAAGTTAAAATCAGTAAAACAAACGCAGCCAAGCCATAGCATATCGGTACATTCAAAAAGAAAGGAAACTGAAAAGACAAAAGATGAGAAGGAAAAGAAACAAGATGGCTGTGAAAGTTCCACTACTGAACACGTCCCGAGCAAAACAAAAGAGCAAAAGTTAGCACGGGGTGGACCTTCAAAGATTTTCAAGTATATAAACCAAAAGAATTCTATGGGGATAAAGGGGCAATAACAACGCTCCGATGGATTGAGGAAATGGAATCTATAGTGATTATAAGTAAATGCACCGAGGAAGAAAGCATCCAGTACTCTTCTCAGATGTTCAAAGGAGAGGCGCTGGAGTGGTGGAATATGTTGATTGAGATCAAGGGAAGGAGTAACATGTATAACCTGGAATGGAAGACTTTTAAGGAGTTAATCAAGCAAAGATTCTGTCCCATTCATGAGGTGGATCAAATCCAAACTAAGCTTTGGAATCACAAGGTCATGGGTACGAACATCAAGGAATATAATACTAAATTCCTTGAGTATTGTCGGCCGGCACCGCATTTAGTCACGCCCAAATATAACAAGGTGACACGGTATATTTATGGGTTACCAAAGGAAATTCGTGATCATGTAAGATCACACATGCCTGCTACCATCGAGTCTGCTATCGAATTAGCAGGGTATTTAATGGAGAGCATGATTAGAAACAAGGACGAAGAGAAGAAGGGTGTATTGGAAAAGAAGAGGGAGAATGATGAGAAGAGAAGGTTTGAAAGGGTGAAAGAAAGGCCGAATGTGTTTAATCGGCCAATGTGTAAAAATTGTGGTAAAAAGAACGAGGGCAGATGTTTGAAGCCTACACCTAAGACTGATGTACGCAAGTTTGATCTGTTCTCAACTTGCAACTTCTGTAAGAGGCCAGGACACAAGGAAGAGGATTGTAGGAAAAAGTTGATTGTTTGCTTTGAGTGTGGTGAAAAGGGACACTTTAGTGCGGAATGCACTAAGAAGAAACAGATAGCTGCAAGCGCCAATGGTAGTGGTGCCAGGAATGAGGGGAAAAAGGGGAATGCCCGCGCTTTCATGCTTAACACACAACAGGCGGGAGAATTACCAGACGTGATTACTGGTACGTTCCTTATCAATAACGTTTATGCTAGAGTATTGTTTGATTCAGGAGCCAACCAAGGTTTTATAGATATAAATTCTGTGCTCTATTGAATAAACCTCTAGCTAAGTTAAATAATCAATACGAAGTAGAAACGGCTAATGGATCTTTAATCAAAATATCTGAAGTATTAAGTAGCTGTATTTCTTTAGCCGGGCATGATATGCCAGTTCAATTATTACCTATGGATTTAGCTGGATTTGATGTTATCTTAGGAATGGATTGGTTAGCCGCCAACCAAGCCCGAATATTATGTGATGAAAAGGCTATTGAAATCTTAACTCCAAATAGGAAGATTATTCGAATAGCTGGTGATAAGGATTCTGGTAGAATTGGAATTATTTCAAAAATAAAAGCAAGTCATTGTTTGGGTAAAGGTTTCTTAGCTTTTATGGCTTATGTAACCAAGGAACCCGAGCCTAAGAAAATAGAAGAGGTCCCAATTGTCTCTGAATTCAAAGATGTATTTCCTGATGAGTTGCCTGGAATTCTACCGGATCGAGAAGTGGAATTCAAGATAGATTTAATTCTGGGAACAGCTCCAATTGCTAAATCTCCATATAGATTAGCACCAACCGAAATGAAAGAATTAAAGAAGCAATTTGATGAATTATTGGAGAAAGGATTTATTCGACCAAGTTCTTCACCTTGGGGAGCTCCGATTCTATTTGTAAAGAAAAAAGACGGATCCATGAGAATGTGTATTGACTATGGAGAATTGAATAAAGTGACGATCAAGAATCGATACCCACTTCCAAGAATAGATGATCTCTTCGACCAGTTGCAAGGGGCAAGTTGTTTATCCAAAATTGACTTAAGATCCGGGTATCATCAACTGGAAAGTTCAAGATGAAGATATATCCAAGACTTCATTTAGAACCTGATACGGACATTATGAGTTCAACGTCATGCCTTTCAGACTCACTAATGCTCTGGCAGCATTTATGGATATGATGAACCGAATCTGTAAGCCTTATTTGGACAAATTTGTTATCGTTTTCATTGATGACATTTTAATATATTCCAAGACGGAAGAAGAACATCAAGCTCATTTGAAGACCATATTGGAAACGTTGAGGAAAGAAAAGCTTTACACGAAATTTTCAAAGTGGGAGTTTTGGTTTTCCGAAGTACAATTCCTCGGACATGTTGTAAATGAAAAAGGTATTCAGGTGGACCCGGCAAAAATAGAAGCTATTATGAAATGGGAGAAACCCAAGACCCCGACGCAAGTTCGAAGTTTTCTGGGGTTAGCTGGCTACTATCGGAGATTTATACAAAATTTCTCACGAATAGCGGTTCCATTGACATCATTGACCCGAAAATCTGTTAAATTTGAATAGGGACCGAAGCAAGAAGAGGCATTTGAAACTCTTAAAAAGAAACTAACAAATGCACCTGTCTTAGCCTTGCCTAAAGGACAAGATAAATTCATTGTATATTGTGATGCTTCGCATACAGGTATGGGATGTATTCTGATGCAAGAGAATAAGGTAATTGCTTATGCTTCACGACAATTAAAGGTTCATGAGAAGAATTACACCACCCATGATCTGGAGTTGGGAGCTATAATTTTTGCGTTAAAGTTATGGCGACACTATTTGTATGGTGTAAAGTTTACTGTTTATACTGATCATAAAAGTCTGAAGCACATATTTGATCAAAAAGAGTTAAACATGAGACAGAGACGATGGATGGAAACACTTAATGACCATGATTGTGAAATTGTGTATCATGAAGGTAAAGCTAACGTGGTGGCCAACGTTTTAAGTAGAAAAGAACATGAAAAGCCAAAAAGAGTACGAGCTTTGAGGTTATAACTCAAAATTGATCTATTAACCGAAATTAAGGAAGCTCAGAAGTTGACATTAGAACAAGAGAATATAAAGGCTGAGAAAGAAAATGGTACTATAGATCAACTAGTAAAGGGCGATGATGAAATACTCAGATTAGGGAAAAGAATCTGGGTGCCGGTGGTTGGAAATTTACGAGAGAAAATATTAGAAGAAGCTCACAAATCCAAGTATATGATGCATCCAGAAAGTGACAAGATGTATCATAATCTTAAGGATGATTATTGGTGGATCGGAATGAAGAAAGAGATTGCTCTGTATGTGGTAAAATGCTTAACATGTTCAAAGGTAAAGGCCGAGCATCAAAAACCATTAGGGTTGCTGACACAACCTGAGATCCCGATATGGAAATGGGACATGATTACCATGGATTTTATTATGAAATTACCTAAGACGTCAAGACAAAATGATGATATCTGGGTCATTGTTGATAGACTGACCAAATCAGCCCATTTCATTCTGATTCAAGAAACATATAGCATGGATAAATTGGCATAACTATATGTGGAAAACATTGTAGCATTACACGGCATGCCATTATCAATTATATCCGATAGAGAAAGTCGTTTTACTTCCAATTTCTGGAGAAGTTTTCAAAAAGCGATGGGTACGCGTTTAAATTTAAGTACTGCTTATCATCCACAGACCGATGGACAAAGTGAAAGAATGATTCAAACTTTGGAAAGTATGCTTCACGCTTGTGTTATAGATCTAGGTGGTAGTTGGGATACTCACCTATCTTTAATGGAATTTTCATATAACAATAGTTATCACACAAGCATACAAATGGCTCCATACGAAGTATCCACATCTCTTTATATAAATCTCGCAGGATGAGATTTTTCTAAAGGTGGGGAGGATGTAACACCGTAAAAATACCCCATCAAGTTTTGGGCCAAAAATGTCAAATATGGAAGTTAAAGGGCTAAAAATGCCAAATCTGGAAGTAGAAGGATTGAAAATGGAATTTCTGAAACTTTTGCAAGTTCGCGTATCGCGAAGATGCAAAGAAGAACATCTTCGCGTATCGCGAAGTTGCTGGCACACAATTCAACGTTGTCCAGTGACGAGTCGACACGTGTCAACACGGGGTTAATTTTGCGGCGCCGTACATGCAACTTCGCGTATCGCGAACCGCCATAGGCTGCATCTTCGTGATACGCGAAGATGAACAAAATCAGCTATAAATAGGGCAGCTACGAACTCAGCCCATTCATCCCATTTTCACACTTATTTTCATACACTTAACCTAGGGAATCGTGCCAAGGGTGTTCTAGGGTGCCGTGGGCTGTTTTCGTGAAGAAACGAGGTGTTGTTACGCTGCAGAACGAGTTGCTAACCTTATAAACGAAGCACGAGCCGAGTTGCTGCTGTTTTCTTAGTTTTCATACCAACTAGCCGACTAAGGTAGGGTTACGGTTAAGCTACTTCATTAAGTTACTTTATTATATAGTTATTAGAACCTAGTTAATGCTATAGTCGTTAAACTGTAACTGCTTTTTAAGAAATGTTTTACAAAGTAAAGATGTTACTTTCACGTGAAGTAATATTGTCAAAACTATTATTTTGACAGGCACGTAGTAACTGGAAGGGGGATATCATAGACTCTTCTTGCCTAAGGAAAGCAATTCGTGTACATCCCAATCAACCGCGGGACTCGTTTGCTTACCTGGAGAAGTTTACCAACGTGATATCCTTTATTAGGCCAAAGCGTGCTATTCCAAACGTTATATGTAAACCCAAAGTATTTTCATAAAACGACTATAACTATACTAAGGTTAGGTCAGACCTAAGAGTCTGCTGATCAGACCCTGAGTCTGCTGAACTGAATCAGACTTCAAGTCTGCTGATCAGACCTCGAGTCTGCTGAAACTAAAACAGACTTAAAGTCTGCTCAATAATACCAACTAGTTACTTATGCAAACCTATTATGATATATATAGGTTAATAGCATCCTGAAGCCAATGAGGTTGATATTTCCTACCGATAATATAAGGTGAACACGTTAACCTTTTTTCTGTCTGCACTGATTTTACTCTTGTAATAGACTGATTGTTTATTACAAAGAGTCTGATAAATGTTTGCATGAGATATAATCTCTAAAATCGTTATAATACAAAATAGATAATAAAAAGCAACTCAGACCAAATACACATGTGTCTGGATCCAAACATAACTGATAATTGGCATACAAAACCACGTCAGTCATAACCAGTTCTCCATAAGGGTTACATAGCCTAGGGGAAGGTTGTGTCCGAACAGGGGCTATGTACTCGGGGAACCTTTGAATTGTGTGTGTAGGGCAGTGGTACAAATCCCGGGAATGACAGGCGTTCTTGCTCTGATTGTGAACAGAAAACTATATTTGTATTTAAACGACTGTTATAAATGTTTTATCGAGTCAACGTTTCACCAGCATATAGATGACGTGTTTTTCCCACCCTTGCAGGTAATTAGATGACAATAGATGATATACAAGGATTAGAGTCATAGAAGATCGCTCAAGATGGCTCGTTTCTGAATATTATGAAATCCTTGTAATATTAATATCACTGTTTTGTAAAACTGAAATTCGGGTATTTAATTCCCGAGTAATTTTGATAACATAAATTAATATCTTAATAATTAAATACTTTCGCTAAAATGAACCCGCTACTCCGATATATTTACAAAACAGGTACCAACTGTTGGTCACACTCCTAGGCCCTGGATCGGGGTGTGACACTTCTGTTCATGCCATGTGTCTCCCTCAAGCCAGCTACTTCATCCTACTCGCCTGCGTGCATACTAAAAGTCAGCTACGCTGAGTGAGTTCTAGTTAGTCAATTAACGTACAATACATTCACGTTCATACTTATGCACGTCCGGAGATACGTATTTCGTACTTTACTTGCTATTACTCATTCATATATACTTTACGTACATACATACGTATTTACGCACTTTCTTTCCTACTTTCCTATGGTATACCGTAACTATCCTACTCCTACTATCTCGGATATTATTAGGGTCTGGTCCCTTAATCTCATATATTTTCAAGGGTCTAGTCCCTTCTATCCCAGATATTAATAGGGTCCTGTCCCTACTATCTCAGATATTATTAGGGTCTAGTCCCTACTATCTCAGATATTATTAGGGTATGGTCCCTCTATCTCAATCTCAGATATTATTAGGGTCTGGTCCCTCTAACTCAATATCATATATAATTAGGGTCTGGTCCCTCAATCTCAATCTCAGATATTATTAGGGTCTGGTCCCCTTATCTCGCGTAACCATACAACCATACATGTCTCGTCAATCGTCCATGCGTTACTTCCTATGTTTCCTATCATACGTGCATACTTTACATATCTTTCAATTGCGTATATAATAATTATATTTATATACGCACATTCATACAACGATTAAATAATAACATTAAATAAATAATCATACACTTATCACTTAGGATAAGTGTATTAACTATCACATAGGAGTATACACACAGCCCCGAAAAACGTCACAGAGAAAGGTGTCACACCTCGACTAAAACTATTCTCATGAGAATAAAACTATTCTCATGGAAATCATTCTCCAGAAAACAATTCTCATGGAAACCATTTTAAAGTCATATTCCTCCAAGGTGTCACACCTCGACTTAGGGCCTGGGTGCGACGTCCCGGGTTGGTATCCAGTTTTGAAAATATATCAGAGTTGCGGGTTTTTAGCGGAAGTCTTGTAAATATAATATTCATTTATATAATGTCGGGTTAGAATACTCGTTAAATATTGTGTGATAAAATATTAGCGGAACTATTTTCAAATAAAATATTATTATATCAAAAACTCGGGAGTTGAATACCCGTTAGATAATTTAAATACATATCTTTTGAAAATATCATTCTTTATAATATTCTGAATAAAATATCTGAGCCATCAGATCATCTCTAATGACTATGTCTCCAATCTTCTATCAGTCTTGCCTGTCAGTTCTATTCTTTACAGTTTCCCTGAAATGTAGGGGAAAAATACGTCAACACACAGCCGGTGAATGACGCTGACTCAGTTCAATACCATTGTGAAAACAACAATAATACATTTGTGACAATACTCATTAGGCACCCAACTCAATTGGGTTAAACATGTACAATTAATCATATACACAAAATCATTTCTCTGAACAGTCCGTAGACTTCCAGAGGCATGTTTGATGATATGCATGGCCTCGGGGAACTTCGAGTCACCATGTATGAATGGATCCAGACACATGTATACTCTTAATCTGAGTATGCCCGTTTCTTATTATTGCAACACAAAGTTTTAAGGATTCGTAAATCCTATGCAAACAGTTCAGACTCTAAAAGAGTTGTAAAAGTTAGGGCGTATTCACCTTTTATGATTGTAAATCAGTTACCGACATTGATTCCTATATATTGATCAATTTCTGCTATTGACCCCTGTCTGTAAATCAGTTTCTGTTACTGATTCCTGTTTTTGTTTTCAGCTTTCTGGTTGATTGATTGGCTGTTATCTCAGACCTATAGTACGACTATAACATTATAAATATCTAGATCAACGATCTAGCTTCAGACCCCGTAGTCTATTTTGTATAGCTTTAACCTTGAAAATTTATTTGTTTGTACAAAACATTTGAACCTTCAGTACCTTTGTTTATTTATTAATTATATATCAGGTTTCTTCTTCAGGAAGAAACATTTAAACCAGGTTTCTTCTTCAAGAAGAAACATTACTTTAACTACAACATGTGTGAATGAATAGTATATTTCTTAATCATTAAGAAATACTATTTTTTTAACTATACCCCTTGCATGTAAATGATTGTGTTTCTTAATCATAAAGAAACTATAATTAACTATAACATTTGCTTATGAAAAGTCATATATACTTAACAGTGATCAAGGTTTGGGCTATACCCCCGACTACGGTCTAAGCCATAATAATAAAATAATATTTAAAAAGAACCCCTACCTCGTATGAGTCTTCAGAGTCAGTTATCTAAGATTGATCGAGCAGCACCTCTACTCTATATCGCGTACTACTGCATAAACCGTCAGAGCTTCGGAGCTTGGCACGTTTCACGAGACCAGCACGCAAACCGAGACTAGTGTGTGTAAATGTGTGTTAAAGGTGTGAGATGGGAGTGTGCCGTACCCCTCCCTTTTATAGCTGAAATTGGGCACCATCGTGTAACGCGATGGTCCCTTCACTTAGGGCATCGCGTAGCACGATGCCGCAATTGTTGAGATGCTGCCACGTAGTGATCAAGTGGCACCTGTTGCTTAATGGGGTCATCGCGTAGCGTGATGCCCCTTGATCCCTGCCCCCTTTTTTCTAATTTTTGGGGGAAAGCATCGTGTAGCGCGATGATGCTGTTCCTGGGCTCATCGTGTAGCGCGATGGGTCCTGGAATCAGATTTTTCACTTTTGGTCCTTCGTCTTTGATAACTTGCCACATTAAAACATTTTTATGGAAACTTGCTTCCTTATAAAGAGCTTCCATTTCTTTCCTTGTTTCCATGTGGGATGAAAGTTCCATTCCTTATTTATAGTCATGTAGAATGCTTTCATTTTCTTCCATCTTTCCATGTGGAATGAAATTTTTTTACTTCCCTAGCATAAGAATACTTGATTTTTCTCATTTCATTTTTCCAATGACTTATCTTGAGAATATTTTTTTAATCCTTCAACTTTCAAAGTTGATAACTTTAGCCCAAAATAAATATGGGTTTTTCCTAGATGTTACACGAGGTCCTTACTTATGACCAGATTTTACCATTTTTATGGGTTTTGGGCCGTACCAACTTTGTATACCCGTCCTTGTAACGAACCGAAAGCTACTCGTTTTACCCGAACCGAACCAACTAACCTATTTACTAACAGGTTCATTACTTTATCACTAATCGTGGTCTGATCTATCATCCTACCAAGTTTGATGCAAATCCGTACACGAAAAATAAGCCTTTTTAATAAAAACGTACATTTGAAGTTTTTGTTCGAAATCAGTCGAATAACCCGAAACCATATCAAACGAACTCGGAATTGAGTGATTCAAGTGGCCACGCGACTGGGTCGCCGAGCTCTACCAGCGCCGCTTGCTGCCGCCACCAGAATTCACCGCCACCATCACCGGAAAACTTCATTTTTCACTGTTACGTTGTTGCTGATCAAAACTGGACTTCCCGACCTCTGATCGAAGATCTGATCAGTGGGAATCTTAATTTATATGTCATGAACACTCAGTTAAATTTGAGACCGATCCGACGGTTAGTTCTCCGGGAATCGTTGGATCTTTGCGGGTGACTCTCATAAAAACGGGATTTTGTAAAGAAGGAGGTTGGAGGTGATGAGGATTATAAATTAGATGGTGGCTATATTTATAGGAAGGGGGTAGGTTTTTTTATTTAACTTTTCATCTAATGGCACTTAATCCCCTCATACTTTAGATAATTACATTTATCCTCAATAGTTCATTTAAACTCGATTCTTTTAAATACCTCATGAAACTTGGGATGTTACAATCACCTTGCAAGTATTGCCCATGCCAAGAACTTAGACAATTTGCCCACTCCCAATGCATACAATCAATACTACCAAGCATCTCAGGAAATCCCTGTTTTTGTTTCATGGCATTCATTTAATTTTTGAATATCACTCCAAGTAGGGATACGTAAATAATTTTTTGCAATATAACTTAATAATATTTTTGATAAACTTATAAACACTATCGTCTACCGTTCTTTAGGACATTTGAAGATACTCGTCCAAAGCATCAAGAACCGTGCCGTATACCATATGCCGGATCGCTGCACTGCACTTTTGTAGTGTAGTAAAACCTCTTCTCCCTCTCGCATCCGGACGTAACTCAAACCATGGATCCGTTCCCACTATATCGTCGACTATTCTTTGAAATAGATGTTTACTCATTCGGAAGCGCCTCTTAAAATCTTCGCATGTGGAAGTTGCATTTTCGGCAAAGTAGTCGACTACCAAACGTTCATGTGCACCTTTACGATCTCGATTCAACCGAGCTTTCTTGTGAGAGGAGGCGATGTTTGGTCGTCACCAAATAAAACATGCCGTAAACTCCATTGCATGTAGAAAAAATCAGTATCGTTGGACAAAGAAGAATAATTCATTTTGAATTGAGTAAAGTGCCATTTTCGTTCTTATGGTTTGACAAATAATGCGAATTTAGTCCAAAAAGTTTTTTGCATATGAACCATCCACGTTTCCTAATTCTTGCCAGTTACATCCAATTCACTAACCCCGTTAAATTTAATCGTTAAGTCACGGGTAGACATGTGTTTTCACTCTTTCTTTATTATATACATCCCTGAGGTTTGGACGAAATTGACAATTGTTGGGAAATATCGAGGGTCTAATTGCGAAAAAAAATATTTTTGGACGAAACTCGCAAATGTAACCAAACCTCAAGGACGATTTTGGCACTCTACTCATATAATACAGAAAAAGTGAAAAGACATGTATACCCCTGACTTAACGATTAAATTTAACGGCGTTAGTGATTTAGATGTAATTGGCAAAAATTGGAAAACGTGTGTGGTCCATATGCAAAAAATAAACTTTTTGGACTAAATTCGCATTATTTGCCAAACCATTATGACAAAAATGGCACTTTACTCTTTTGAATTTTTGGGTTGAAATTATATTATTTTGGTTAAAATAGGTAGAAATGGTTTGAGAATGGTTGAAATGGTTTGAGAATTGTTTAAATGGATTATTTGTATTCATAATATAATAAAATTAATTATTTTTAAGAAATGAACCGTTGCCAACGCTCATCAAGATTCACTGACCATATTGAAGGTGGTCATTTGCGTCAGGTCATGCGTGATAAATTTGGGGGGGGGGGGGGGGGTTCCAGGGAGACCCCTTGCGTGAGGGGTGCCACATAGGCAGCCATGTCGGACCAGTAATATGTCTCATTGACCCATACCAGTCAGCCTTATATGAAATTAAGATATGTTAGAGTATACCTTATGATCTAATCATATATCAATTGCAAGATAGTTGGTGATTAATAGATATTTAAATACATTTATGCTAAAACAATATACCAGTAACTCCTTACATAAAAACAAATGATATTCGTTAGTCTATGTAATAACTAATCACCAACTCAAGTCATTATTTTCGTTTCGTGGAATCTCTAGAATCTTACCACCATCTAACTTATGGTACCTTATCACACAAAATAAAGTCACTCACTTATAAGTGAGTGTTCTATACCAAAATCAAAAATTCGATCAAAGTCTTCTTCACCTAACATAGAAGTGGTAAGTTGGGTGTCAAATCACGAATTAAAGACCTATTTGATTGGAGGTGTGATTTAAATTAATTGGATTGCATAATGTAAAAGTTAACAACATATTTCAAAGAAAGGATTGGATCACATATTTTAAAAGTTGTAATTTGTTAAACTCTTAATATATGTAAAACTAATATTATACCCGGCGCGTTGTGTTGGGACAGATTGGTAAAACCGAAGCGGTGATAAACTCAAGCATTGAGACGTTAAGTTGACACGAATTTAGTTGATTTCGGTTGCATGCATTATGATACCAGAATAAAAAACCAAAAATAAAACAAAAAAGATATAAAAATTGAGGTGGGACCAATGGGGTGGCATTGGTCAGTAAAATTTGGGCGTTAGGAAGACCCGAGTGTTATATCGGGCGTTGAGGCAGTGAGTCTATGCAAATTTGCTCGGTCTCTGTCATGTTTGTTACTGTATCGGATCTAAAAAAACAAACAAAATTGACCTTCTGTCGGTTTTCGTTACGTTGGTTATGTTACCAAAATTAAAACAAAATGCGATGAGTCTAAATTAATTTGGTCGGTGTCGTCACGTTCATTATGGTAATGGAACTAACACACAAATAGAACAGTCGGCTTTTGTTACGTTAATTTACGGTACCAAAATTAAAACAAAATGCGACGAGTTTAAATGAATTTGGTCGATTTCGTCGCGTTCGTTATGATTTCGGAACTAAAACAAAAATAGAACAAAACAAAATTGAAATTCGATCGGTTTTCATTGCGGTAACAAAAATAAAACAAAACAAAATGCTATGGGCCAATTTGGTGCCCTCAAATGACTCAATTGGGACGACACCAAATCTTTCAATTGTAACCCCATAATAATGACCATTTTATTTTTCAAACATATTATTGTATAGAAACCCTTTAAAAGTATATTTAACAAAAAGTAATACAAGATAATTTTAGTTTTTTTTTTCTTTTTATATTCAGAAGTTTATTGAAAATATTTGTTGTAGATTGGAGGAAAATTGGAAATAAATAATCCCACCTTTTGTGTATTGACCGATAATAATCTCACCTTTAAAATCACTAGTAATGGTCCCACCTTTTAACTATTTTTGTCTCACTAGTCTTCCGTTAAAAAAAAATTAACGTCGTTATGTTTTTTCCCTAGTTTCAAACCGATGTTTTAGGGCTTTTGTTCGGAAGAACGATACGAGTCGACCGATGTAAAACTTATCTCGAAATGGTGATCCAAACGACGAAACAATGTTTCAATTCAGGTGCTTGAATTTCCAATTAGTAAAAATCAAGTTATTTGAATCACCGTTTCATAAGTTTTACATCAGTCGACTCATATCGTTCTTCCGATCAAAAGCCCTAAAACATCGGCTTGAAACTAGAGAAAAAACATAACGACGTTAAGTTTTTTTAACGGAGGACCAGTGAGACAAAAATAGTTAAAAAGTGGGACCATTGCTAATGATTTTTAAAGATGGGTTTATTATCGGCCAATACACAAAAGGTGGGATTATTTATTTCCAATTTTCCTAGTTTGGAAAAGTAATCAGGATAAGTTGAAGATTGTGTGGGTTGCATGGGACAAGGGGTGCGGTCTTGGTAGTATGTTCTTCTCACACAATGGCGTACAGAAAAGAATAGTTGGAAACCCTCCCGGTGAAGGCTTCAATCCTGAGATCAGAGTGGAACAATATTTCGAAAAATAAGACGTGGAGGGTTACTTTATACCACGGATCGAAAAAGGTAATTCTCACTATTTTTGGCTTGATACGTGAGGTTTGAAAGAATTTGTTCCCGGCCTTGTTTGCTATGGAATCAAAAATAATCTTGCACCATAGAGGATGGATTGACCCAAGTTCAAAAGAATGTTTAGGTCACCTAGTAGTGAGCAAAATGGGTACCGATTTGGTACCGTCGGTACCGAATCGGTTCCAAGGTTTTGAGTTTTCGGGACCGGTATCGGTATAGTACTGGTATTTCCCGAATTTCACCTTAAATACCGGTACCGAACCGAACATTTCGGTACCGGTACCGGTACTAAAAATTCGCGATTTTCAGGATCGGGATTTTCGATACCGGTACCGGTCACCGGTACGGTACCAAGCTCATCTGTATCACCTAGTGCTCCTTTGATTGTTCCTGGTAGGCCTGTAAATGAACCGAACGTTCGGTGAACTTTCGTGAACCGTTCAGCGGGAAGTTCGATTATGTTCGTTTATTTAATAAACGAATGGACATAAACAAAAATTTTGTGTTCGTTTAATTAAACGAACGAACATGAAAACATGTTCTGTTCGTTCATTTATGTTCATGAACGTTCGTTTATGTCTGTTTATTTATGTATTAATAGAAAATAATTAAATATTATCTAGATAGGTCATCGACTTAAAGGTTTTATATTTGTTAATTTATGTTCATTTAAGTGTTTTAATTTAAGTTTGTTTATATTTGTTACATTTGTTCATACATGTTCGCTTATCTTTGTTCAGTTATGTTCGTTTAAATTTTAAACAAACGAACAAAAGTGCCAATCTTTAAATAAACGAACATAAACATAAATATTTGTTTGATTAAGTGTCCGTGTTCTTCTAAAGTTAAATGAACGAACTTGTTCGTGTTCATTCGATTTGTTTATAGGCTTTCATTATTCATATTGATGAATACATCCGCCTCAATCTCTAGGCCCTGCCGATTTTATTTGTGTTCGTGAATCGTTCATGAACACATTAATTTCCTTAATGAACGAACACGAACATAAAATCGCGTTCGTTAAGTGTTCGTGAACACATTATTTTCTTAACGAAGGAACATGAACAAGGCCTTGTTCGTGTTCGTTCGGTTCGTTTACAGCCCTACTTCCTGGTCTTAGTTGTTGAAATGACGTTTAAAAAAATTATATAAATAAAATAGTAAAGTTGAATTAGCGAATGCAAATTGAGGCGAGAATTACGGCTTTATATACCCGTTATTTTGTTGTGGGTGTAATGTCAATGTGTGCGACTTTTATATGTTTCCATTGCGTGTTCCCACGCTCTACCTTTACTCCTAATCATTTCTTATTCCCCCCCGGTCCCTTTCATCATCAACAATCCCATATGCATGCTCATCTATTTAATTTTGTTATTATTATTTTTTGATCGACTAATGAATCACTCCAAATGAATTAGTTGCTAATGAATCACTCCAGATACACTCGTCTTTTGTTTCGGAGAAAATTCTCACTTAGGCCAACGCCCGTAAACACTCATCCGAAGATACGGCTGTATGGTAATATAAAACTCGTTCAATTCAATGATCTAACTAGTAAACGTCACCTACTTTCTTAATCTTTCATCTCACCATGATGCCACTGAAACGAAATGCTTGAGCAGGAATATAACCTGAGTCAAATGAAATACTAAGTCTCTTTCTTAACACTTCACCAGCTCATTAGCTTTTAATTATGAAAATATATAATACTTTATAAAAACAGTTTATAAACATTATGCGAATCATTATAAACGTATACTTCCAACATGTATTTGAAATAAAATGTTTCCATTTTTAGTAAATTCTGACAAAAAAATATTATAAAAAATAACTATATTTGGTATACTGATTTTGTTAACGACCAATCAATAAAGCCCAACCACTTAGGGTAATCAAATGGCAAAATGCGACCACATACATCCGTGATCGTAAACAAAGCTAGGTAGCCTAAGCTTACCATCTTCAGCTCCGGGAAAATCTACCGCCCAAAGGACCATTTTGGTAAAACCCGGTTGAGATCGAATTCTAACTTGAGACTAGCGGCCTTCAATCCAAATCTTTGCTTTCTCTTCTATGTGGATTGAACTAAAGCTAAAGCTCATT
The DNA here is from genome assembly GCF_021521415.1 of Bidens hawaiensis. Lineage (NCBI taxonomy): Eukaryota > Viridiplantae > Streptophyta > Magnoliopsida > Asterales > Asteraceae > Bidens > Bidens hawaiensis. Next base: position 311,546 of record NW_027491426.1, on the reverse strand, counting down.
GACACTCACGATCCTCATATAGGTGACCGTGAAAGTATGATGTCGGTTTGTGTACTTTAGCCTTTCATCATTTCTGACTTTCTGTTCCTTTTTGTGAACTACAACTATTTACATTTTAATCTTAGTTTTGACTTGTAACACCATATTTTTGTTGCTATCTTTTTTCAACTGATGAATGCATTAAGGGAAAACGTTTAACGAAATGTTATATTTTAATTATATTCTAAAGCTTGATAAGAGAGGAATTTGGCTCTTGGTAACTACACATTTTCATACGTAAAAATGTAGAATAACCCGCGACGTATAGAGGGTTATTCCTCAAAACAAACGTGACTTCGATCCAAAGACTTCATACACTTTAGCTTAACCCTACGTACAAATACAATAAGTGGTTCTCAAATCTTTTCTATTTTAAGTTGGTTAGGTTATGTCTTATCTAAATGTGAACACACTTTAGCTTAACCCTACGTACAAATACAATAGTGTACAACGTGAGTTTCAGCAGCCGACCAATATGATATATATCGTGAACGTTTCTATCCATATTAAGTGGGTTTTTGTGCTAGTCATTTTCACATGTTCGTAATCCGGAAAATCTATCGTTTCTGGATATATTGAATTAAAGAAAATGGGTTTTTACTTTGAAAAAAAATCTCAAATGGTATTTTTATATTATATTTTGGGTAATTTATTTACAACCTGCTAAGTTCTTTTTTCTTGAAGGACGGAATTCTATTAAACACAGACTAGCAAGGCTGTAAGAGATTAGACGGTAAAAAAAAACTATATGAAAATTAGATGATTTTGTAACAACTCTTCCCAAGTTAATTTGCACTTACCTTTCCAGTTCAAGTACCTACAAAACGAAAAGTACATAACATCATCAAACAACTGCGCATTTTTAGACGACCCGGCATGAAGACCTTATCATTCTGAAACTTCCAAATAGCCCACCAAACTACAAAAAAGTTGCTCCAACAATCTCTTTCTTAGCCAAATTTAAAGACGAATTTTCTAGCTGATCCGTTAAGTTAGCTGAAATCTTATAATCAAAAAGTTCACCGCAAGCCACCCTTCAACCAAATCCAAAATCTTTTTAACCGAGCCACATTCACCAAACACATGAAGAATTGATTCTAACCCATCCTCACACAAATGGCAAATAACATATGGCACATCAACACCCTTATCAACCATATTCATCTGTGTAGGAAGATGATTTCCCAAAACCCTCCATTCACAAATATTTATTTTTTGAGGCAAGCAAGAGAACGAAATAGTTTTTCTAGCAACTCTAGGCATTGAGAGATCGCCAAATCTCCCTAGAACCACCATAATAGGGAATTCAGGTATCCATGCATCAATCACACAGTCCACACTCATCAGTCCTTACCATGAGATAAGGAGACCATCAAGCAAATTTGTAGGTCTACGTGAGACTAGCCATTGGCTCCTAACACAAGGTTATAATTCTGGCTCTTCCAGAGTGGTATCTCACTGATGGCTCGAACACCCCCACCCCCCACCCCCACCCCCTTCTCCTGTAAGGAGGCCTTATACACTAATAATTAGTTAATTACTACCTTTTTTTCTCTATTTTTAATTAAATAATATTTTTTATACCTTTATCATTATTTTTTTCTCGCCCTTCTCCACTTACAACCACTTTCAGAAAATATTAAAAAATTATATTTGCCCAATTGACACATCTGAAGGAATAAATGTTGGACTTATTGGATCCTTAGCAATTAATGCGAGGATTGGCCGTTGGGGGTCTCTAGAAAGTCCGTTTTATAAAGTTTCTGAGAGATCAAAAGGGGCACAGATGCTTTATTTATCACCGGGTAGAGATGAATACTATACGGTGTGAACAATATAAATCCAAATATAACTTTCCCACGCAACATTTTCTCTCTTATCTACTAATAACGATACTATACAATTTACAAAACTTACTCATATATTTATAGTGAGCGTGCTGGGAATGCTATAACTTGCTCAGGAAAGTCCCAAAGACAATCCTAGGGAACAATGGAGCTTCATGTATAACATTCGTTAACATGATGGTTATACAATTTCATGGATATCCGTGGTATCAATGTCAATGTAATAACACAGAGAAGATGACCTATTATAACATTTTAGACAAATCCTGCATCAATCATGACTAGGAGGGGTACTTAGTTTATAAGGAATGTCATGCCTCTTTAATCACTAACGTTTCGAGCTTAGCTGGCTATGGAGCTGATGAAATTTTGAAGGAGGCAAATCCTAAGACGATAACCCATAACGCGATTGATGTCTTTGGATGCTCAAAAAAGGAGATAACCATGTATATGTATGTGTGCGTGTAGACAAAAAGAATAATCGAACCGAAATCAAGAAACTAATGGTCGGGTTACGAGTTTTGAAAACTAATTTTATGATTTAGTTAGGATTATATGCGTATAGATAATCGAATTAATTGAACCAGACAAACAAACGTTATAACCAAACTTTTATATATAATTTTTTTTATACATAATATTTTGGTTTTTGATTAGTATCCTTTATACGATACTAGATTTTATCCCCCGTATTACGGGGATTGTTTTTATTTTTCGTTTCTAATATTTATATATTTTTATATTTTAATTTTATTTATTGTAACGGAGTTAATTATACACTTAGGGTTTGATAATGAAAGAGTTTTCACAAATAAATGAGATGTTATAACTCGTTTAAAAGATATCTGGGTTTGGTGAGACCCATGATCCGTCCCGTATTATGTGGGTTGTTTTGCATTTTTAGTTTTTTAATATTTATGTTTTAAATTTTAATTTTCTTTATTTTAAAAAAGTTAATAATATACTTACGGGGGTTGTTTTACATTTTAATATTTATTGTTTGGATTTTAAATTTCTTTATTTTAAGAAAAGTTAATATTATACTTAGGTCATGTTTAGCTTTCCTTATTTGCACCTACTTTTGACTTATATAAGTTGTTTTTGATAAGTTACTCCCTCCAAACTTATCAAAAAACCTCCTTTTTCCTTCTTTAAGAACTTAAAAAAGTCACATTATCCAACACTTTTTTAACTTATAAAAGTTAATAAGTTACAAGAAGAAAAAAATAAGGAATCCCAAACATAGGATTTGATGATAAAGGGAACAAATAAATGATATGTTATAACCCGTTTAAAAGCTATCTGGATTTGGTGACCCATGACCTGCTTATTTTTTTTACTATAAAATTGTTTCTTAATTATAAATAATATCTTTTTTTTTAAATCGGATATTAATTTTTAATATATCCCTATTTTATCGGATTTTCACATCAAATATTTGGTAGGATTAATTTTTAATTTAATGAGATGTTATAACCCGTTTAAGAGCTATCTGGGTTTGGTAAGAACCATACCCGTGAATTCGGATCAAATGCACAAGAAGCCTCCATTTACAAATAAAGCAATCTGGTGGCTTAAGAGAATTTAAGGTGCAACCAGAGAGCTTTTAAAGACTTTCGTTTATATATGTTATAGATTTGATCTATAACTACAATATAATCTAACTATGAGGTAAGTGCCATTTTAGTACCTGTGGTTTGTTCAATTACGCAACTTTAGTACCGTCTTTGAATTTTTTGCAAATGACTACCTCACTTTTCTAAAACTTACAATTTTAGTACTTTTTTCTAACCTCGTCTATTTTTTCCATTAAGTCAAGGGTAAATTAGTAATTTTGATTATTTTATTTACTTTCTCTTTTTAGCTAAGTGTTATTTTCATACCTGTGGTTTGTTCAGTTATGCACCTTTAGTATCTTTTTTTTTTTTTGAATTTATTACAACTTTATACTTTTATTAGTTTTGGATAGAATGATAGACAAACAAAAAGAGACATTACATATTACATGTTACAATTAAAAGACAACTAAATACATGATAGAAGATGAAAAACAGCCATGAAATGTCTAACATATTTGTTAGCATTTTGTTCTTGATTGCCAATTTACTTCTAGTAGCTCAAGATCCGAGTTCATCTTAGCCATTTTTCTTGCATTTTCTTTATGTGCATAGATTTTTTTTAAAAGTTCGGGTATGATAATAGTAGCTCTTTAACACATCGAAGGAGCAAGCCAAATAACAATCACACAACTTCGCACCTCTTAGTATAACATCAACTGAAATTGTAGATGAATGACGGTTGACGAATCACATGAACAAAACAATATATCGTAATTCATTGAAATTGAAGATGAACAATGGTTAGGGTTTGAAGGATCAATGAGCGCGAGGAGGGGGGTTGATCTATTCATTTAGGGTTAGAGATGATATTCTAATTGTAATATGTAATGCCTCTCTTGGTTTGCCTGTCTATCCGAAACTAATCAAAGTATGTAGTTGCAATAAGTTGGAAAAAAAAGTACTAAAGTTATGTAATTGAACAAACCACAGGTATGAAAATGGCATTTAGCTATAATAGAAAATAAATAATGACTTAACGGACAATATAGACGGGGTTAGAAAAAAAGTACTAAAATTGCAAGTTTTAGAAAAGTGAGGTAGCTATTTGCAATAAATTCAAAAACGGTACTAAAATCGTGTAATTGGACAAACCACATGTACTAAAATGGCACTTAGCTCATCTAACTATATATTAAAATAACATATTTTTGTAAAATTTTGAAAAATAAATTATTGTGTGATACAAGTATCGAACCCAATACCTCATATTTCAAACTAAAGATGCATACCAACTCCACTTAAATAGTTATTGTGTTGGGTTTCTTGACTTATAAATGGTATATTGTTATATATTAAAGCAACACAATCCTTTCATATGTCATTCAACTAGACCCTCCACATAGACCGTCAAGTGTACAAGTTTCTATTTTTACAATTTCCACTTTATGAATGATAAAATAAAAAATATTCTTACTAATTTATGTATTTTAGAAAATTATTTATATCTTATAAATTCATAATGTATGCTATTATACATATTATTCAATTTAACTTTTTTGATATATTTTTTTAACCACCCGTGTATCACACTGGTTATATCCTAGTTAGATTCATCAATTGAAATAACTTGATTAATCCATCAGCACACAAGGTCAACAATTAACCAAACAATATTTTTCAATAACTGAATTATTACTCAAATCTTTTATAATCGAAACGGACTAATTATTAAAATTTAAAAATCAAAATGCTAGTTATGTAAGTAGCCGAAATCACTACAAATACATAAATTATTGAGTCCTGTGACACATGTTATTTTTAATTGTTATAAATGATGCAGTCCTAAACGCATGCTAATTTTTTATTTACGTGATTTAGCCGATAACGAAAGAGACGTAATTTGTTATTTGTTAGTAGTCAAATTTAGACTAACGGTTCGCGTAAAATTCTTTTATTAAAAGGTATGGGGAATAAACTTGTGCGTTGTGACAGAAGAAAGTAGTCGGTTTTAATCAGAGGCGGCCCAACAAATTAGGAGACCTAAAGCGGATTAAAATTTAGGGGTCCTTTTACATCATCTTTATTCGATTAACAGCTTTAAATTATTCAATTAACTGGTCCACTAACAAAATTTGATTCGTTAGCTATAAAACACAATACAAACCTATCTTTTTATGCCAACTACAATGTGTAAGTAATTTGCCAAAAAAAAAACAGAATAAAACAAAACAAAAAATCCAACTTAAATTCTGTTCTCTAACTTTAACACAAAATTGTCTTGGTACGTACTTGTGTAACAAAAGAAAATACATGTCCCAATAAATGCTTTATAGTATAAATGCTAGAAAGAATACAGGAAAAAGAAAATTAAAAAAATGCTAGGCCATTGGCAAAAGAAGAAAATCATCACAAGAAAATAAATACTAGATGAAGATCTTCAAAACAAACTAATATTAATATGCCTAAAAAGGCAGTCCCACTCTCCTGCTACCTAGATAAAAGCTCGTAGGAAAAGAAAAAAAGGAAAAAATGATACTGTCACTGAGAATAGAAGAGAAAAAAAAAAAGAAGGGGCTACACAGTCATTGAGGATCGAACATGGGCAAGAAGACGGTTGAAAAGAGGGAGTTCTACCACCACACTACAGCAAGAGAATGATGACATTTTTAAAGTACAAACCATATGTATGTTACATGTATAACATTAATTTTTTTTTTTTTAAACGAGGCCTTAATTTTTCGGAGGCCTAAAGCCCTGGCTTTTCTTGGTTACCCTGTAGGGCCGGATCTGGTTTTTATATGCTCGCTATAGCAAACGAAACTGATAACTAAAATATATAGTCTTAGTATAAATAGGTGCCAAAACATGTTCATATTGTTACTTTTTATTATGTAACGTCAAACTCACAGTATTAAACCCGAGCTGCGACGGATACTAACAAAATATAATATCCAAAAATACTACGTGTACGGTTAATTGATAACTTAAATACGTGAGTTAATTGACTAAAAAACCAAAAAAAAGCGGCGCAGCTTGTTGCCCGCTTGCCTTCTGTTTCGATGCAATCCAATAAACAATCATATATTATAGAAGCAATAATAAATCAAAAGGTAATTCATTATCATGTAACGTCCAACTCGCGCTATCAAAACTGCGCATTGCGACAAGTACCAAAAGAAAGATCAAATCCAAACAGTATAATGTGTTCGGTTAACTGGTTAGCTAAATACAGCAAAAACAACCACCACTACCACCACAGCTAGTAAATCTCACCCGTAACAAAACTATTAATAGAGTATGGGGTGTGAGATGTAGCTAAATACATGTCTCAATTAATTAATTAAAAAAGAAATAAAAAATCGAAGAAGTAATGTAGAAAATAAAAAAGAAAGATGGCATATAATAAAAATATCATGATGTTTTAAAGTCAAAATATGATTTTGTAAACAAACATGCTCTCTCTCTCTCTCTCTCTCTCTCTCTCTCTCTCTCCTCTTGTTGTTCCCACTATAGTTTAAAGTCTTAATCTTCAAGTTTTCTGCTTTTATTGAACTCCACAATCGCATACATACCCCAGCTGAATAATTGCTATACTGTTTTGGTCAAATTCCTTTTTTAATGTTATTATTCTCCTCTACTAAATGCATTTGCCAAATTTAAATATCCGTTACTAAATTCTAATTCTAATTCTTTTGCCGGCTCTTCTACTTCTAATCATCAGGTCAGACAATTCTTGCATCTTTAATGTGAAAGTTTGAATCTTTATGCAAGAATTGTAATGGGTATTGGTTTAATAGTCTCTTCTGGGGATTTTGTTCTTTTTGAAGTGTAATGCTATCAGTTTTGATATTTTGGTGCTGGGTTTTTGTTGCTTTGCTGGCATGTTGAAGAATTATTATTATTATTATTATTATTATTATTATTATTATTATTATTATTATTATTATTATTATTATTATGTTTTCCAAGAATCTATAGGGAAAGATGCAAGCTTTTTGTTTCTCTTAAGGATTCTTCTACATTTGCTGTCTTAACTTTTTGTTAAATGTTAAATATATTATACAGTTTTTGCTTGAAATTGAAATGCTTCAATTGTTTTGTTTACCTGTTTTAACAACCAAATATGGTGTTTAAACTAGAAATTGGAAAATGGCCACTAGGAACCTTAAACAACATCAGATGTTGGTTTTTTAACCTTTTTTTGAATTTGTGCATCTGGTTTGAAATTTGAAAATTGTTTTAAGGCATGGAGACACTAGCCTCGTCTGATGCGTTAACGGTCCCACGCTAACCAGCCAACTTCGATGAGATAGCGATGCAGCAAAGCTTGTTATTTTCTGACAGTCTCAAGGCAATTTCATCATACCATTTTTACAGAATTGTCATTTTGTTGTAAGATTAATTATATGATTAATTGTGTTACAGGATTTGAAGAATCTGAGAAAACAATTGTATGCAGCTGCTGAATATTTTGAATTATCTTACACTAATGATGACCAAAAACAACTGTAAGTATTTAGTTAAAGAAAGTAATAATCTGGTTTATACTTTTAATTGCATCTTTGTTTTTTACTGCAGAGTGGTTGATACATTAAAAGATTATGCCATCAAAGCTCTGGTCAACACAGTTGACCATTTAGGGGCAGTGTCCAGTGAAGTTAATGACTTGTTAGATGACAAAGTAAATCAAGTATCCCAAACCGAGCATCGCGTGTCATGTATTCACCAGGTGCGTTAGAAACATACAATTCCATTATATTTAAGCGTGTGCGACATTTGGATTACTGTTTTAGAGTATTTGCAAGATTATCTGTGTTTCAGAGACTAAGTATATGTCAAGGGTGTTTTGATCACGAAGGTCTTGCACAGCAGTCTTCGTTGATTAATGTTCCCAAGTACCATAAAAGATACATTTTGCCAGGTAATTAAAAGTTATTTTTTATTTTTTTATGGTTATGAAATGTGGTAATTAATTAATTATTGTTGAATAAACACTTCAGTTGGAGAGACTATGCAAGGTGGGATTAGGACTAAATCGAAGTACCAAGGCTGCAATTTGGATGATGAAGATGATTGGCATGAATTTAAGAATGGTAAATAAATAATTTTTTTTTATAAAATTATGGCAAAATGTGTTTATTTTTTCGGTTTTTGATTGTTGATATCTAGCTGTTCGGGCTACAATCAAAGAAACACCTCCATCTTCATTTAAGTAAATATTTGTTTTTCTTTCATTTGTTTATTGTATTCAAGATTCAACTTATTTTTAATATTTTTTAAAAAAATGTAGAGAAGGGCGGTCCCTGTCGCCGTCTCCACGAGGGTCCCACCAACCTGGATCGTTCGCCTTCACAGGCGCGGTGACCAGAAAAGATTTAGGTATGAATGCTTTCATTATTAAGAATTATCTTAATAGAATGAATAACAAATTGGAATATGTTTTACTTTTATCCAAATATCAAAAGCTTATTATAACTGGTTTCTAAATGCAAATTCAAATGCCCTTTTATTGATGAATACATAGCTGATATTGTTTGGATGATGAATCAGAAAAGAGATCGGTTTCACCACGAAGATTCTCGCTGTTGCGTATTGGATCTCTGTCTAGGCCCACAACGCCCAATTCGCGAGAAAATTCAAGGCCCACAACACCCAATTCGCGTAGGCCTATGACGCCTAATTCAGTCCAACAAAGGGTAATTCTGATACTTTGACTTTTAAGGTCAAACATTCTAAACTCAACAATCAAATGGATTCGGGTATAAATTGCATAATAAGAAACTTAATCGGTTTTGATGGTCTAGATCATAAATATTTCTTAAAAGTTATGAAATACTTGCTGAAAACCTAAATAATCTTACTAATTTTGATATTGGAAAGTGGCCCTTTTGACCTCAAAAGTCAACCGTTTCTTGTTTTGAAGCTGAAAGTAGTAATCTTTTGAGCATAACGGTTGGTTTTTGTGTAGTTTTCGGAGTCTCCAAAATCAGTTTCGATGCGTGTTACTAGTGATAGAGATAGATATAAAGAGAGCGATCAGAATCAGATACCAAGTAAAAGTAAACATCTACTCAAGGCATTGCTTAGTAGACGCAAGTCCAAGAAAGATGACACGCTTTACACTTATTTGGATGAATATTGAATCTTATCTATCATCGCATGAAGAAGAAAGTCGGGTCCCCTTTTCATTATCAGAGGGTAAGTGATGCCCGATCGGTTTTGTAGATGATTTTTTTATGGTTCAAGTTACATGTTAAGTTTTCTTGGTTTGCAGACTGTAGAGCATATATAAGAAGATGTATTTGTTATATTTATATTGCAATTTGTGTATCTTGTTTGTTAGAATAGACCTGCAGAAACAGATGGAATCTTGAAGCTTTGGTTTACTCATCAAGCATGGGATCATAAGCATATAATAATTGATAAAATACTTTTAAGCGCGCGTGTTTAATACAATATAACTTTTTAATCAGATAAACATACAAGTGTAATGCTTGATAGTAGAAATAATAAGAGTGGATTATGTGGTTATAATCACTATACATTAAAACTAAAAATAGGTAAAAGTGTGTATATATAAGTTTCTTATTTAAAATAAAGAATTATAATCACTATACATTAAAACAGTAAGAAATTATAGTTAAACCATAAAGAAGGTCACTGCAACTCAATTGTGACTGTTTTCATTTATGAGGCCAAATTATTGATCACCCATATTGTTTACAAATATGTGAGCTTTTCACTAAGTTAGTTGGAAACAAAATGATGACAAATAAAGCAAAGCTTTAAGTACCCTTTTCTTTATATAGAAATAGAGTGTGATAATACCTCAGGCAGGTATTAAACTTAATCATATCTGTTTGGTAACTAAGAATATCCTATAAACATAAATATTTTTGGTGTACGGGAACGTAGGTTCAACATAGCCATGTCTTGACGAAGGATAAAATTAACCATGCATGTTGGTGATGATGGTGGTGTTGTATCATGCAAGTTCAAAACTGCTTTGAGTGACTGTGATGTAGATATTGCAATTATTCAATTGTGTCTCAGAAGGTCAAAAAGAGTTGGTAGTTATTGTTAGGAATGTTCCTACTAATTAGATGGACAGAATTTTTAATATATATCCTTAATTAATAATGGCATTTAGCTTGTCAAAGGTTAAGAAAGAAAGCTCACAATTAAATAGTTCTTGCCCAGTTTAGCTTTCAACTAGTGTGGTTTTTTCAACACAAATTGCAACCAAGTGATCTTAGGATCAGTTCGCCATCTAGGTGACAAAATTCACTCTAATTACTCAAAATAATCTATGATTAAACACCTAATTGTGGATTTTAGTTTAAACAGCTTAATTTTAATTTGTATAATTACAGAGAAGACAACTCGTTATCACAAAAACTATTAATTAAGATGTGTTTGGGCATCTTCCATACCGATATAAGTTAACTAAAAGACTATGATTTTTATCCATATCCTCATCATAATTTAGCTAAATCATCATCATCCCTTATTTTTATCCATATCCTTATATTTATATCTCATTTCCCAAAAACCTCCCATATCTCATTCCTTATTTTTATCTTTATATAATTTTTATTTCTTTCTTACATCTACAATTTTAACTATCAACTGTATTGTCTTATTGTCATTTACTTGTAAAATTGATTTTTAATAAATTTTTATATATTTTGGGTCGTTTTGGATCTAGTCCATCTGAAAAATGATCACTTTCTCTAGGCATAGACGTGTCGAGATTCATTTTTCAGGTTACAAGATTCATTTATTTATTGGCAATTTTTCGAGTTAAAAGATTCAATGTTGAGGCTACTTAATTATGGCAACTTGTTTGCTGAATTGAGTATTTTGAGATGCCCCACACGCATATGCGTATAATTCAAGCAATTGGTAATTGGTACATGGCAAACTAACATAACAAACTATAAAAAGAAAAGATGTAGGTGATGGATGAAACTGAACGTGTCAAACCATCTGCAACAGATTTACAAATATAACCTTTTGAACCAAGTGTAAGCTTCTTTAAAAAAACAAATTACTCTTTTGACTTTTGAGATCATTTTCTAATTGATTCTCAACTTGACCCTTAAAATTGCAATTTCTTGTCTGCTAACTCATAATCAACACCACATAACATATTTAATCCTTTGGCAAAACAACTTAGTGATTTAATTAAACTTTTTTTATTGCTTTCTAATCCTAACCAATGACAGCAAGATCAATTTGCATTACCTGAAGTCAAAAGTAATTAGAAAAAAAGAACACACAATCAGTTGGGTTGGCCCAATTGCAATTGGTAAAGCTCCCAGAACATTAGACTAAAATATCACACTACAATCCTTTAAAACAATTATTGGAGGCCGTTTGCTGTTTACTCGGCAACATGAGACGATGAATGTGACAGAAATTCGACTATAACTGTGTGAAACCGGACCCATCTGCAGGAAATTGTTGTAGAGATGTCTGAATAAGTGAGGCGTGTTCTCTCGTTTTCCAGATTGGACATGGGGCTGGGATTGCAAGGACTGGAAGCAACAAAGAGCAAAAGAGGCGGCCGAATGAATGTTGTTGTATATGCATGCATCTACCAATTCACTGTAGGTCTGTAGCAAACTTGATTTTAGTTGTTAAAAATTAGTTTAAAGAATGGGATGTACTCAACATAATGTCTCAAAATATAAAGATCGCTATAAAGAATGGGATGCCAGATGCGAATGCTAAACATAATAATTTCATAAATTTTTACACCAACTCAAATTCGCTTATGAACATCGATACCCATTCAAGATTAAGTTGTGTAACATCCCGAAATTTCTAAGTAATATTTAATATATTATTTTGTCGGGTGAAATAAACGAGTTAGTGGAACAGCATAATATGAAGACTTAGTAGGATAATTAGATGGGTTTGGATATGGACCAAAAGGAAATATGGGCCTTCGGTCCATGGGCTTGAGGGAGTATAAATACCCCCTTAAACCCCAATCCTTTCCATTCCATCCATTTATCCATATCTTTACACACGACCCGAACCAAGATCCGAAGGCGAAAAACCGAGCTTGTTGGTGCTGGAACGTCGTGACGGACCAAAACAACATCAAGGCTTAACCGGGTTCGTAGTTCGACTCGTTCAAGGTACGTTTATAGTTAGAAATCGTTCGTATAGGTTCGGTTTGATTTGAGATATGATAGATCTGAGTTTGTATGGTAAAAACGAATCCAACAAAGCTAATCTTACTGAAAATGGTTATGATTTGATGGGTTAATCGATTGATAAAAAGAACCCGTAACCTATATGCCTAAATCGCACCCTTTAAACATCGATGTTAGGTCGATTTGATGGTTGGGGTTTGTAGGCGCTGGTCAGACGATCCCGTGGGTACCTAAATCGAGTTATTTGGTTAAGAAACGAAGGTGATTAAGGGATTTAAGAACGAACAGTAGCTGCAGACGACAACTTCGCCTGCAAGCCAAGTTCGCCTGATGACAACTTCGCCTAAAGCCAAGTTCGCCTGATGACAACTTCGCCTAAAGCCAAGTTCGCCTGATGACAACTTCGCCTAAAGCTAAGTTCGCCTAAGGTTTAACTTCGCCTGAAGCTAAGTTCGCCTAAGGTTTAACTTCGCCTAAAGTCAAGTTCGATTAGAGAATAGATTAAAACGATAAGTAAAAGTAAGCTAATACTAGGCCACCAGATTAGATCAGGCGAGTATTGATACGTGTAACTTATACAGTCAGCCGAGCACAGTTAAAGAAGGGATTTACAACTATCGGAGGAAGAAGCAGAGTTCAGGTGAGTTTCTAGCCCCATTCCTTTCGGGGCTGTGTGCATACTCGACGTGTTGTTAATACATTTATCCTAAGTGATAAGTGTATGCCATATGTGATATATGTGATGGATATGAATGATTGATTGTCGGTACGCGAACGATCTTCGGATATTGCGCGTACTGTCAGGTTAAAAATAAAGGTACGAATATTATATATAGAAGATGTATGAATATTACAAATGAATACTTGTCGGGGCGTGAACGATCTTCGGATATTGCACGTAACGACAAGGGGTATGGTTGTTAAATGAAGGATGTAAAGAACACCTAGAGTGTTCTTATGCTATAATGTAATTATTGTATATGTGAAGTATGTGTATACTGGTACACGAATGGTATGTGAGTTCTACGTTCGACATAGTAAGTTAGGATGGCAAATCCCTCTAACTTCTGTTGGACATAGACTTGGCAGGTGATGGCGTAATTAAGGGCTGCGAGCCTTATACGTGATGTAGATGATAGATGTAAACGTAGATAGGGACGGTGGGCCTTATACGTGTTATAGGAGATAGACGCCAACGTAGATAAGGACGGCGGACCTTATACGTAACGTAGATAAGGACTGCGGACCTTATACGTAATATAGGTAGGCGTCAGCACAGGAAAGGACTGTGGACCTTATACGTGCTTTAGCATGGGGGAGGACTGCGGACCTCGTACGTGCTATGAATTAGGTTGCAACATAGGTAAGGATCGTGGACCTTGTACGTGTTGTGGATGTATGATGGTATAGGGAAGGATCGCGGACCTTGTACGTACCATGAATGGTGAACATAGGTAAGGACGGCGGACCTTTTACGTGTTCACGACCTTGAGTACAGGTATAGACGGCGGACTATGAACGTACTCTCGGTAGACTGAGGTTAGTGATTGTAGATATGTATGTATGTACGGTAGTAAGTATGTATGTAGAACAGAAGGGTAATTGGTTAAGTATGGATATGTATCTTCGGATATGTATGTATGTGTATGTATTGTGTGGCGTCCGATTATCTAGAACTCACTCAGCGTAGCTGACTTTTAGTATGCACGCAGGTGAGTAGGATGAGGCAGCTCGCTTGAGGAGACACGTGGCACTGAATAAGAGGCTGGCATCGGAAGACTCAAGACGTTTAAGTTAATGTTCGTTAATTTTGAAGACAAGACGTGTTTTGTTACGAAATGTTTTATGAAAGTTTTTATATTCCGCGAAAGTTTTAATGAACTCTGATTTGTAAGAACTGTGTTTATGAGTAAATCCGACGCTAAAGTAGGGCTACCGGGTTCGGGGCCTTACAAGTTGCACATTTAAACCTAACCAAAATATTCATATTCTATGCTATTGATGGCATACATGAACTTAATTTCTAGAAGTTTGTGTATTGGATTCAAAACCTAATAGAACTCAAAACAAGGAATTTGGTGACTGATTGCTTACCCAATGATTAATTCTTCACTAGAGTTCACTTCTAATGACTAATAAAGGTTTTGTTTAGGATCATCAAATTACCAAAGCACAAAAGATAACTCAAAAGCGTCTACTTCACTTTCCTCCTAGTCATGTTAACTTCGCTAGAGAAGCCACGAAGAAAGATGAAACATTGGACACTTCATCTTGGCCGTGTTTCATAATGGCACCTGCTTTTCAAGCCAACTTTTTTATTTGTGAACAGCCCAGAAAGAGGAAACATATTGATGAGTTAAATACTATGTAGAAATCATTTCTTTCCTCCCATCTTAAAATTTTGTGTCGATTTGCCCGATAATTTGTTAGCTTATTGCCTTTTGTTGTTAGGCTCAACTAAACAAAACTAGACAAATATAATTTTATTATCAATATATGGTGATCATAGACAACGAAATTCTATACATATATGAAACGTACAGAAACAAAATGAGTTCGGATACTATTATGATAATCATATAATAAAAAAGTGATAAAACAAAAGGAAAGAAAACAATGAATATAATGCTTGCGTTCACAGAAATCTATATCGGATAATTGTGATGTTTCAGTTCAGAAACCAAAAATAAATAAATAATAATAATAGCCACAAAGTTTTACAAAATGAAAAGATGGAAGATTTCAAATCCTACTTCAATGACAAGTTGTGGCACACATACCACTTCCGTCATGACGATGACGATAAAACACTATATTTACTTCACCTTTGACCAACAACCCTTTGTATGACCCGTCGACTTGAAAAAGAAGATGCAATCTGACTTTGGCAGTAACAAGACACCGACTGATGCATGACTCAAAATCGCTCCATCCAAAAAATGAGAGAAATAAGGAGAAACATAATAAAACAAATTGATGCGGTAAAAATGAGGGATAACCGACTTGTGTATATAACAAACAGAAAAAAGACCCGAGTCCAAGCTGTCACAAACATGACAGTCGACTGAAACCAATGCAACACTCAAAATTGACCAGGATGACACAGATGAGTTTAATTTCAAATCAGACATAACTCACCCATATGCATGCATGCAGGGACTTATAAATAAATAAGCAAGAAAGTATGTACCAAATAGCCGAACACTCAAATGGCAATAGCCTGACTGATTGCCAACTTGGCCCACTCAGCAGATTCCTTAATCAGATGATCATCGGAAGATAAACATTCGTTCAAGAAATCTTTGCTTGAAAGTGACTGCTGAATCAACGGCCCAGCATTAGTTCCAAGTGTATCAGCTAAATCTCCAAGCACCCCAATTGCAGTTTTCATTACCAATTCATCCCTAAAAAAACCAACGTAAAATTAAGTCAGAAACGAAACAAAATAAAAATTAAAACTTTGCCATCTTTATATATCTCAAATAAACACAACTACTCACATGTCTTTCTCCATATAAATCAGATCAAGAAACTGGACAATATGGAGAGCATAAGGAATCAGCAGCTGAGTTTTAGGAGAGTTCTTAAAACCCTGAAAGATTCCAGAATACGCTTCCAAGATTCCATTTCTTAAAAGATTGGTGTACTCGATCATTTCATCATCAGCGCTTGATGTGTGAGCAGATAACTCAGCTGCACTCTGAAGCATAGGCATAGCGTACATCAAATACTTCTCAAAGTTCTCACCTATCGCCATTGCAATATCACCAAAACATGAAAAGATAGGCGGTTTAACCGATCGGTGCAACTGGTTACTTGAAAGATCTTTAAGAAGCTGAGTCATGATCCCATCACACCATGGCAATACCTTCTCTTCCAAGGCCCGACATATGTCACCCACCACACCTACAGTAACCGCACACACTTGATACTCTTCAAAATTCTGAAGGCCCATTTCCAAATACTTGTAAAACTCAGGCATATACTTTGCAAAATCCGGGCCTGTAGCATAAGCTAAAGCTCCAATGGCAAGCATTGCTTCTTCATGAACGGTTGCACTTCTGAAAGCAAAAACCCTAAGGAAAAGATTCATGATTTGATCCGCATACTGCATGAAGAGAGCCTTAGTATGCTCAGATGATCCTAATTTCTGAATAATCACCTGTAAGCACCCACAGAGTAAGCCTTGTAACTCATTCTCTTTTTGTCTTTCTTCAGAAGAAAGGCTATGTTCTTCTAAGGTTTTATGAAGGTCCATCATGATAACAGGAACAAGCTGAGAGACAATGTTCGCTGTTTCATCAGTAGAACACCGCACCACTTCATTCAATGTTTCATAAGCAGCAGTCCTTAATCTAGATTCACCAGCATCTTCCCGGTGAGTAACTGATAACAAAGATTGTGCTATTTCCTGAAAGTAAGGGGTCAAAGGAGAAGTTTGACCGATATCTCCAAACCCTTGTGCAAGAAAATAAAGAGCACCACATGCTTTCTCAGCAACATTTGGGACATCCTTCATGCTCTGTAGAAGAACCGCAATGATCGGTTGGCAGTTCGCTTGAGTAATAATAGGCGTCTCCATAGTTGAACCATGAAGAAACTCAAATATTCTTCCAAGCGTCCAAGCAGTTGTGTCTTTTACATGGTTGTTTGGGTCTTTGGTTAAAGCCGTAAGCATGAAAATAAGAGCAACACTAACAAGTGGAGTTAACTTATTAGGTGACGGGCCATCCAGGATTGAACCAAACGCATAAGTAGCCGCTTCTCTTAGCCTCCAATCAGGTTTTGTTATATTCTCTTCAATGAAAGGCATCACAAGCGGAACAATGTCATCCCCAACCGTTCGAGCCACCAACCCTAGACACGTACCACCAGCCATAGCAAGATTCCAAGCACCTTCATCTAGATCTTGATCTTCTTCTTGCTTCAACAAAGTCTCCAACAACATCGGTACAAGCGCAGGCAAAGCTTGTTTTATAAAATAAAAGCAAGGAATATCCGAATCACCGGAGAAATCACCACCATAGTCTTCCAATATATCAATTTCCTCATCACATATTGAGCTCCAGAACTCAATAGCTTGTAACGCAACCGGCTCTTCATCTTCTTTCACGGCCTTTGCAGTAATGTTAAAAATATCCTGCATGTATAGAGCTATTTTCTCGTAGTAACTCGATGAAATAGACACCAAACACTCAAAAGCCGCCTGTCTAATCTTCACTTCCGGTGATAACGTTGCCTCACAAACAACTTTCATGATATAATCTCGCTCCATATCGTTAGAAAAATTCGCTTGAGCGAAACAAAGGGCGTTATACAACGCACGCGTGGCAGCAAGCCTGACATCGTTACTAGCCTCAGACGGATTCATACCTTGAACCACAGCTGTAAGTATCTTGTTCACGTTATCTTGTTCAACAGCATCCGGTGAAACTTCTTCACACATATATCCAAGTGTTTCTAAAGTCGCCTGCTTGACATGAACCGGAACCTGGTGAATGCTCGATAAAAGTGAACCGATAAGCTCAGGCCATTGTTTCTGCGGTAGCTCTATACCAGCAACTTTCGCAATCACTTGCGAAGCAGTCGATCTCGCGTCATAAACAGGGGAAGACAGCGTCTGCAACAAACACGTTTTTATCTGCGTCTTAACGCCCACGTCAAGCGACAACCATCTTTGAACAAGCTCAAACTTCCTATGCTGTTCTTTCGCATCCAACGCGTTTTTAAGTATCAACCCGGCCAACTTTCGGCTGTCAACGGGCTTATCCTCACTAGCAAGCTCTGCGGAAAGAGACAAGAGAAAACCGGCAAGATTTTCGTCCTGAAAGCGCTTAATGCTTTCTTCGGCGTGCTTGCGAAGCGACCCATCAACCGACTGTGCATTCAACAGAATTTGAGTAACTTCCATTGTCACGCACACTTCCAGATAACTATTGATCACAAAGTCAACAACTGATTATACAAAGTCAACGAATTCCTCTAATAACAAAACAGAAATGAAATTAATAATTAAAAACACTTGAATGAATTCTTGTATAGAAATGAAATAATAAATCAATTTAAGAAAACAGATGATTGATTATTGAATAAAAGCCAAGGCATGATGTAAACATAACACAGAGATGATTGAAGCGAACGAATGAATATTAATTACTTACGGATCTAAAGAGATGATGGGAAAAGAAAAAGGAAGAAGGCGAATAAGTTAGTTACCAGGTGATAAATTAGAATTAGAATTAGGGATCCGTAATAATAAACGATCAAAACGGCGCTTCTGGAAACAAACCCTAGACAGAGAACTAGTGGAACAACTGCAACTGCAAGCGCGTAATAATAATAATTATTATTAGATTTGGAAATTTATGAATATAGAAAGGTTTGTTAGCGTTGAATCCGGTTTCAAATTTATCAAATATTAACGTGTCATTTAACGTTAACTGGATATTCGTTAAACCCACTGTCGAAGCCGTCTGAGCCTGTCGTAGTTCAGACGAACGGTGGCTTCAGCGATTTTTTTCTTTTTCCAAAAATTTAAAATTGAAAGATGATCTTCCTATATAATAAATGAATATAATTTGGACACAGTTTGATATAAATACGTAAAAACCATACAATTCTATTAACAAGCGTAATTGAGCAAGTAAGTCATTTTCAGTTGATAACAACCAACGTACTCGGAAAATCGCGCAAGTAAGGTCCTTTCTAGTTGGTAACAACCAACGTACTCGGATAATGAGGCATTTTTCCACTCATAACAAAATAGCCCTGAGTGCAAAGGGGGCGTACGATCATACTTATTGGGGCTACCATGTGCAAGTAAGTTCGAGCAAGTAATCAAGTAACGCACAAGTCCATGCAATGAATTGTAATTTGTAAACGAAATCGTAAATACTTTGAATTTGTAAGATACATATGCTACCCCCAAAAGTAATAAAAGAGTAAAAGAGGGTGTGAGAAACTCACCTCAGAAATTGAAGCGGAAATAAAGATAAAACTGAAATACATCAAAGGAACCGAAACGAACGATCCGCACGAACTATAAATAAAAATAAATAAGAAAACTAACGAAATTATTAAAGTTAATTATTGTATAATTTTATTAGGAATATATATTATTTTATTATAACTTTTATTGCATGGAGTTAGTTTAATATTATTGTTTTTAAGCTTAGCGGAATTTTAACGATTTGTATTATTTTAATATTATAACTTTAACGCCAATATGAGAGTTACGATATTATAAAGCACAGATTTTAAATGGTAATCATGTTACAAAGAGTAATTATGTTAACGAATTAAAGCTAACGAATTATAAATTTAATGAATTTAAAAGTAACGAATAAAAGTTAACGAACGAATTAATATTAACGGATTAACGAATATGAAAGTTGGTTTTTATATGGTAAATGATCATATATAATTTATACTTAATTTATAAAAAGTTTGTTTAGTTTAATAATTTTATTTGATTTATTATGATTTTTAATTATTTATTAGATTTTTAATATATAATAAAAAAGGGTTTAAAAGAATATAAAAAATTAATGTGATGACCCGGGTTCGAACCCGGGTATGCTGGTTAACAGCCAACATGTTTAACAACTAGACATGTTGCTAAGTTTGATAATATCTCATAGACAAAAAAAATATAAATGCTTGTTCGTGTTCATCATCTTCCTAACCAAACCCTAGGTTTTAATTCGATCAATCTAATCCACGTTTGTTTAAATAGTGTTAGGGGTTTTGATGACCACTAAAAACTAATAAAATCCATATAATGTTTACTCGGAAAAAGAACGTTTTGACGGAGAACACGAGCTCGCTGGAAAATAACTTTGACGGAGAAATTAGGAACCTTTGAGAGTATTTTAGTGGATTTTGAGAGCGTGAGCAAGTTTAGATGAACGAGAGGATCCTATTTATACTAATAATTGAAAGGTATTGCGTTGAATCATTGTTAATTGCATTTTGGTTAAAGTCTGGCCGTTTAGCGGCGGTTTCGTGGTTTGATTGACGATTATATGACGTTATAACTTAATTAAAGTGTTGGTTAACGTTTATTATTGAAGCCTATGGTCGTTACACCAAATTAATTGGTCAAACACGAGATTTGCAAGATAATTTAAGGTCGTCGGAGCCGAACTCCGGCTTACCGGGAAAACATTGATGGGTTTTTTTAGGATTTTAATATAGTATTTTGAATATATTTACCCTTTGAACCCATGTACTTTCAAGTTTTCTTTAAATCAAGGTTAATAGTATATTTTCATTTTGAACCTTAAACTTTCATATTATAATAAAACATAATTTAGATTAATATTACAAATTACACCCTTGGATATATATATATATATATATATATATATATATTCGTATTAAACCCACATAGTTACGAATTGTTTAAACTTTATTTCTCGGAGTTTCATTATCGAATACAGTAAAAAAAAATAAACGAACGATTTACTTAAATTATCGGGAATATTTTGTTAATGATGAATAATAAATTTAATACATCGAAACGACACAACAGGTCGGTTTAACGAATCCAAATGCAAATAGAATACGAATACAACTCAATACGAATAAAAATTGACGATGTCACAGCATTCCCTACTTTTGAGAATTTCATCCCAAAATTAAGTAGAAGAATCTGTATAAAAAGATGAGGATGCTTAGTTTGCATTTGGTCTTCCCGCTCCCAAGTGAATTCAGCGCCACGCTTGGATCCCAACGAACCTTTACCAAAGGTATACGGCTACATTTGGTTTCTTTGTCTTTGCGATCCATGATTTCCACCGATTTCTCGACGAAGTGCATTGTTTCATCAATGCGCACTTCATCGAGTAGTATGTGGAGATTTCCCTCAGCTAGACATTTCTTAAGATTCTCACCAGTGCCGTATGTTGTACTTCTTCAACTGTTTCCGAACCAACGATTCTCAAACCAGTTACTAAACTACTAGTTGTTGAAAAAGAGATTGAAAAAACCATTGTTGGTGAAGAAGAAAATGAAGAGGAAAAGGTGGATTATGAAGATTCTCCTGTAATTCATGATAATGATGATCAAGATGACAAGCACTGGTGGAGGTACCGGAGTTCGTGTTAGATCTGAAGAAACTAAAGAAGTTCAAGCAACATAGTCATAGAAACCAGAATTGACTGAACAAGAACAACAAGCCAGAAGATCTAAGGGAGGAAATGTAGATGATATGGATATTTTATTTGTTGATCCTATATCAACCAAACCTCATGCTCTATTTCCATATAAAGGTGTAGAACTTGAAGAGGGGGGGATTGTTATGGATCGTGTTGAGTTAGCCAGATTAATGAATGTCACTAAGAGAGGAGTTTGATTTTGATTTTGATTTTGAAAAGGATATAGGGGTTGTTTGTGATGATAAACAAGTGTTAATTCCTGTTGGTAACTCTATATTGGAACAAGTGATTGAGAAGGAACCAGTTCGATATTTAAACCAAGATAATCAGGAGTTTCCTGAATTTGATTAAGATTTTGACGAGGAGATTGAAATGCTGAGTCAAGAATTGGATAGTCAAGGAAATCCGGTTGTAGAAGAAGAAGAGGTAAACAGTGCAAAGAAAGATTGGTTTGATGAATACAAGGTTGAGCATGATAAGCAATTCCTTCGACCGTTAAAGTATTAGAAGAAGCCTAAGAAAGTTGCTTTTAGGAAAATGTATCAGCATAGCTTACTTAAACAAGATAAGGAAAATAGTTGTCAAAAGAGCTTTTGGTGTTCAATACTTTGAAAGTTTGAATGAATTGAAGTCGTTACCGTGGATGGATGCTATGGATTTGTGTCAGAAAAGATTGTTGCATGCACCAGAGAAAGGCCATATACCAGAAATTTGGAATTTCATTGTTAGACAATCAAAGGGAGGATTCAGAAATTGGACTCCTCAAGGCCTAACTTGCATGTTTCAAAAGTGAAGATTGATCCTGATACTGGAGATTTTGTGAAAATTTGTAGGTACCGCATGCCAGAAACCTTGAAGATTATCCCAGTTTATCCTATGGAACAGAACTTTCATGTGTATTTTAAATGGTGGTTCTATGATCGTACTACTGGAGAAGCGGTGATTTTTTTGAATAGAGATGGGAAGTGGTATGTGAATGTGGTTAATGAATTGTTCAGAAAAGGACATCGAACCATTATATGCGAACAAGATACAAATCTACAACGAGAAAGATGTGGATCAAGCTCTACAGTATCATCGTGTCATTAAAGTATGTTTTATGTATAAGATACATTCTGGTAGAGTGTGGGAAAGTAAATGGAGACAGCTGAGTGAAGAAAAAGACAAGGAAGAGAAAGAGATCAAGGCTGAACGTAAAGAGCAAATGGAACGAACTTCATGGAATAAGTTTCAATATAAAGCGTGTGCTGTTTCTATTCTAGTCAAGAAGGGTATAAGAAGAAATCATTTGAGGAAATGCGAAGGGAGTATCGGGAAAGAGTATTTAGAGCTAAATATTGAAGATCAAGACTAAGCAATATCCGAGAGGGAGCTTGTTAGTACTTAACGTCCATCGCTTGAGTCTTGTATGTATTAAACAGTTAGGAATATGTTTTTATTGTTAGTAACACTTAAGTATATAGCGTATAAGACTTATGCGGAGCATAAGTTATGCGCCGGATACGACTTATGCACCGCATAAGGGTCTTTTCAAGTCTATAAATATGGGTCAGACTTATGAGCTAGAGAGTGATCATTCCATTGTACTAGAGCTGTGATATTGTCAAAATCATATTGTACTTTGATTGTTATGATAATATAAGAAGATTTAAAAGAGATTTCTTGTGTGTTTTACCTTCTAATGGATTACGCACATTGATTGATGAGTAGACATAGTTTTACATTATTATTCGTCGATCCTACACGTCATCAAATGTCTCCAACACTTTGAATGTTCATTACATTCACCAAACATCTAAAAATCAAGGAAAGCTCTGAAGATCAAGTTTTGAAGTGTTCTTGGTGGTTTTATAAGCTAGATAAGGTGTTCTGGTGGCAACAAGGTTCTGTCCATCCATTATAGAGGTGTTAGAGGCTATTCCAAGTCTTTTCTAGGTTCCCTAAGTTGCTTAAAAACAAGAGAATAATGAGGAAGGAGTTAAGAGCAACGCAAAAAACAAGGTTAAAAATGGTTTACTATTTTATGTTTGAGGTAATAAATTAATGAATTTAAAATGGTTAGATAACATAAATAAATGTACAAAAAACTCTCATGAACAGCATATCATGGACACATTACCGAACATTCACAAACACAATTGAATGGACGGGGGTTCTATTCATGAACAAACATAAACGAACTTCCTTTCGAACGATTCACGAACTGTTCTTTTAACGTTTGGTTCGTTTACAGCCCTAGGTGGATCACATTGACCCTCTTGAAAGGGAGGGAAGTGTTATACAACCTCAGTTGGAAAACATTCAAAAAATCACTTTGCAAAAATTTTGCTCGATGCATGAAACTACTAACTTGATTCAAACAAAATTCTTAAATCACATGGGTACTAACATCAAAGAATGTAAAACGAAATTCCAAAAGTATTGTAGGTTAGTTGCACAATTGGTCAAACCAAAATCAATCAAGATGACTCGCTATATTTGCAGATTAAAGTGTTAATAGCTGAAAGTTCAAGGGCTAAAGTGTCAATACCTGAAAGTTTATGGGCTAACATGTCAATTGCTGAAGGTTCAAGGGCTGAAGTTTCATTCGTAGAAAGTTCATGGGCTAAAGAGTCATATCAGAAAGTTCAAGGGCTAAAGTGTTAATAGCTAAAAGTTTAAGGGCTAAATTGACATTAGATGAAAGTTCAGGGGCTAAATTGTCATTAGATGAAAGGTTAACGACTAAAGTGTCACTTGTAGAATGTCCATGGGCAAAAGGTGTTAATAGCTGAAAGTTTAAGGGCTAGTGTCAATAGCTTAACTATTAAGGGAGTATCATTCACAAAAAGTTCAAGGGCTAAAGAGTCAATAGCTAAAAGTTTAAGGGCTATCATTCACAAAAGGTTCAAGGGCTAAACAGTCATTATCTGAAAGTTCAAGGGCTAAAGAGTTATTATCTAAAAGTTTAAGGGCTAAAGTTTTAGCAACTAAAAGTTCGAGTGCTAAAGTGTCGGTAGCTGAAAGTTCAAGGGCTAAAGCGCAATAGATGATAGTTTAAAGGCTAACCTATTAATTGCTAAAAGTTCAAAGGCTGAAGTGTCCATTCGTAGAAAGTTCAAGGGCTAAAGTGTCTATAGCTTAAAGTTCTAGGGCTAAAGTGTTGATAGCTTAAAGTTTAAGGGCTAAGTTGTCAACAACTTAAAGTTCAAGGGTTGAAATGTCAACAACTGAAAGTTTAGGAGCTAAATTGTCATTAGCTAAAATGTTAAGGGCTAAAGTGTTGTGAAAAGAAATTTTAAGGAATAAAGTGCCTATAGCTAAAATTTCAAGAGTTAAAAAGTCATTATCTTCTTTCTAGGGCTAAAGTATTCTTTAAAAGTTCAAGAGCTACAGTGTTAATATGCGAGAGATCAAGCACTAAGTGTCAATAGTTGAGAGTTCAAGGGATAAGCTGTCATTATATGAAAGATTAAGGGCTAAATTGTTATTTGAAGAAACTTTAAGAGCTAAAGTGTTAATAGTTGAAAGTTTAAGGGTAAAGAGTCTGTATCCCAAAGTTCAAAGTTCAATAGCTAAAGTATCCAAAGCTTAAAGTTCAAGGACTAAGGTGTCAACTAAAGAAAGTTCAAGGGCTAACCTGTCAGTAGTTGAATATTTCTGGGCTAATTGTCATTAGCTAAAAGTTTAAGGGGTATGCATCATTTGTTGAAAGTTAAAAGGCTAAAGTGTAATAGTAGAAAATACAAGGTCTAAAGTGTCAATCTCTGAAAGTTCAAGGGATAAAGTTTCTATAGCTGAAAGTTCAGGGGCTAAACTGTCATTATTTGAAAGGTTGAGGGCTTATTTGTCATTTTTTGGAAGTTAAGGATAGTTGGAAGTTTAAGGGCAAACCTGTCAGTAGCTAAAAGTTCAAGGGCTAGATTGTCATTAGCTAAAAGTTTATGGGCTAATGTGTCAGTTACCTAAAGTTCAAAGGCTAAAGCGTGAATAGCTAAAAGTTTAAGGGGTTAAAGTTAACTGCTAAAAGTTAAAAGACTAAACTGTCAATGTCTAAATTTTAAGGGGTTAAAGTGTCAGTTGCTAAAGTTGATAGCTTAAAGTGTTAATCACAGAATGTTTAACTTAAGTCTAACGTCACATCAATAAAAAAAAGAAGCATTATTATAGCTTTTTTTAGAGCATTCTCATCCAACCCCTCATAAAATGTGAGGGGTGTTTTTATAATTTAGAGAGTGATTCAGGGTGTTGTGAGTGACGAGTTTTTATATTTTAGAAAAAGTAGTAATTTTTCTGTATATTTGAAAAGCTATTGTTCACCCCCTATAATTTTTTAATATATTTTGAAAGTGGTTGTGAGTAAAGGAAAGAGAAAAGGTAATGATAAAAGATATAAAAAGTATTATTTAATTGAATTAGAAAGAGAAAATGTAGTGAGTTTTAGTGTAATTTTTGGTTTAAGGATAAGGGGTGGGATGAGAATGCTCTTAAAGAAGAGAAAATTACAAATTGTGTTCTTACATGATAAAAAACGAGGTTGGATGATCGTTACATGGTTGGATGAAAATTACAAATTAAAGAAGAGAAATTACCTTTTTGCCCTTACATGGTTGGCACATGTCAAGACTTAACTGAGTTTTTGGATAATCGTTAGTGTAAATGACTAAAAACGAGGCAAAGATACATATAAAGGATAGCGAGTGAAGTCTTTTTCGAAAAAGACCTAATCCATAATTTTCGATATTCAAAAGGACAAAATTTGTAATTTTTTCTTTAAAGAATCTAAAACCCAACATTGTGAATCAACAATTAGTTTGCTCTTGATTATTTTTTTTATTCAATGAATTAAAGCTTAAAAAATTTAAAGATACTTAAAAAAATCAAGTTGGAAAAGAGGAGCTAGATTGAGTTAGGCTGATTTTCAAAAGGCCATGAACTGACTGGCAATATCAGGCTAACCACCATAACAAAATTGAACTGTTTAAAGAAGATAAAATTACGCCTTTTGTCATCGAGCTATATAGAAAATTGCATCGTTCGTCCTTGATGTAACATATGCGAATCATTCTTTATGGTATGGAACCATTCATTCCATGGAACTAGATATCCAAACCCACTGAAATGTGCAATTTCCTGTAAAGACCGAAGAGTCTAATTGTCTTTTGCAAATTGCAACTGACATACAAGCTAGCAAAAACTAATTGATTGTTATGATCAAAAGACTTGTGGGAAATATCAAGTCTGTACACATGAATCAGAGATCATCAGTATTTTTATGTGGAACTATCAATCTAGGGTTGGATTGAATGCCGGTTTGATTGAGACAGATCGGATGGAAAGCTACTTCCCCTCATCATCAACAGCATTTTTCTTCGCACTAGTCTCATCCGGCTCACCAACAGCAGCATTACCCAAGCCTTCGTTGTCCTTTTATACAATAAACATAAACACAAACATCAGTTTTAGCCAAAAACATAGCTTCCAAGTTTTTCTGCACGCAAATGCAATTTATCTTATTACCTTTAGAATCATATCAGCAGCATTCGTGCTCAATGGTACTTCTGCAACATCAACTTGGTCATGATCTGCGCGTGTTTGATCTGCAAATATTACATGAAAATTGTAACTAACAGTAAAGAGTTTAATATATTTGAGCAAGCTATACCTTCTCTTGAAAAGTCATGCATATCATCATCCAATTTACTGAAAAATAAAGATGATGCTTCAATAAGCACATTTGAAAATCCAAATAGATATGATATACTGACTTTATGAACAATTAAATGACATGGGTAGCTGAACATTTAATACAGGATGGGCCAAGAACCTTTAATCATAATAATATTATATACAAAATGGTTCAAGAATCTTACAACTCTTCCTCATGCACAAAAGAGCTCAAATCAGGTCCCATTGGTTTAGTATCCTTACTGGTTGTCTCATTATTTTCTCCACCTCTTCTCTTCTATGAGTTATTGCATCAACAAAAACAGAGAATAAAGGTCTCAAAAGTTCCATGATAAAAAAAAAATAATAATAATAAAAAATGAAAAGGTGGTGTTATTTCCAACGAGCAAAACAGGTCAACAGGCCATAGTACACTAAATTTGTGTTTCCTAATTTATTATATAAAACAACCTTTTGTTCAATTAAGTGTGTTATTATATAGACAATCATCAAGTCTTTGGACAAACAGAACTTTAACAAAAATATAATCCGTTTTGACTCGTTACCCAAAATCATCATCCATTTTGCCATTTTTAGATGTTGCTGTGATAGAGAAAGTGTGACAGTACTCACAAAAGTAGAACCATCAGCCCAACTAGGGTATAACTCTGTAATAATGTCAAGATACTTGTGCATTGCTTCTTCTTGAGACATTGCACCCAATTTATACCATGCATTCCTGGCCCAATAATAACACATAATTCAATCAATCTCACAACAATCAATATTAGATATCTATACATCATTTTCAAATATGCTTATGATTTCAAATTTCATAACAAACTAAACTTACTGGCAGTGTGCACAGTTCGGAGGTAATAGCCTCAACCAAATTAATCATTCGGTTTTCAGTTAACCTGTTCTGTTTACTCGGTTAGCTTTTCGGTAAATTTCGGGAAACGGATGCATAAATATATGAAATGGTGATATAAAACATGAAATACATAAAATGAAAAGTATAAAAACTATGAAAATATAAATTGTTCGGTTCGGTTAAACCGACATAAAAAAAATAGCCGACAACCGGTTAATTCAGTTATCAACTTACCACTTAGCTCGAGCAGTGATCTTAATGGCAGAAGGTACAGGAACACTACAAGCACCCTCCGTTGCAACTTTATACATTCTATACAGCTTCAACTTCACATCATACGCAACCTTCTGCGCCGCCACGAAGGCGTTGGCCGCACAAAACGCCGCATCTAATTCCGACGTCTCCACACCTTCCCAGTCATGATCATCATCATCATCACCAGCAGTGGCTGCAATTTCCTTCCTAGTAAACTCCGCGTCTGATCGCCTAACATTGGTTGAGATGAGAGTATTATTATTACTGTCGTCGCCGGAAGAGAATATTATGGAGAAGAGCTTGGCGAGAAGAAATGAAACAATGAGGGCTAAGAGTATTGATTGTAGGTACTGCAGGCTATCAGTAGTAGCCATCGCCATTGATTGCAGAATGGAGACCTAAGAATTAGGGTTTGAAAGTAGAATTGAGAAGAGAAGAAGAAGAAGAAGAAGAAGAAGATTGACGGAGGGATAATCGGAAAACAGGGAGAGAGAAGGCGTAACAGTGCTTGCGTTGTTTCGCCGCAAAACTACTAACTAACTTTTTAACTTGTGTAGAAAGATAGATAACGACTACAGTAACGATTTTTAATTAATAATTGTATTTGTATCTGTAAAAACAATACAAGGCATACTTTTTTTATACAGATTCGTCTCAACCGGGCTGTTTATGTTCGTCCGATGGACGGTTCACGAACACTCTACCGAACGAAAATTCATGTCCGTGTCCGTCCATTAAGAAATTGAGTTTGTTCACGTCCATCAGCCAATATTATAAACAGACGTTAATGGACACGAATGGACAAACGGATACTGATGGACAGCTAGGGCTGTAAGCGGGCCGAACCGAACCGAACAAGACCTTGTCCGTATTCGTCCGTTAAGCTTTTGTCGGACAAACGTACGGTTCACGAACACCCTACCAAACGAAAATTCGTGTTCATGTCCATTTATCCAGGAATTGAGTTTGCCCGTGTTCGTTAGTTAGTATTGTTAACATACATTAATGGTTTACACTAATGGACAAACAAACACCAATGGACACTAATGAACGTCAATGGACAAAAAAACATAAACATATCAAAATACTTAACATAAACACTAATGAACAAATAACAATACATCACATGATATTCAAAAATATTTAATAATTGGGGCATTTATATATTTTCCCTCCCTGACATCTTTAATTACATATTTCCACAAAGCTAAAAACATCAATTACATATTTCTCATTCTTAACACACACACACACACACATATATATATATATATTACATACTAGGCTATATGCCCGTGTATCAAACGGGCGGTAAAAGTTAATTCTAAAACATGTGTTAAAAACTAATATAAGTAAATTTAAAATTTAATTGAATAAAAGTTTTTTCTCCCATGTGTTGTGGCATGGATTGTGTTACTATTTTGGATATAACAAAAGAATAGTTAAATCATCATGTTCTATATTGAGTGTAGCAAATCATATTATTGGAAAAAGTTTGGCATAATAAGCTATTCATTTGTTTTGTTGCTCCTACTTTCATCAAACCGACAATTAATCGGTAACATACAAAATATAAAAGATTTTTTAACAACATTTAATAAGTACGACAATAGTCTTGATTTAAGCAATGTTTACATATGACCCGTTTGAGACACAAGATGAGCCAAAAAGAAAATAATAATAATAAATATTAATTTTTGCATTTACAAACTTGTAAAAATCTCTGTATATCAATACATAAAATCTTATATATCAATATGAAGTCAAGCCATAATCACAAAGGTAAAATGGTAAAAGTTAATTATACTAAATTTTATATAACAAAATGCTTCCATAATCCATAATTCCCACTTCCTACAATGCCTTGTTGTATACCTTTTAAACTGCAATATCCAAAGTGGTTGTCCATACACACTCCAAAGAGTTACCACAATATACTGCGCATTAAGAAAATATACATGAACAGATGAAACATTACAGCGTACCTCAAAACAACAATCTACAAATGGTTATACAAACCCAGTTAGCCTTTTAGTGGGTGAGTTTTGGTTAATATGTAAATGAGTCAAACAGGTAAAAAGTGACCTACATTGTATTTCTACTTTCTAATATATTATTAGTGTGTGGAACCTTCCAAATTGGTTCATTCAAGAAATTTGAATAGTACTGTAATAATATATCAATATGTAATAAATATGTAGTAATGTAATAAAATTTTAACAAACGAAACCATCATCAATTTAAAGAAGTGAAAAAAAAAAGTGTTTTAGATCAACTCAACCCCTATGCAAAAAATTACATGATTCAGCCTTACCATTTTTGACCCGTTATCCACCCACTGAATGGCATTCATTATACACTACTGCTAATCACAAATACGTTTCAAGAAAAGTTTTAAACTAATAATATTTGCAAAATCAATTGAAGCATTCGATTGTCAAGGGTGACGAAGATGGTGATATTGGCTGACACTGAAGAGTTGCGGCAGTGAGGATGGATAGGGCTTGAGACTTGTATTTCAAAATTTGAATTTTGAGAGAGAAGATATCAGATTGTGGAGTGGGATTCTTGAAACGCTAACAAGCCTTCAGAGGAAGATAGCAAGATCTCTTTGCAGAACACAGTAGCAAACACAATGTGATGGAGACACGTTAGTAAATTTAATGTGCTGCTCACACTTGTCCAAAGTGTTCTTCATTTATTATATAGGTAGAGGTAGACTAGTAGGTGAGCCATCGTGTTGCGGTGGGGACGCAACGGGGATTCGATCGGTATGAGTTCGGTTTGCGGCTGTGAATTCAATGGCATAGGTACAGAACGTGGTTGTACCGTAATTCGCTATAGGTTAATGCAAGAGATGTTAGTGGAGGTTGAGTAAAACCAAGGGTAATGAGATAAAGAGGGTGAGGAGTCTTTAGAGTCAACGAAAGACAATTTATGTTAAGTTTTCAATCATCTCACAATATATTATATAGTATTTATATTTATGTTAATTTTCTTATTAGTTTATTATTTTCAATTAAAGGTTTTGGGTTAGCAGCAATAGTGTGGTCTGTCTATAACAAAATTCTTACATATTTCAATTAAATAATAGTTTATGTTACAAATGTCCTTCTTGGTGTTCTTACGTAAGCATAGATGACATCCATAAACAAATACCAAATGTTAAGTCCTTTGACTAAACAAATAATACCTTATATACATATAGAGTATGGTTAACATAAAAACTCAATATTCCCTGCGAATGGTGCGAAAAATAAATAAATAATTGTTATGGCATTTTGGTAAATAAGTGTAAAATTAAAATCATAGTGTAATTAGTAAAAATTAAGTGTTCATGGTAACTTTATTACTGTATACATTTTTCAAGCAAGCAGGGTATTTTAATTACGTTTTACAGCATACATGTAGAGTGACTTTATAACCACATATGTTGCAAAGACCCAGGTATCACGGGCTCTAGCAGCATGTGCAAAGTATATTCCCATATCGGTCATGGTATGTAAATTTATCCCTCAAATGAAATGCTGAAAAAAGGTATTCCAAATCTTCACACTAAAAATATGGGAGAGAATGCAATAGGAAGAGGGATAAATGTAACAGCAACAAGTTTACCTTACATACAAGTCAAGGTATTTATCAGCAATCAAAATGATTTATTTGCAATAAAATAATATGTAAACTGAAATTCCGATTTACAATCAAAATGGTTTATTTGCATACAGAGAATGATTTGAAAACATACAATGAGAATTTCATGAAACAGCCATATGTTTCTTGTCATATTCTAAGATATATCCTTTGTGAACCCAATATTGCACTATGAATAATGAATCACTTAATCACCCCACTTTGTACAAACAAGAAACGCAAAGCAATCTGCAATTATGTAAACCATGAATAGGATTCTCTCTAGGCTGATAGGCCTCCACAGTGCACACCATGGCGGATCGAGCTTAACTTGATCCGCTTAACTGCATGTATGTAGCACGTATGAACCGTAATCATTCGGTTATCTTCAATGAGAAACAATCATTCGGCTATGATTGGCTCAATTATCATCTCGTACTGTCTCATAGATCACGAAGTATCCAATTGCGACTAAATTCATGGCTCTATAGTGTTTTTGCATTAATAATTTCGGTAGATAATGATTAAGTTACACGAGTTTTATGTGACATAATTAGATTCATATCTTTTTACACGATTATACTCATAAATTTTCACTCCCGTCAACAAGACTTATTATCGTGCTTAAACATTTTCCAAAGTAACCATCAAAATATGAACTCATATAATATATAATGGATAATATGGCAAATATATAATTTATATACAAAATCCTTAACTTATATAGAAATATCTTAATTATTAAAATAACAAGGCATATACCATAATGTACATAACAAACCTTTAGTGGTGTGATGTTAAAGTTTGACATGTCTATAGTATAACACTGGAAATGTAAACCTTCCTCCTTCAAATTGCACTAGTATTTGCATCTTCCATAACCTAACCAAAACAAATTTAAAACATAATTAACCAAACATACCAACCATCTAGTATAAATAACTTCCATGCATCTTTTTAATCAAGAAAAGATTGCTTTGTGAAGTATATAAAACTATACTTGTAAACATAAATCTGTAGTAAGATTCATACTTGGATTGCTTGAAGTTATGAATCCGGTTCCACCAAAGTCACAGTCATAGTTGTGTCGTCCGGTGGCTTGGTAATACACATCCATGGCATAGGCCGCATGGGCATGGACCGAGTTGGGATGAAAACATCTCCCACCCTCGCGTATTGGCTGGCAGTCAAACCCTAGCCCACATACATAGTCAATATTCGTTTGTAAAATCTTTTCATTAGCTCCGGTTTTTGGAACACACCATGTTTTCCCTCCACTGGGTTGGGGCACCGGTGATCTCACCGGCACCCCTCTATCAGGGTTCCAATTTGACGGTGAAGTTGACCCGGCCTATCATAGCAAAGCACATATAAAGCCTTTAACCAAAAACCCATGACTTTGATTAATGTGTTATTTCAAAAGTTAAAAGTGTATTCGAAAACGTTACATTGTGTCTAAAGATGTCGACGTCATAGGCAGGCGTCATATCCGGTTTAAAAAGCCCAAAGTTTCTCTCAGAAGTCGGGCCAGGCTTTAGATTTTCATTAAAGAGAGCAAAAATATAAGTCTCAAAAGTTCTATTAGGCATGAGAGGCGTCCCGAGCCCGGACATGACATGCTTAATCAGCTTCCCATTAAACTCCCGAGCCGTCTCGACATCAACATGTGCCTGACCCGGATCACCCTTCGACGGCCACCCGGTTTCGGCAATAACAATCTCCACATCCCCAAAACCCAACTCCTTCATAGCCGAATACGTAGCATCCAATTGCGCATCCAGCATGTTCGTATACTTTCTATCAGACGTTTCGTCGAACACCTCATGTGCAGGTCTAAACAACGCATAACCGAATGTACTTTCCGAATACCCGAAAAACGGGTAGGCGTTGATCATAAAGGGCGATCCAGTAACCCGTAAAAAGCCGAGCAATTGCTCAATGAGACCCAAATTGTCCGTCTTAAACCTCCCAGAAGACGGCGGGGATGAAGACGATAAAACACCCAACGAATGCGGTGTGGAGACCTTGATCCGACGTTCGAGATCTTCTCCGGCGAGTGCCACGTGGAGGGTGTGCATAGCCAGAACAAGGCGGGAGGAGGTGGCGTGGTCGGTGGTGGAGAGGACTTCGTTTCCGACGAGAACGCGGACGATGTTGGTGGCGGGAACGTGTGGGGAGATGTTGGATTTGACCCATTGCTGGGTGAAGCTGAGGCTGGTGAGGTTCGGGATGAGGTTGTTGGGGATGGTGAGGGTGAGCTGGATGCCGGTGTGGGCGAAGGCCTGGAGGGTTTGGGGGTTGGTGTCGTAGAGCTTGATGCGGTTGATGATGGTGTTGTGGAGGAGGAAGTGGGCCACTTGGGATGCTGGTGGGAGGTTGTTGCCCACGGTGCCGTAGTTTACGCCGATGCTTCCCTCCACGACTACGCCTGCCACGAAAACATAACAGTTTGCATCGTGTTAGATGGGTCGCCCCATTGTTGAACAAACAAGTCCTTCCTTGAGTTATTAACGTGACGTTTACCTACTAGATCTATAAACATGTCGTCCCGTCTTAAAATATACGGTGTGTTTGGAGGGGACGTATCTGAAACTCATTATTTGTAAGGGCATAAACGGAATCTCTCCTTATAAAATGGACATTTTGGAAATTTTCTCATTTTAAAATCCAGGCGGTCCAACTTAGGAATGAGCGGGTACCGGTAACAATATTGAAAACTCAAAACTTGATACCGAGTCGGTACCAAATTTGGTGCCGGTGCCTGTTCGCTCATCCCTAGTTCAACTGGCTTTTTGGAAAAAATCTTGGCAGCTTGACTAGATGGCATGACCTGATTGATTGAAAATCTAGTCGGATAATGGTTATTATCTAAGTAGGTCGTTTGGATTTGGGATAGACATTTTACAAAGACGAGATTGCAATGGAAAAAAATGATAAATAAGTACATAGAAGAACGTTAAAAAGTATATTTAGAGACATAATTCATAAACCTAAAAGTTAATGTAAGAAAGATTAATATGAGGCAAGAAAAGACTAATGGATCATGTATCAAAAGTAAGCACTCCAGTTACGATCTGTTGCTTTTGCGCACAACGATCCTTTTAACTTGCATTATATCAAATATTACGAAGTGTAGTATACACAATTATTTATCACTAAATTCATTGATATATGATGCAAGTATCAACCAAGCTTTTCAATAGTAATAATTACAATTAGGGTTAAGTTGTAAATGACACAATCAAAGAGATATTATTAGTACGTAACTAGAAAATGATAACAGGCTCATATCATCCTTTTCAAAGTGAATACCAAATTTTAACAATGTGTTACTTTTATAAAGTTTATGAATTCAACAAAAAAGATTTTTTTTTTTTTTACATATTTATAAAAAAAGGGAAATCTTGAAAAAAGAAATACATACATATTTAAACAAAATTTGATAAAATGTTAGTATGAATAAAATGACTACATGCATACCTTGGATGAGGACAAATGATATCAGAACAAGGGTATAAGTAAAGGTTTTCTCCATTTGTGGCAATTCAAAATAAAAAGATGAATGTAGGGTATGCATGGATGGATTGATTTATTTATATACTTAAGGTAAGGAGATGCTTTCCTTTTGAATATCTCCCACTGAAAAGCTATTAGACTGAGTGAGTTTTAGGCAAACATCTTTTCATTTGATTAATTAAACTTTCTCATCAACCATGGTATTAGATGCTTTGCCCTTGTCTTTAAATCTAACTCAGATTTCTTCCTCATCGGGATTCGGTTTTTCTAGTCATCTCTCTAAAATCGAAAAACTATATGACCTCTCAAAATCGTGTAAGATATATGAGCATAAATACGACACCCGTGTTTATGGATTGATACAAACAAGACACGTTTAAAATTTGCTGTTTTACATGTTAGTACTCTAAAATCACAAATTTACAACAAAACATACAGGTATATGTATAAAATAACAATTCTTAGAATATAAAACTTCATGCCTTTATTTTTTGAATGGCCAACAAAATCATTTTATTAAAGCATACCACCCAAGGTTATAAGCAGACCAACATAGCAAGACGCTATATGTGGGTCAAAACACACACACACACACGAGAGTCAAATACAACCACCCTCCACTACACTAAAAATCTAACCCAATCCTTCAATGAGATCGAAGAACTACCCGGCCTATTTTTAACCCAAAAGAAACTAAGAACTTTAACGTCCTCCACAACGCTTTCCACCGTAACCATCAAACCGTTATACACCATATCATTCCTTGCTTTCCACAAGCGCCATAATGTAATGAGACAAACCGCGTAAAAAGCCACCGCCTTTTTCTTTGAAATTTTAGTATATTTATGGAGCTCGATAATATCCCAGACACCAAAAGCAAACAGATTTGGTACTTTACACCAGCTGGAAATAACTTGCCAAACCGAATGGGCCAAACCACACGAGACAAAGATGTGTTCGGTCGTTTCTTCCAACACTCCACAAGTCTGGCAGTCTAACGATTCAAACGAGATGTTCCGTTTGGCCAATAAAGTCAAGACCGGAACCCTATCCAATTCTGCCCGTCCCTCCGCCAGAACTACATTTGACAAAGCATTAATAGTTCTCTAAGCTCAACCACCTCACTTTATGCCCGTTTATCAACTTAAAAATGTCAAATCATTTTAAATTATGACATAAAGCACAACTTCTGTCGTCTAAAAGTTATGCATTTAAACGGTCTAACCCGTGAATCCGTCAAGTGATCCAAACCTGACCTTTTAGCTATGTGTTTGAGGTGTTCGGCTGAAATTGACTCAAACCCGTGAATTTCATGTTAGACTAGCGCCTTGTCTAAATCTCACACCTCAAGTTCCACCAAACTGTATATTTTGATTGCGTGACCAAACCGACATCTAGGAGTATTTATGCGTTCAGCAATATAAATTGAACAATGCCACAAAATAACGTACTGGATTAAAACTAACATTGTTAATTATAACTTTGAACTGGATACATTCAAGCATTTGTGTTGGAACATAATGAAAAGAATTAGTATACTTCTTCCATTAAAAAACACTGCTCTCCATATTTTAACCAAAGAGTTCAACACGTATGTATATCTCCCAACAATATACAACAAAAGCTCACCCCATACATTTTAAAAAATACACAATTATACACCAGGGTTTATCTTCTAATTTCGACACCCGAGTTCAGCTCTTGCATCATCATTAATAGTTTTATTTACACACAGCTTTTGAAGGTCAATATACCCAATAATTGTGTCCTCAAACACCACGTCTTGCAGTTGAGCATCTTCAAACGTTGAACCCGATAATACAGTGTTCTTAAATGAAGCTCCTTGAAGGTTAGCCTTCCCAAAGTTGACTCGGTCAAGAACCGCGTTTGTAAAATCTGTACCTGCATAACCAACACATGCATATTAATTATAATTAATTAATAAACCTTTTATTACTATGTGGAAGAAAAAAAGCAAAAGATGTTAGTTACCTTTAAAGCTAGCTCCAACAGCATATGCTTTAGACATAACAACCTCAGACATGTCAGCACCGTCAAATTTAGCATCAGACATAAGTGCAGCAGCTAAAGACTTCCCCTTAAGGTTTGTTTTATCATTAGTGTAATCGCAAAAACGAAGATCAATCGCTTTATCATATACACCGTTAGCTTGACCGATGGTGTTTCCAACAAACGCACGTGCACATCGGTCAGGGTCTGTAGACAAAGGAGGTAGCCTCTGCAAATTGAGCACGGTGTTTTAAGTGGAACTAGTTATCTTCCTAATGGACACTATGATATTAGTTTTTAACACGACAAATGTAGATAAGTTTGAAGTGAACCTGATTAGCAGCAATTACTGGTGAAGTGGTAGTCAGAGCCAAGACAGCAAGAACGCCACACGCTGCATTCCTCATTTCCTTAAACCGACATGAGTTGTCTTCAGAACCATTTGTATTATTGGCTTCCATCAGAATGG
Source organism: Bidens hawaiensis (assembly GCF_021521415.1). Classification (NCBI taxonomy): domain Eukaryota; kingdom Viridiplantae; phylum Streptophyta; class Magnoliopsida; order Asterales; family Asteraceae; genus Bidens; species Bidens hawaiensis. The sequence continues at coordinate 273,376 of NW_027491426.1, read as the reverse complement.
AATACACAAATTTTAGATGAGCTTGTCAACATTAGTCAAACACAAGAAGTAAATGTCACAAATTTCATCGGGATTATAAGTCAATCAAACAACATATAATATTTATTTGCATTTGCACACCAGAAGTCAATCTAAAAGCCTAAAATCTGATTATAATTGTCAAACCCTAGGTGCAAAATGTACATGAATAATGTTGCAAATTAACAACGAGAATGAATATGTAAAACAGATTCCTAACTAACAGTTAATTCACCTAACGAGAAGCGAGCAATAACACTAACAGCTACTGTTATTATAATGAAACAAACCGGAGCAGTTGAGGCGGAGCGACGGCTGAATGCGGAAAGGAGCGGCGACGGGGCGGCGGTTGAGGGCGGAGGAAGAGAATTTAGGCGGAAGAGGAAGGAAGAGTGACGCCATTTCTCAAGGAAGGAAAAGGAAGGTTGCTCAAATAACTCATATCCATCCGTCTAGATTATGCTCATATCATCTTTCTTTTCCTTTTTTCTTTGTTTTTTTTTACATGGCATTTCAATAACTAGTCAGCCTGTTTTCTTAAAATATATATGGTATGGTTATGAGTGGTTGTGAGTTGAGGAGAGACAAAGGGAAAGTTAAATTTTGGGTTTCACTGTTCATACCGTATATTTTTTTAATATTTTCTAAAAGTGGTTGTAAGTGAAGGAAAGAGAAAAGATAATGACAAAAGTATAAAAAGTAGTATTCAATTAAACAGAAGAGAGAAAAAAAAGTGATGTTTAGTGTAATTATATGATATATATGGCAACGGTAACAAAACCTACAATGTACCGACGCCGGCAACGGTAACTCGCAACTCTCCGTACGTCCAACAACGGTGACCCGCAACTCTTCGACGCCGGCAACCAGGTAAGTTCTCCGACGCCGGCAACCAGGTAAGTGTCCAACCAGGTAAGCTCTCTCCGACTCTTTCGTCCTCATCACAGTCCTCCTCAAACCCCCGTCACGCCAACGGTAGGGACCGGATTCATCGAGCCAATCGTCTTCTGGTCAAGTTGCTAGCTTCAACCTACCGGGAGCTCGATTTCCGGCCATTGAGGAGTTTCCGGCCTTCTCTCCGTTTTCGGCCACCAACACGCCACCGTTTCCAGCCACTGCTAGCTCCGACACACCACACATTTTTTTCTTTTTAAAAACCAATTAACTGGGTAACTAAATACTTTCTAAATTTAAAGCTTAAAATAGTATTTTGGTTTGATAAAGTTTTAATAAAATATACCCACTTTGATTAACATAAACTCCTAATATTATTTATTAACACATATTACCACTTAGAGGGTCGTTTGTGTTTTTGGGTGTGACGTTTGACGTGTAACCTACATCTTTTGTGGCTATTGCTTAGAATTGTGTGATTAGCGACAATCATAGACTGTAGAAGCCATAATTTTTACTTGAGACCATGTCCGGAAAGGAGGGGTGTAGGTAAGGAAAAGGTAGGGGACATACATTGCGTTTGGTTTCCTGGAATGTAGGAACTCTAAGTGGTAAGTTGTTAGAGTTGGTAGCTGTGTTTAAAAGGCGTAGGGTCCAGATAGCATGCCTTCAGGAGACTAAATGGAAAGGGCATAAAGGGGCCGAGTGTAACGGATACAAATTGTTGTACTCGGGGTCTGATGGAGCTAAGAATGGTGTAAGGTTCCTAGTGGCTAAGTAACTACACAATAGTGTGCTGGAGGTGATAAGGCATAATGATAGGAGTATGGTGTTAAGACTAGTTCTAGGTGAGGAAGTAGTGACAGTAGTTTGCGCTTACGCACCACATGTTGGACTAGGAGATCGGGAAAAAAGAGATTTTTGGGATGGCTTAGACGCGGTGGTAAGGGCCATACCTAGGGATGGAAGGATGTGCATAGGAGGTGATTTTAATGGTCATATCGGTAAGGATAACGATGGTTTCCAAGCCGTCCACGGGGGTTTTGGGTTTGGTGATAGGAATGAATCTGGCACAGATCTCCTGGACTTTGCAGTAGCCCATGACCTAGGTATTTTAAACTCGTTCTTTAAGAAAAGAGAATCACATTTGATTACCTTTAGTAGCGGGGGATGAAACACACAGATCGACAACATATTGATGAGGCAAGGAGACTGACGTTGGTGGAGGGATTGTAAGGTGATACCGGGGGAGACGGTTGTGGCTCAACACCGATTGCTGGTAGCAGATATAAACTTTAGATATAAGTTGATTGAGCGAGAGAGAAAAGGTACACCTAGGATTCGATGGGTGTAACGCCCCGGCTAAAGCGGAAACGCCTGAGTGTGACGTATAGATTGCTCAAACACACGTGACACTATTAGGTGACTATAGTAACATTATTTCATTTAAACCATCATGTAACACAAGTTTATTAAATAATACAAGTTGAAACAATAAATAAATGATAAGTTGTTCTTTGAATATCCTATAGGCATGCTATGTGTCTTCTAACTTTCATCCTCATATCTTTACACCTGTAACATATGTATAAAATAAAGTCAGCTATGAGCATAGCTGGTGAGTTTCCACAGTTTTATATACATACATAAAAATCATACAATTCATGGATAAGTTATAAACGAGCAAGTAAAGTCCCTTCCAGTTGGTATCAACCAACGTACTCGGGTAATCGCGCAAGTAAGGTCCTTTTCAGTTGGTAGCAACCAACGTACTCGGATAATGAGGCCTTTTTCCACTCGATACAAATGGACCTGAGTGCAAAGGGGGGCGTATGATCATACTTATTGAGGCTACGACGTGCAAGTAAATTCGAGCAAGTAATCAAGTAACACACAAGTCCGTATAGTGAATTGTAGTTTGTAATCGAAATCGTAATACTTGAATTTGTAATAGATACATATGCTACCCTAAAATATGAAAACGTTTAAAAAGGGGTTGTGAGAAACTTAGCTTATGAGTTGATATGATATTGATAACCAAACGCGTAGTAAAGATTGTAGACGGCGAACAAACCGAAAGCGTCACAAAAGCCAACTTGAAAGATCCACACTAGCTAGGATAAACAAATACGAGACTCAATCGATAATCTAACAGGGTTATATATTGATAAGTTATGTTGAGGTTTTGAGATTATAATACAAGTTTTACCAATCTTGATTATTATATTATTATTTTAGTTAACGGAATTGCGATTATAATATTATATTATTATTTTATAGACGACGATGGGAAGTAATAAGTTCGGGATTCTTGAATTAATAATTATAGGTTAGAAATTTATTTAACGTTTTAACGAAATGAGTTTTAATATTTTAACGTTACGATATAGATTATTAACGATTTTTAATTAACGTTTTATGAGAGTGGAAGTTCGGTTTTAAGCGAAAATAGATGAGATATAATTTATATTTTATTTATATAATTTTTATTTAATTTAAAATGATTTTTATGATTTTATTATGATTTTTAATTGATTAAAAATATTTAGTAAAGAGTAATTAATTAATTAAACTTTTATTAAAGAAATGAGGTTCTGACCCGGGTTTCAAACCCGGGTCCAGGCGCTTTAAGTTCTGTGTTTAAACCAATTGATCCAGGGTAGATATTCGTTAAAGCTATGGTTTTAATTTATTATATATTAACATTAGTAAATTAGAATTTAGCAATAATTAAAAAAAACTGGCCCGGGTTTCGAACCCGGGTCTCGCGTGTGTCATAATCAGAATGCAACCAATTGAACTAAGGTGCTAATCAGTTAACATATGAAACCAGTTTCTTATAACAACAACTGGTTATCGTCTTCCTCATTGAAACCCTAGGGTTTCAATTGAGGAAATCCGTTCATTGTACGATTTAATAGATTAAGGGGTTTTGTTTAGCGTTTGAAAATTGTTAATATACATGTATAAATTACCTGTAATTATGTTTACTTTACCGGAAATGGACTCGCTGGAAAAACCAAAAGCTTCAAGCTCAATATGGCCGATTAAGAAAAAGTGAGAGTGCTTGAGGGGCGTGAGTGTAACATTCGTTACTTTTCAAACCAGAAAACCCGGCCCATTTTAAATTTTCAGTTTTGAATCTTTGATATATATATATATATATAGGGGATAGATCTTGCGAAAAGTGATTTTATAGCGAGAAAGTGCGAGAAGTTAATCATAACCATTAATGATGATTGATCTATGGTCTACAATCAAAATGGTAATAGTGTAATTATGAGTTTCAACAAATTAATGGAAATTAATGGAGTTTCTAACAAAAAGGGTATGTTGGTATTTTGCTTTATAGAAGCCACATTTGTAACTTAAATTTCATTATTACATTCCTAAATTTTAACTACATCATTTCTCAAATAAAATATTCTAATAATTTAAGCTCGCAAGAAGGTATCACAACCTGCAAAAAAAAATCATATAATCTATATTACCAAATAAATTCATGGGTTTTACCATACGTTTTCTAGTTTATACAAACTAACACGTTTTTCAATGTTCATAAAAAACCGTTGACCAATAATATGTTAAAGTTACATTATTTAGGAATTAATTTGTTCACAATTAATTAATTTACTAATTAAATTCATAATTTAAAAATGCTTATGTTAAAAGTTACGTTATTTATTTTGTTAGTGTATGTGGTATTTCAAATTGTGTATGTGTATTTTTTTTCGTGTGTAGGTTCATTTATATACTATGTAGGTTCATACATGTATTGTATTTGTGGTATTTTGAATTGTGTAAGTGTATTTTTTATCGTGTAGGTTCATTTATGTAGTATGTAAGTTCATATATGTACCGTATAGGTGGTATTTCGAATAGTGTAGTTCTAATTTTTATCATGTGTACTTTGTAGGTTCATATATGTAATTTCTATGTGGTATTTTTGAATTATGTAGTTATAACTACACAACATTCGAAAGTGCTCATACACTAAAACTTTTTTTACATACGCTGCATTAGATATGTCTATACTACGCTAGTTATGACTACACAAGCATTTGAAAGTGTACATACACGACATTAGTTTTGTCTACACTAAATTAGATATGTCTACCCAACATTAGTTTTACCTACACTATGTTAATTTTACCTACACAAAATTAGTTTTGTTTACACTACATTAGATATGCCTACACTACATTAAATATGTCAACGCTACATTAATTACGACTACACAACATTAAAAGTGTGTATGTACTACATTAGATATGTCTACACCACACTAATTATAACTACACAACATTTTAAAGTGAGCTTACACCACATTACGTAGCTACACCTACATTACATTAGATCAAATGATGATGATGATAATAATAACAACAACAATAATTAGCCATTTATAGAATAAAATGATTTTAAATCAAATAGATTTCAATGTTTCAAATTTTATATGAAATAATAATAATAATAGTTTGTAATTTATCATTAATTATTAAACCATTAATGAGCATGAGTTACAAAATAAAATATTTTATATTTCACTAATATACCCTTGGATATAAATAATCAGAAAATAAAAAAGAAATTATATGATTGGTTAGAATCTTTTCTCGCAATTCCCGCAATAAGAAACACTTCTGAAATGAACCAAATCATATATATATGTTATTAATTAATCTCAAGTTTCGTTCGTTATTTTTATTGGTATACGTATTCGTATTCGCAAAACGACCCGTTTCGTCGGTTCATGGTATTTGTGTTTAACGTTCATCGTTAATATAATGGCCATGAGAATTTGAGTTGTTTGTTCGTTTTCAATTCATTTTGTTCAACTAGCGAACTTCCGGGATTTAAAGTTTTTTTTAAGGATTTAAACGACCTCCAAACCAAGCAGTATAATTTGAAAATTATCCACGCATTTTTTAATCCTTCTTCGTTATTAAGCTTACATCAAAGTTAAAGGTTTAAAGTGTAATAATAGTTTAATTCTTTATTTAAACTAACTTGAAAATGGAGGGACTAAAAATGTAAATTAGCTTAAATTATGATTTTTTGCCAAAAAGCAGTCTCCACTTTCTCGTTTTCCCGATCACCATTTTCCGACAAGCGCTGGCGGCGGCTCTGGCAACATTAAAACAACCCCCAAATCTCGCGATTGACCAAGATAATTATGGTAACGGCTTTAGTGTTCATCATTGAACGTTAATCATTATATTAATTAGATTATAACGTCCTATAGCCGTGATTTAAGCTCCGTGACGTACGCCGGAAATTAAGTTAATCAAACTTATACAGTTAACATATTTGCGATCAAGTTACCACTATAAATAAACTCCTATCGTCAATCCAAACTCATTCACAAACTATATTGTCACCAAAACACTCTAAACAAGCCGTAATTTGTCTTCAAAGAACCGCTTTCCGGCCACTGTCATTCGTCGTCTCTCCAGCATCATTCCAGGTGATTGCTATATGATTTTGATTGTAGTTAGCCGATAAACAAAACCCCCATCATAATTTAATCGAACATGGAGCCAAAATGGAGAATCAAAACCTAGGGTTTTGTGGTGAAGAACATAAACATGAACCTTTGTTTATCTATTTTTATTTATGTTTTGTAAACAAACTGAATAATTGGCACAGTGGTTAAGACTTATTGTTGAACTCAAGGACCCGGGTTCGAAACCCGGGTCAGGCTATTATTTTTTATGATTTTTTTAAAACCGATTTTTATTAAAAATAATAATTAAATAAATTCTTTAAAAATCATAATAAATCAAATAAAATTATTCTAGTTAAATAAAATTAATTATAAATTATCTTTTACCATTTTCGCCTAAAAACTAACCTTTTGTTTTCCGTTTCACAACAAACCGCTAATATTATAATATTATATTTACCATTTTCTCTAACTTTTTAATACACTAAAATAAGAACTTTACCGTCAAAATCCGCGTTCAACAAAGAATATAATTCCCATGTTAGCTAAATAATACTTAAACAACATATATTTCGTTAAACCGTCAATATTAGTTTCGTTTAACTTTAATCCGTTAGCCTTAAAATTTGTTAGCTTGTAATTCATTAACCTTAATTCAATAACATAAAATCCATGCCTTGTAAATTATCGTAACGTTCATATTAGTGTTAAAAGTTATAATACTAAAATAATATCAAACCGTTAAAATTATCGTTAAAGCCTAAAAATAATATTAAATTACCCATGCTTTAAAATAATAAAAGCTAATAATATATTATATAATCCCAAAAGGTAAATTATTTAAACATCTATAATCCCGTTAGTTTGGTCTTTAAATATTCGTATTTATTTTATAGTTCGAGAAGTTCAATCGTTTCGGATTCTTTAAAGTACTTTCGGTTGCTTTGGTTTCGTTATCATGCTTTCGCTTTTCATTGCAATGTTTATCTTCAATTTCAAGGTGAGTTTCTCACACTCCCTTTTTACTCTTTTATTACTTTTGGGGGTAGTATATGTATCCTATCAAAACTCAAGAATTACAATTTTTGCTTACAAACTATAATTCATATCATGGACTTATGCTTACTTGCTTATTTGTTTTATACGTGGATTTCAAGTGGTTGCCTCAATAAGTATGATCATACACCCCCCTTTGCACTCAGGTCCATTTGTTTCGAGTGGAAAAGGGACCTCATATCCGAGTAGATTGGTAGCCCCAACTGAAAAGGACCTTCGTTTGTTCTTTACACTCAGGTCCATTGCATCGAGTGTAAATAACCCTTATGTGCTCATTTCACAAGCTTCAGTCGGGTGAAACCTTAGCAAAGGTTCGACAAGAACACACCGACTCGAACACCCAAAGACCGATTGAATATCCCGGCGGAATCAGGATATCCAATGATTGAGAACGAAGGATTGTGAACAGATATCAAACACAAAACAGTAAATGATAATCAGTAAATGCTATTTCAGAGACAAAGATTCACTATATTTAATGATACATCAATGGAACAGTGAATGGAATGTCTAGGGTTTTGTGTGACGGCGGCGGCTATTGTACGATGAACAAAATGGAATGTTTTTCATAATCAGTGTGTGCCAACCTATTCCGTCTCGAAATCCGTACCCTAAAGGTACCCTAGGACGTCTATTTATAGACCCTGACATTCCTTCTAGAAGTCCTAGTCATTACATAATGAAAGATAAATCAAATACAAGTGTTACAGTCCTCGAGCAAGGTACATACCTTGCTCGAGCAAACTTCCTATACTAGGTGTGCTCGGTGAATGTCCTCGAGCAGACTTTACTTGGAATATTCTCTTTCGAATAATACATATTCCCTTTAAGTAAGCTTCATTCCTCTTGACTTGTTCAAACTTTGCTCGAATAAGTCCATCGAGCAAGCTCATTCTTCTTGGTGTCTTCAGCTTTTCTTATTCAACAATCTTTAGCATGCTCGGATGTAAATCTTGCTCAGTAACTGAACTGTGCTCGAAGTCTTTGCTTTGATTCACGTGACATCCTCTTATTGCATCCATGCTCGTCCCCATGTGCTCGATCATCCTGTGCTCGTAACACTTGGCTAGAACTTATATGATCAAGCTGTTTGCTCGATTGGCAATCCATGCTCGATAGAAGAATACTCTTGCTCATTGAAGTGTAGCTTGCTCGAAGCCTTTAACACTTAGAAGAATCAACCATTTAAGGTTCAAAACCTTGCTCGAAGTAGTAAAAACCATGCTCGATCGTCTGGGCTTGCTCGAATTCCATACTTAGCCTTTTCTGAGGAGGTTGAGAAGATTCCAATCTTCCTTGTAGAAAATCCAACCCAGCAATCTCCCCCTAGATTGAAACAAGCTCAGATGCACCAAAACATACATGTATAGAGTTACACATATATCATATTTCTAGATAAATCATTTAAGAACATGTCATTTCATTACATAATTGGAATTCTGTCTCATGGGCATTACAAACCAAAATTTTTTTTATAACTCAAACAAAATATAAAGATAAAAAGAAATAAAAATCAATCATTCATTAGCTTCATTCTGTTATCTTCTTTCTCTGTTCCTTGCTTCTGCTCTTTCTTCTAGTTTCTTCACATATGCAGCTCTTTGCTTCAACATGTCAAGTTCTGAGGAGTCAGAGGCATCACTTAGAAATCTTGCATCAATTAAGTCTTGTAGGTCTTGAGGATGCATATAATGCAGATCTCCATCCTCCCTTATGACTGCAATAGGTATCCCAGACTCATTTCTCAAAGTGGTCGAATCATCTTGTTGATTGTACGTTATGTATGTGATTCTTCCAAATTGTTGTACTCTTGAGTTGGGTTCCTTCATCACTTCTCTCGTAGCCAAGCACTCTTTTAAGGTCTTCCTTTTCTGATGAGAGCTGCTTGCTAGAGTTCTTTGTTTCTTTGACTCAGAGAGGGAAAGCTCAGAAATGTGTACTTCGCTGATTCTCTTCTTCCTCTTCTCTCTTTCTGCTTGGCTTCAGATCTCTCTCTTCTTCTGCTGCAGAAATGGGAATCCCTTTTCTGCTTGTTCTTTCAGAAACTTGGAGAAATCATTCCTCAGTTGACCAGATGGTTGACTTCTTACTTGATTTTCATATAAAGTCAGCTCAGCCATCTTGGTCAGTTGCTCCTTTGTAAAATTTCTCAAATCATCCCTGAAGATGATGAGATGTTCTTTTTTGTCTTCAGGTTGACTTCTTACTTGATTTTCATATAAAGTCAGCTCAGCCATTTTGGTTAGTTGCTCCTTTGTAAAATTTCTCAAATCATCCCTGAAGATGATGAGATGTTCTTTTTTGTCTTCAGTTACAACCCTTAAGGTCTTCGATCTTCTATCAAAATAGAGACGTGTGGGCAGATTCAAGTTTCTTGGCTGCACAGGCCTCACACTCTCTGACCTGTGGGTTCTGCTTGAGCTCCCTACTTCAACTTTCTTTATTTTGTCAAGACCTTCTTCAACATACCATCTCTTGATCGTATCTTCTGTTTGCATCATTAGTCTTGACATTTTTACTCCCTTTTTGTGGAGGGCATTCATCATTTCAGCATGAACTTCAGCTTCAGCCCTCCTTCTATCTTCTTGCAGTTTCCTTTGTGTTTCAAGATACATCCTCTGTTCTCTGTGATATATTTCCATTAGTTCAGCAAGAGGCATGTTCTGAAACTGTTCTTCTGATATCCCTTTATCTGTTACAATAGATTTTAACATTTCCATCCTTTGAGGGTCCTCAAACCACTTCTTAGCCTCTTGATCTTTCTTTTCTTTTTCTTCCTTTTCTTTCTGCATCCTCATTTTCAGCTCCTGTTCTCTCTCATATTTTTCTTGACTAGCTTTATCCTTGTGAGAGTCTTTCACTTGTTGGATTTTTCTTTTCAGTTCTTCATGAGAGAGATTTATCAAATTATTATACTTGTATCCATAGAGCTGGAGAAATTTGATATCCTTATGTTTTGACTTTAAGGATTCATATTCTTCTTCATCCTTTTGTTTCTTTTCAGTCCTTTTCCTGCTACTATCTGATTATGTATATTTCTTTTCTTTCTCTTTTTTTCTTTTAGTCACATTTCTCACACACTCAGATAGATCCTCCATGAGAGCCCTTTTATATAAATTATCAATCCTGTCAAAGGGTTGTAAGTTCAGGAATGCTGGCTTGTGGCCAGCCTTTAGTAGGACTTCCCTTTTACTTTTCCTTGCCTTCCAACCATCAGCTTCTTTTGCCACATCCTCTTTTGATAGTTTTTGAACATAAAGAGGATCATAACCCAAACTGATCAGATACTCAACTTCTTCATTTGATTTCTCACTTTCTTTTACACCTTCCTCATCCTCATTTTCAACATCCATATCAACCTCTTCTTCAAGTTCATGAAGAGCATCAATCATGAGTTCTTCACTTCTTTCTGTTTGTGCTCTCTTTTTCTGTTCAAGCATATCTGACCTTAGTTTGTACACCCTTTTCTTCAAGGATTTCTGTCTTTTAGCTTTGGGTGTTTCAACTTCATCAGTGTCTTTTCTTTTCAAAGATGATTGAGATTGAGTGGGAGAGTAAGGTTGATGCAATTCAACTTCTGGTCCTTCTAAAATAATCTCTTCATCAACTGACTCAGATTCTTCAATAGCCGCTTCATCTGTATAAGTTTCTTCAGTAACCTCTTGAATGATTGGCTCACTTGGTTTAACATATTCTTCAAATCTTGGTTCTCCTTTATTCAAATTGATAAAATCTTGTTGTGCCTTTCTTGCTGCTGTTACAATCTCTGGGTGATGTCTTTCTGGATTATTCAGGATCAGAGTAAGATCCTTCATAATTATCAATTTGACCATTGTACTTGCTGAGACCTCAACTGTTTCATCTTCTACATCTATTACAGGTCCCAGCCCCAGTTCTTCTTCATTCACTTCAGGCTCTTCAGCCACTTCAGGCTCTTCAGGCTCAATAATCATAGGTTCTGCAGCCTTGTCTTGTTCTTTTTCTTGTTGATCATTATTTAGACTTTCATTCAAGGCATCAATTGTAGCCTTGATTGCTGCATCAGCTTCCCTTAACCTCCTCTCATCTTCTTCCTCTTTGTCTTTCATGTTTATCAATGCTTTAATAACCTCTTGAGGAATCTCCTCCTCTTTTTCAACCATTTCTTCCCTTTCAAGGGCCTCCAGCTCTTCATTCATTAGATTTATCGCTGTTTTTACTGACTCAGCTTCAGCCATGTCTTTATCAATAACATCTTCCTTAAATAATAGATCATCAGACTGAACTGCATGCTTGGGTATAGGATGTAAGTCATCATCTGTGTGGGCAATCCCTTTTCCCTTTTCTTTCCTTTTTAACTTTTCCCTTTCAGATTCATCTTCTCCACTTTTCTCCCCCTCAACCTCTGACTCATCATCATAGACTTGATTTATCATGTTCAGTGCATCAGATGGTCCAACCTCCTCTTTAACAACAATATTCTCCCCTTGTTTTGGTGCATCTGAGGTCTTCTCAACCTCAGACTGCCCCTCAAGAGTTTGAATTTTCAATAATGCCTCCTTTAGTGCAGCTTCCAGAGCCGAGTTCTTTGCAGCCAAAATGGCATTCTTTTCTCTTAGCATAATGTTCTCAAACTCCAGTTGAGCATTTTCACAAATAGTGTCATAGAGGTTTGGACTGGACATAGGAGTTTCAACAGATGGTTTTGGAGCTGGTTCTGAAAATGGTTCAGAATCTTCAGTTTCAAGTGATGGAACTTTGTATGGCTCATGAGATATTGTTGGTTAAGTCGGTAGAATTGGATCAGTATCATGAGTAGGGGAAACTTTCAAGGGTGAAGAACGTGGTGTTGGAAACACAGTCTTCGCAACCACCTCCTGTGCATCAGCAGCATTATCAGTGTGAATTGGAGAAAGTGGAGAGTCTGGTTGAATAACAGTTGCAGCAGCTGCTTCTTGACCAATTTCAGACAGAGGCTCGTCAACTACAACCTGTGCATCAGCAGCATTGTCAATAACCATCTCATTTCCTCCATCGGCACCATCATCATCATCATTATCATCATTACCATCATTAACATCTGCCTCATCTTCATTGTTTCCCGGAGTACTCGGCACATCAATGGCATCCAGTGCCGGAACAAGCAGCCATGGTAGAATATCCCAGTCATCATTATCAACAAACTTACTGTTGGCATCTTTCATGCGTTTGCAGATGTTTGGGTCTTGCAGCCTCAAAACCTGACCTGTTCGTTGAATATCAGGTATAGCTCTGTTGATTACGATTTGAAGAAACCTTGGATACATCAGAAATCGTTGAGTAACATTCTTCTCTGCATTTGAGATCAGCCCTTGAAAAATAAGTCTTGAAATGTTGAAGGGTTGTCGATACAGTATGGCTACAGTAAGAGACCCAAGCTCTCTACTAAGCAAAGTCCAAGTCCCACTCCTAGGAGATAGGGACTGAATTACATGATGAATCAAAAATCGGTAGACCAAAGGAAAACTCCCCTTCTGAAATTGACCTTCCTTGACATCTCCTTGGTATCCCATGGTCTCGTGAAAGATAAGCAGTAACCGAGGAACCAAGTACAACTGCGAAGCCCCAACGTTGTCATTCAAGTCCAAAGCAGCTCGAATGGACGCCTCTGTAATTTCAAAATCATTGTTGAGCACAGATGCTTCGATTCGCTGTCCGTTTACATCACTGACATAAGTTGCTGTCTGCCAGAAATCTGTAAGATGGTTCCTGTAGATAATGGGGTTCTCTGTAGCGCCACTCGTAGATTGGATTTTCGTAAAAAGTTTATCATAACTTCTAGCTCCATATTTTCATCATCGAGCTCCAATTGAGAACACATATTGTGCCTCTTTTCGAATTTAAGGACCATCATGTCTGCATAAACAAAGAAATTGTCAGTACACATGGTTGCAAAACTAATTTATGAGTAGTGATAGGTGAGTATTGGAGTCTTCAAAGAACCTGTTCCGTAGTAATATGCGTACCTGCAAGACAAGTAAACAGTTAGTCAATTTGTTTAAATGGAAACCCTAATTTCAAAATCAGTGAGACGATTATCGAACATCGATGTCTTACCGAAGTCGAAACAGAGCTAATGGCTATTATCGAAGTGAAATTAATAAATAATAAACCAGCGAGCAAGAGGGAGATAGCACGAGCAAGAGGGCTATCGTTTAGGTTTAATTAGAGAGAAATGTGTGAAAAGTTTTCTAAGTCCCCTTTTTATACCTAACGATTTGGTGGTACAATACCTTGGTTTGTCGTCTAGCACACGACAATTTTCATTTAATTTCAAATTCACATGTACCTCCCTTGCTCGAGTATACAGCCAAAATAAAAGCTGGCTCCCCCTGTACACAAGAACATGGTACAATTCTTGCTCGAGTATACTTAGAAATATATCATGTCAATTCCCTATGCTCGAGATGCATTCCTATGTGAACTTAGCTTTAGACATCCATATGCCAATATGCTCGAAATACACTGTGCTCGAAAGCCTTAAATCAAACTAAATATTTCCTAATCCCTTACTCAAACACACAGATCTGGTACCCTTGTGTGCTCGAAAATTTCTTAGCAATAGATTCATCTCTCCTACTCAAAACTCACGAAGATACCTAGCACAGACCTTGCTCGAAAAACTTAGATGTTTCCTATCATTCAGTTCTCGTGCTCGTAGACTTGAAATCATACTTACTCATGCAATCATGCTCGAAGATACTTAGTAAAATAAAGTATATCTTCGTGCTCGTAGATCAAAGATAACAAAACACATCAAAAGCAAGCTCGAAGTATAGTCTAATTCGTAGATCATACTCGAAAATACTTAGAACAAACACAGATAACATTGTTTAAGTCAATATCATTTGCCTAGAAGTTAAGACAAAGATCACACTCAAACTTTGCATTAATTAAAATTACAAGTTAATGAAATCATTCCGTTTGCTCAAGCTTTGGTTTGAGGTGAACAAGAGATCAAAATCCAGTTCAAAAAGTTATGTCAATTCATTGGAAAGATCTCAACATGGGATCAGATTGTCCAATAACTGTCACACCACTTCATTTTCAGTCGTATTATGACTTAAGTCAGCCTGACATTAGGTGTATGCTCTTAGCATGATTCTTATGACTTTTTGTAATATTCTTAAGGTTCAATTAGTTGCTTGAGTTAGAATGGTCACATTTTATACTGTAGTTGTTCCTTATCTCTTCTCAAAGCTTATTTAGCTTTCTCCGAATCACCCCGAAATGACTTCAACCTCCTGATGCGTTGGTCAAAATTTTTTTTTATTTGTCCGAGCAGTTTGGTAAATAATAAGATACATAGATATCAGACCATAAGGTTGAACATTGGACTTACAAGCCATCCGGACTTACATGTCTTTCATTCAGAGTGTTTAGGACTTATTTGAATGCCCCACTCTTGTAGTTCTGTTAGTGCCCCTTAAGGTGACGATATATTTATTTATCATTAATTATTTTGAAGCATATTTCATTTTCTTTTTCACTCTTTTTCATTTGCTTCATTTTCTTTTGATAAACTTTCACACACACACACACACACACACACACACATATATATATATATATATAGCTATTTAGTAGCTGCTCATAATTTGAGGACTTGTTTTTGTTAGACCAAAACATCAACAGGCTCGTGTATGATTGGATAATTGCCTTTCTGCCTATCATTCGGAGAGATGTGCAAGGAAACATAACTTAGTTTTCAAATGAATCACCACATCAAACTTAGCAAGAGTGTTGTATTTGTATCACATAGATCACTGCACTCATAAGAAGAAGCCACACAAATTGTCAGTTTACTGAGCAGAAATCTTTTAAGCCTATAATCCATGAGTTAGGAGATTAGAAAATGTACTATCATTTCCCATTATTAGTTGGATTCAATCTCTACTTCAAAAACAATTTTCACTTCTGATTAGGAACTTGGATAATGTTATCATCTCTCTTGTATGATCACCAAAACAGTGTTGCTTATCATAAGACTTTTACCATTTAAAAACCATTTTCCTTTTGAAAATTCAGTTGAAGAACAGTGATTTTAAAGATGGTGTTGTCATTTAAGCATTTGTAATTAAGCACACACTTTCACAAAATCAAAACACAAACTTTCAGATAGCATAGAAACAACAAAGTATCACTTAAGTCTGTCGAGCATGCTCAGAACTTCATCGAGCATGCTCGAAAATCTATCGAGCAACCTTAGAAGTGAATCAATTGAATGATTGTGCTCGAGAGACTTAACTTTGTGCTCGAGCAGTAAGTTGCAAGGAATAAGCAACTTATCCTGAACTTCCAAGTATGGATTGTTTGTGCTCTAATAGCATTAAACACCCATCTTCCACAGAAGCAAACTCGAAACACTTGCAAAAGTTTTCAAGACTGCATTCTATGCTCGAGCAGTTAAGCAATGACATATGTGCTCGAATGACTTAGAATAGTTTTTCAGAAGCCTATGCTTGTGCTCGAAGAGCAATAAGCACCTCATCAAGCACAGATTCATGCTCGAAGTACTTAGAATCATAAAAATTCATCATGCAAGCACAGATCAAAGTACTAACAGCTGTGATTAACTTAGTTAACAGAAATTCCACACAAGAACAGTCACAAACATGATTCATGCAATTCGAGTAAGCATTCAAACATAGCAATTTATCATGCAAACATTCAAAGTGAGTAACCTAGGTCATCAGTAAGCATCTCACTTAAGCACACATCCTAAATTAAACCTCATCAGCATTTATCATTCCTAGGCATTTTAACAGAAAATGAAACCTTGTCTTATCTAAAGGTTTGGTGAACAAATCAGCCAAATTATCAGATGTGTCTACCCTTTTCATTTCTATAAGCCCTTTTTCCTGACAATCCCTAATGAAATGATGCCTAATTTCAATATGCTTAGTCTTAGAATGTTTGACTGGATTCTTAACTATAAACATAGCAGCAGTGTTATCAATTAAAATAGGTGTGAGTAAGAAATTCAGACCATAATCCAGTAGTTGGTTTTGAATCCAGAGAACCTGTGCACAGCAGGCAGATGCAGTAATGTACTACGCTTCAGCAGTTGAGATTGACACTGTGGTTTGTTTCTTGCATTGCCATGACACTAGTCTGTTTCCAAGAAACTGGCATCCTTCTGAAGTTGATTTTCGACTCATGTTGCAACCATCATAGTCACTGTCAGTATAAGCCATCAAATCAAAGGAAGAGTTCTTTGGATACCAAATTCCCAAGTCTGATTTTCCTTTCAAGTATCTGAATATTCTTTTCACTGCTAGCATATTTGACACCTTGGGGTTTGCTTGAAATCTTGCACAGACACACACAGCAAACATAATATCTGGCCTAGATGCTATGAGATACATCAATGAACCTATCTTGGCCCTATATTCATGCTGGTCTACTGGCTCCCCCTTTTCATCAGGTACCATTTTCTCATGTGTGTCCATTGGTGTTGACACTGTCTTGAAGTCTTGGCACTTGAACTTGGTGAGAATTTCTTGAACATATTTTGATTGATTGATGAAAATTCCATCTGTCTTCTGTTGCACTTGCAGTCCAAGGAAGAAATTCATTTCTCCCATTGAGCTCATTTTGTATTTGGACTTCATCACTTGCTCAAATTCCTTACACATTTGTTCATTTGTTGAGCCAAAAATGATGTCATCCACATACACTTGCAGCAGTAACAAATATTTTCCTTTTCTTTTGTAAAACAAAGTCTTGTCAATGGCCTCTCTGCAGAAACCATGTTCTAACAAATGGTTAGACAGCTCATCATACCAGGCTCTTGGTGCCTAATGTAGTCCATAAAGTGCCTTGCTGAGCTTGTAGACTTTGTTTGGATGAATTGGATCTTCAAATCCAGGAAGTTGAGTGACATAAACTTCTTCATCTATCTTTCCATTCAGAAATGCAGATTTTACATCAAGCTGATAGATTTTAATGTTCATTGATGCTGCATATGCTAGAAAAATCCTGATAGCCTCTAGTCTTACAACAGGAGCAAAAATACCTCTTCAAAGTCTACTCCTTCTTCTTATAGGCACCCTAGAGCTACCAATCTAGCTTTGTTCTTTATCACTATCCCCCTTTCATCCTTCTTATTTCTAATGACCCATTTTGTACCAATTGCATACTTTCCTCTGGGCTTGTCCACCAAGTCCCACACATGTAAGTCTCTGAACTGAGCTAATTCCTCCTGCATAGCTTCCACCCAGCTGTTGTCCTTTAAAGCTTGATTGATATTCTTTGGTTCAACTTGGGATAGAAAACAGGCATACAGGCAGATATTTGCTTTTTCAGATGCACTTCTGGTAACTCTTTCATGTAGGTCTCCAATTATGTTCTCTGCAGGGTGATTTTTTCAACAGAGGTAGTTTGAACAACTGGTGGTACAAACACTTCTGCTTCTAGATTTGTCATATTCATCTCAACAGATTCATCTTCAGATCTGTCTTGATTTTCAGTAGAGGTTTGAACATGATTGATTTCTGATGTAGATGCCTCATTTCCTCCTAGATGGAATGAGTCAAACAGGGTATGAAACCTATCTTCGAACTGACACATTCCTTCAGTCTGAGAAGGTTGTTGACTTTGGATAGGCTCACTTTCAGTAACACTTGGACCTTCTTATGAGAATTCAACTGCAGCCTCTTGTCCAACTCTGTCTACTGCAGCCTCTTGTCCAACTCTCTCTACTGCAGCTTCTTGTCCAACTCTCTCTACTTCATCTTCTCCTTGGATGTTTCTTCCAAAGTTAAATCCATTTTCTTCAGGAGCAACTGAGGTCCATAGTTTGTCCAGATCAACTTGTTTTGCCTTTTCTTTTTCTTCAAAGCTGGTTCTATAATCATCCATGTCTTCACCATAGATTTTAAATGATTTGATCATTTTCTCAAGATCAAATAGCCATTTTGGACCATCAGTATTGTTGAACTGGTTTTCATTGAAGATTATGTCAGATGATTCAATGACCACCATGTGCTCTTTCACATAGACTCTATAAGCTTTTGAATGAGATGAATAGCCCATAAAGAAACATTCCAGTGATTTGGACTGGAATTTATTCAAGTAGTCCTTTGTGTTCAAGAGTGAGCATTTACATCCAAAAGGCTTCAAGAACTTCACATAAGGCTTTCTCTGGTAGAGAATTTCATATGGAGTCTTGTTTTGAGACTTGTTAAGTAGAACCCTGTTTTGCACATAACATGCAGTATTTATTGCTTCTGCCCAGAAGGTAACAGGAAGGTTGGCATCAGCAATCATGGTTCTTGCAGCTTCAATTAAAGTTTTATTTCTCCTTTCTGCAACACCATTTTGTTCAGGGGTTCTAGGAGCACTGTACTGCTGGAAAATACCCTTAGAAGTGCAGAATTCACTCATAGTGTCATTCTTGAATTCTGTCCCATTGTCACTTCTAATTACATTCACTTTCCTGTCAAGTTGATTTTCCATCTTGAGTACACAGGATTTGATCAGGTTTGGGGTTTCATCCTTGTTGCCCATGAAAAATACCCAAGTGAATCTTGAAAAATCATCAGTTATCACTAGGCAGTATCTCATCTTTCTAATACTTGGAACACTCACTAGACCAAACAAGTCCATGAAGACCTCATCTATTGTGTTTATTAGTTTTCTCTTGTGTGAGGATTTGTGTTGTTTTCCTTTTAGGCAAGATGTGCATTTTTCTTCTAGCTTGAACTCTCTTGTGGGAAGACCAACAGCATGTTCACCTTTCACTAGTTTGTTCATGTTCTTCAAATTTACATGACACATCTTCCTATGCCATAGCACGGTTTCATTCTCAGTTGCCTTTGATACAAAGCATGAACCACCTCTTGAAGTTGCAGTATTCATTCTCAGTTCATAGAGGTTGCCATTTCTTGGAGCCATCAGTATAATCATTTCGGTTGGAATCACAAACTCTGGCTTCAAAATCAGGCAATGTTCATCATTGAAGGCAACCTTGTATCCCTGTCACATACTTGAGAAATGCTCAGCAAATTGTACTGTAGTCCTTCAACATGTAGAACATTCTCAAAGGATACTTTGCCATTTGTGAGTGTTCCCTTTCCAACAATTTTTCCTCCATTTTCATCACTCCCAAATGCAACTGGTCCCTCATATTTCTTCACATAATTAATCAATGCAGTCTTGTCACATGTCATGTGCCTTGAACATCCACTGTCCATATACCATAGATCATTGCTACTCATGGACTGTTCCTGCACACACACAAAAGGAATCAGTTTGATTCTGAGTTACAAGCTCCATCAGTTTGTAATTCAGAGATAGTGGAGGATGCATAAGAAGTTAGGATTGGAGCAGGTGGTGGATCTTCATACACGACTTCACAATCCTCATCAGTGTCGGACTCTGATCCAGAGTACACAGCAGACACTTTAATGCTACTGTCAACTTCCTCAATCACTTTTTCCTTCCCTTCTTCTACTTCCTTCTTTGTCTTCCACTTGAATCCTCTTGGTTCAAATCTTTGTTTTAACAGAAACTTCTCATCACCATTCAGAACACCTGGTCTCCTTTTGGCTTTCTCTTCATTTGGTGACCTTCTTTTCTTGTCTGTTGTTGTCAAGATTTGGTTATTTTCTTTGATCTTCAAAATTGTTTTGAGCCTTTGTTCCAACATAGGCTGATGGTTCTTATCTTTAGATGGGTTTTTATTTCCATTCAAGTATCTCTCATACATTTCTTTGTAGCTCTTCATGTCATAGCCACTAACCACATCTGGAATTTTAAAAATATCCTCAAGAATCCAACAGGAGTCAGTGTGATGCCCATATGCATCACATTTCTTGCATAATACTTTAGCAAAGCTTCCCAAATCTTCAAGAAGTTTCTTGTCCTTGATCTTGTCACTTGGTTTAGGGAAGTCAAATCCTAAAGATGTCTTTGGATTCAAAGTGTTGAAGAAATCCATCTTGATTGGCTTGCTGAGATCAATTGCTTGTGGATATTTTTCTTTGACAAAAACAATTTTCTTCAGCTTGGATGGCAATCTTGAAGAACTTCCCTCTTCTTCTTTTGAATGTCTTCTTCTTGGAGTATAATTCACATCACCAACATCAAATAATTCATGATTAGAAAAGACTGGGTAGATTGGTGGATAACTCTGATCATAAGAAGATTTAATTTGTTGTTCTATTTTCTTCTTGATGACTGGCTATGGTTCTGTTCTCTTCTTGATGACTGGCTGTGGTCTAGCACATATATCAAATGGAACATGCTCTCTTCTCATTCTTTCGTGGTGCTTTCTTACCTGTGATGTCACAGGTGGCAGAAGAGGAATTTTGTCACTTTTCTTCTTATTTGTTCTTTTCTTCTTCTTCCCCTTTGATGACTTAGAGCTTCCACAGCTACAATTGCTTTCTTCACTGGAGTATTCACTCCACTTATTTTTCTCTCCTTGAAGCTGTTCATCAATCACAGTTTCTTGCTTATCAGTCTGTTTCATCACAAATTCTCCATCCTGATCTACAATCACATCATCATACTGCTTGATAAATTCAGGCTTATCATCAAACACATTTTTGAACTGTTTAAGATACTCACTTCTGCTCTCTTTATCAACTTTTAATGGGAACTGTCACAGAATGGTGGTGGTACCTTCTTGTACTTCTCTTACTCTGTTATTTTTTCAATATGACCAACAATGTTTCCTGTAGAGACAAGGTTTTTCAAAAACTCCATTTCAATCAACAACTCTGCATTCTTGAGTTTTTCTTCAGCAAACATCTTCTTTAGTCCTATCTCAATTTTCATTCTGGATTGAGCTTGATATGATACCATACAATCATCCTCCAATCCCTTGATTTGACTTTCATATGTAGCCTCACTAGCCTCATACACATTCAGAAAGATATCCTTCCTTCCACATTCAGTTTTCCATTTTCCAACCTCCTGATTTAATTCATCAATTGTAGCAAGAAGATCAGAAATTGACATATTAGAATGTACCTGAGAGTTTGAAGATTCAGCTTGATCATTCACTTTTTCCATGAATGCAACATTTACCCTTTCCATCTCAGCTGCATGATTACTCCAGTCAAATTCCCCATCTTGTGGTACCCTTGTAACAGCTACATTTCCTTGATCCCTTTGCTGGTTCACAACATTTTAAGATGGTCTGTTTTGATTTGTGTGAACCTGCATCTGATTATTTCTCTGAGGTTGAAAGGTTTGTTGCTGGGTTCTATTCTGATTTTGATAGGGATTTTGGTTGGGCATTTGATTCCTTTGCTGCTGAAAGTTTTGGTTCTGATTCTGGTAGAACTGATTCTGGTTAACTTGATTGCCAGACTGCCTTAGCATGTTGCATTCCCTTGCAAAGTGTCCTGGTTGTTGACAGTTATAACAGATGGCTTTGGATTTGTCAAATCCAATCCTTTCATTTGGTCCATTGAAACTGGTTCTGCCAGTTCTGCTATACAACCTTTTGCTTCTTACTGCCAACATAGCCGCTTGCCATTTGATGTCCATATCTTCTAAATCATCAGCATCTATCTGTTCTAAGTCTTCTTGCACGATGCTTGTGTTTATCAGATTCTTGGCCACAAAGGCATGGTAAGACTCAGTGAACATTGAGAATAATGCCTGGTAACCTGTTCCTTGAGTTGGATTATGTTGAGTGAAAGTAGACTGCCCATTTCCAGTAGATTGATTTTCATCTTCAATCAGCTGCGCCTTGAATCTTGACTGACTGTTACAAGATGAGTTTGCTTCTGAAGGTTCCTCAATGATAGGCTGTTGATTCTTCACCGAGAGATTGCCTATGGGTGCCACAAGAGCATTGTTCATTTGAAAGCTTGGCTTGTCCTCTCAAATCATATTGTTTTCAATCATTTCATGTTCAGCAGTAGATTGCCTTCACCACTCATGGTTTTGGTTAGCACATACAAATAATAAATCTATGGAGACATAATCGCGATGAAGGAAGGACATTCAAGTTATAGGTGTTGGATTCAAGTGCTAGGACTTAAGCCCATATTCATCTACTAGCTAGAAATCTTTACCTAGCTAGTCTAGTGGACTCACGTAATTCGGACACCGTCATAATCTCTTGTCATGTTATAGCTACTCACAGACACTGAGGTGAGTTTCACGCCCCTTTTCTCTTCTACTGTTTTACAAATTCGGGGGAGAAACATACTAAACTTATTTGAGAACTTTGCATAAACTTAGTTAGTGACGTTGCATAAACTTAATTAGTAACTTTTCATAAACTTATTTATTAACTTTGCTTAAACTTAATTTCACAGCATTGCATAAACTTATTTGATAACTTTACATAAACTTATCTTATAACCTTGCATAAACGTATTTGATACTTTACATAAACTTATTTATTACGATAATTAGTAAACAAGACATAGAATCTTTATGTGAGCATGAGTTACATGAGGCCCTTAAGATCTTCGGATCAATACATTCTATAATCATTAACTATGGGTTTAACCGAGGAATATGTGGGTAGTACTATCGGGATTGATCCCCCGCTCATGGTTAGTCACTCCAACCGACATCTTAATGGGAACATATATTCTATAATTCACATCGTGATGGCACGGTTATCGGGCATACATATGGATTTGGGTTTGATTGTAGGTTCATTGTCATATATTAATTTTTATTCTTAGCTGGTCTACAAAGGATTATCGATCTTGTTTAGGTTATCGTATATATCATGTTTCATCGCATACACTCACTTGTATATAAAAGGGCTTTTAAGTTCGTAGACGTAAACTTTTTGGACAACGTTTTAATCGGGAAAACGCACTCGTAACAAACAAAGTTTTCAACTTTATAAATAAGTTTCACTGTATGTTTTAGTCACGAAGACATAAATAACTTTTGAAATACGATTTATTTACGTGAACATAAACAAGTTTTAAAGCATGTTTTGTCATGAAAACATAAGCTGCTGATATGTGTTTTAATCATGAAAACATATATTTGAGAAATCATTTCATGTTTTATACATTTTAAATGTTTGAAACTCAATATCTTCCAAACAACGGATTTAATCAAGCATTTAAAACCTGTGAACTCCCCAACATTATGTTGACTTTTAAGTATGTTTTTCAGGTTATTAAAATCAGGATGAAATTTGTGGGCATATACAAGCATCGCATTGCATATAGGATCGCCACGTTAATCAATAGCTGTGATTATCCATGAACGTCGCACGCCCGCATTTCTGCCTTGGCGGGGTGTGACAGATTGGTATCAGAGCCATTGGTTATAGTGAACTAGAGGGCCTAGTCTATAACTAAATGACTCATAAAAAAAATAATCATTGCATTTGCATTTAGATAAAATAAAAGCATATTATATTATACGGATATTAATATCATAAAGATGCCGTCCTCAACATTCACTAATTCTGAACGTTCTTCCTCAACACAACAAAACATAAATGATCTCTCACTTGCCGCACTACCGAATAATATGTTGCACTAGTCCTCACACCGACATGATTCGCCTACACCCTCAAAGTGGATGGATACCTATACGGGTAATGACTAAAAGTTGTGTTTCAACGATTTTAAGAGCAAGTGGTTGGAGGACTACTCTTCTGGTGTTCAAACTAAAGCTTCCTCATAACTTTCTAACTCGAGGATGCATCTGGGTGGACCCCTCTCGTCCATCCCATTGTTACAAATTCAATAATAGGCTAAAAGTTTCACTTTCCTTAGCCATTAAAATATTCGATATGTGAGAATGAAACTAAATGAATACCTCGGTTCCTTGAACTAGGAGCTCGAATTTGGAAAGCGCCCGAACGATCATGCAAGGAAAATTATTATTATGAGTGCACGCGTAATATGAGAAGTCGTGCATGAAAGGCCTGGCGAATTCTATGGATCGAGCACATGTTCATATAGTCCTTTGTTGTAAGTTCGTTAACTGAGACTGAACTCTAAATAAAATGAATGTTTATTAGGATAACCATAAAAATACCCTATGATACACCAAACTATTGTTGACCACTCAAAATATTTAGCATTACACATTGTTACTTCGATGGGTTAAAAAAAATGTTGCCCTCGACGACAAAACTGATTAGCTTTTCATCAAAATCATTCCATTAGCTTTTGGGTTTCCCCACCCAAGCCGATTTTGAAAAGATTTGTAACTTGTTACTTCACCGAGAAGTAACAACAAATAAAAATTTCATTTATAATCAATCTAGGTCTTTATCACTTTCCCATATTCTCCCTAGTATAGCACAAGTCACTTTGTGGCTCCCCTACCTCACTCATCCCGATGGCTATAAATACTTCTGCGGGTCTTACCCACAATTGGAGTGACTCGACTTAGAAGCGATCAACGCTCCATATAGTGTAATAAAACGGAAATTCCTACTTTTCAATTGTAAATGGAATCTCACTCCTTTAATCAAAACTCTTTGCATACACTTCTCGTTGCTTGTATAACCTAAGATTCTTCATACCCACGTAAACACTTACGACGTCTTTGGCATACACTTATGATAAGACTAGCAATCCGGATGTACTCCACCTTCATCGAAATCTCCTATCATGTTCTAAACTGCCTAAATGCAATCTATTGAATCGTTCATTCCACCCATTTCGTAGACTTGATAAATCGTAACTTTTTCCCGACTATTGTTGTTAGCGCCAAAATATTTGCATTTATCTCCATCATTCCAACACTCTCTAATAGTTGGATTTAGAAAATGTTAACTGCCTTAACAACACTTTAACGGGCCACCAACAATCGATTTCTTCGTTTAACATGATGATAGAACCCTACGTCCGATATTATAAAGTTTATTGAACTGTCTTCCTCATATAAAGGTTAATTTGTATCATCCTTTGATGCCTTTCAAACTCTTATGCATCAGGCTCACCCAATATTACTTCTACGTCATTTCCTATGTTCGTCGGAGTATAATTCCTTTTATTAAATCTAGCCTTGATTATCAACCCTTACTCAAATCCCTATACGAATGTCAAGTCCAAATTTTCTTTAACTATCGATTATCTTTATTTAAGGCTTAAAACTAGAATTCTTTAATATAAATTCACATAATTTTTTGAATCATATTATTTCATAGTAACACTTATATTTTTGCACTCACATCACCTTTACATAAACTTCTAAGTTCATATTATTTCATAGTAACACTTATATATATTTGATCAACATACTACCCGCCTCCCACAAATTAAAGATCTAAACACTTATTTGTTCGAAACTACCACCTATACATAAACATGTTGTATTTTAAACACGAATTTTCCAAAACATCATATTGATTCTTTAAGAAAGTTTTGATAGCACTTATAAGACTAACGCTAATCAACTAACTTTTCATAATAACTATAGCCTTTAAACTCTATCGGCGTTATACATTTTAGGAAAACGAATGTTCCTTATATTTAAGAACAAAAATATTTATCCTGAAACTGAAGTAATAAATACATAAAGTTTAATGTTAATCCAACATTCTACCGCCACCTTGCTTCCACACAAATTTCTAGATCTAATCTTTATGACCTCTCGAGTCTTATTTCTTTCCATGTTTAATTCCTCCATTCATCTACTTCCTTATATTTAAATGCAAATAATTCGACAGGGCCACATTTAACAAATTCCTGTCATAATCTATCTCAAAGCCAGACTCGGTTGTCCACTGTTGCCGTCTAGTCTATGAAAGACTTGGTAACTTTGACTACTAATTCTTCAATCTAGATAACAACTCAAATAGATTATTCCTTTTATGTGGCTATCCATATTGGCATCTATCTCATTATAAAAGGAATAGAGTAAGTACTTACATTTTTCATTTAGTGCACTTTCAAAAATTCGGATCATCCCATAAGCTAGTAAACACGTTTCCGTGAAATGTCATCATCATCATCATCATCGTACTCAGTATATCCCACCAATAGCAAAGCTATGGTAGGGTCTGAGGAAGGTAAAATGTACGAAATGTAATCTTCAATATTCATTAAAAAAAACAAGAAGAAAAAAAAGCCCGAACCATCGTGATTGTCCTTAAAGACAAATGACTACTATGATTCCATATTCATAAGCATATGAGTCTCCCCATTTCATTTTATCATGGTCCTAACGTCACCTTAATGACTCCATTCAGATCTCGCCATCAGCTAAATTTCGGGACGAAATTCTCTTAACAATGGGAGAATGTGACAACCCGCGATATCCGTACAATTCTTAAACAATAATTAGACATAATTGCATTACATAAATGCCCTAGATTAGATACATATTCATTAAATCATCAAAAGTCTAAGAAATTGTGTTCACATGTATCTTACACGCTAGGTGATTATATGGATTACTGCGACATGCTCATAAAACAGCCGACATGACGATTGTTGTTTATATATATTGAAAGGAAAAAAAATAATACTTTTATAATTTATATAAAAAAAATAAAAGAAAAGAAATCGGTTCGTGCCACACATTAATTTATCCATGTCATAAAAAAAAAAAAAACAAAACACTGCTCTACCTTATGTTACATAAATGTGGTAAAAGGTTTGAGATGAATGCGTACAGTGTCAAAAGCAAGTCAAAGAATGTGCATTAATAAATCATTCATCAAAAGAGAATAAACAAAAGTACACCAAAATAAAAAGCAAGTTCAACTCTCTTTCATTTTACCCATAAACTTTGTTGACCCTTCTTATTTTCTCTGTTATAATATGCACCAACACACAAAACATACCCACATCCCTAGACTACATAAGTTGGTGAAAGGTAGTAGGGTCCATGCATGAAAACATACTCCAATGTAAAACATAAATCCCAAAGAATATTACACCAAATGAAAATATAAGAAAATCAAAATAAAAGAAAGCCTTCTAAGACTTTTCCACAACCACCCATCACACCAACTGTCCATTTCTGTTTGTCTCTATATGTATCTCGATTGTTATGCACACACAAGACACCATGTGATTATAAGCCTGCAATACCACTTTTACAAACTTGCACTAAAGTGTGAAAGGAGACTAAAAGGTAGGGGTAGTAGCCATTCTTTGACTCAAAACTTACCTATATAAATTGTTGCATAAAAGTGAATAAGCAAACAAGTCAACTAGTTAGAAGGAGCATTTAAACTAGTTCACTTCTATCACCTTATCCACATCGTATATACTTATGTCTATACACCCAACGCATATGCATACAATTAATTACAAGAAAGATGGTATAATATCTAGTGGTTATAAAAGAAACTTGGATGTGAGGAGGAAACCACACAAAACTAAGTACCAAACACTCTTGTAAATAGAGTTCTTACTCTCTCCTCCTTGTTCCTTTTACAACCGAACACCCACCACCACCATCTTTCTCTTCATCTTAACAACCACCGGCCACCCACCTCGCAACCGTAAACACCATAGTAAATCACCCGTAAATTCCACCGTAAACTACCATATGTCACCCCTAACCACCACCGTAGGACGCCACCACCATCACATTCCTCACCGCCGGTACCGTAGTAGATTGCCTTCACCACTCATGGTTTTGGTTAGCACATACAAATAATAAATCTATGGAGACATAATCGGGATGAAGGAAGGACATTCAAGTTATAGGTGTTGGATTCAAGTGCTAGGACTTAAGCCCATATTCATCTCCTAGCTAGAAATCTTTACCTAGCTAGTCTAGTGGACGCACGTAATTCGGACACCGTCATAATCTCTTGTCATGTTATAGCTACTCACAGACACTGAGGTGAGTTTCACGCCCCTTTTCTCTTCTACTGTTTTACAAATTCGGGGGAGAAACATACTAAACTTATTTGAGAACTTTGCATAAACTTAGTTAGTGACGTTGCATAAACTTAATTAGTAACTTTTCATAAACTTATTTATTAACTTTGCTTAAACTTAATTTCAAAGCATTGCATAAACTTATTTTATAACTTTACATAAACTTATCTTATAACCTTGCATAAACGTATTTGATACTTTACATAAACTTATTTATTACGATAATTAGTAAACAAGACATAGAATCTTTATGTGAGCATGAGTTACATGAGGCCCTTAAGATCTTCGGATTAATACATTCTATAATCATTAACTATGGGTTTAGCCGAGGAATATGTGGGTAGTACTATCGGGATTGATCCCCCGCTCATGGTTAGTCACTCCAACCGACATGTTAATGGGAACATATATTCTATAATTCACACCGTGATGGCACGGTTATCGGGCATACATATGGATTTAGGTTTGATTGTAGGCTCATTGTCATATATTAATTTTTATTCTTAGCTAGTCTACAAAGGATTATCGATCTTGTTTAGGTTATCGTATATATCATGTTTCATCGCATACACTCACTTGTATATAAAAGGGCTTTTAAGTTCGTAGACGTAAACTTTTTGGACAACGTTTTAATCGGGAAAACGCACTCGTAACAAACAAAGTTTTCAACTTTATAAATAAGTTTCAATGTACGCTTTAGTCACAAAGACATAAATAACTTTTGAAATACGGTTTATTTACGTTAACATAAACAAGTTTTAAAGCACTTTTTGTCATGAAAACATAAGCTGCTGATAAGTGTTTTAATCATGAAAACATATATTTGAGAAATCATTTCATGTTTTATACATTTTAAATGTTTGAAACTCAATATCTTCCAAACAACGGATTTAATCATGCATTTAAAACCTGTGAACTCACCAACATTATGTTAACTTTTAAGTATGTTATTCAGGTTACTAAAATCAGGAAGAAATTTGTGGGCATATACAAGCATCGCATTGCATATAGGATCGCCACGTTAATCAATTGTTGTGATTATCCATGAACGACGCGTGCCCGCGTTTCCGCCTTGGCGGGGTGTGACACTAAGGCAGTTGGCCCAGACAACATACCTATCGAGGTGTGAAAGTGCCTAGGGGAGGAAAGAGTTTTGTGGTTAACTACTCTATTCAATAGTATCTTCAAGTCCGATAAGAT
Source organism: Bidens hawaiensis (assembly GCF_021521415.1). NCBI lineage: Eukaryota > Viridiplantae > Streptophyta > Magnoliopsida > Asterales > Asteraceae > Bidens > Bidens hawaiensis. The sequence goes on along the minus strand of NW_027491426.1, from coordinate 243,949 downwards.
GCCAGATCAATGGAGGAGTAGCGTCGTAGTACCTATTTATAAGAACAAAGGAGACGCCCAATGTTGTGGGAACTACAGAGGCATCAAACTACTAAGTCATACTATGAAGCTATGGGAAAGAGTTATAGAGACTAGAATTAAACGGGAAACCCAGGTTACAGTGAACCAATTGGTTTCATGTCGGGGCGGTCCACTATAGAGGCAATACACCTCCTAAGAAGACTCATGGAAAAGTATAGGGAGAAGAAGCGTGATCTACATATAGTGTTCATCGACCTAGAAAAGGTGTATGACAATGTGCCACGTCGACTACTTTGAGATTGCCTTGAGGGTAGAGGGGTGCCATGGAAATATATAGAGATGATTATGGATATGTATGCCAACACTACAGCAAGTGTCCGTGCGCTCTTGGGGGATACTGACTTATTCCCGGTGGAGTTAGGCCTTTATCAGGGCTCAGCACTGAGACCTTTCCTTTTCGCAATAATCTTGGACGAGTTGTCAAAGTCAATTCAGGAGACAGTCCCTTGCTGCATGATGTTCGCAGACGATATTGTCTTAGTGGCTGAGAGAAAACAAGATCTGAACATGAGGTTAGAGGAGTGCAGAGCAGCTTTAGAAAATAAAGGTTTAAGGATTAGTCGCTCAAAGACTGAGTATCTCCATTGTAACTTTAGCGGGATAAACGATGATGAGGAGATCCAGATCACCATCGAAGACTAAGTGGTTCCGCGGGTAACGAAGTTCAAATATCTAGGATCGTTTGTTCAGAGTGACGGGGAAATAGATAATGACATGGCCCACCGTGTCCAATTTGGATAGACTAAATGGAGGGCAGCTACAAGAGTTTTGTGCGACAAGAGATTCCCAAACAGGCTAAAGGGTAAATTTTATAAGGTCGCGGTTAGACCCACGATGTTATATGGAACAGACTGCTGGGCTATCAAGAAGTCGCATGCGCGTAAGCTAGAGGTTGCAGAAAGGAGAATGCTAAGGTGGATGTGTGGGCACACACGATTAGACCGGATAAGAAATGATGTTTTTAGAGAGAGATTAGGGGTTGTTAACATTTCAGATAAGATAAGAGAGGGGAGATTGAGATGGTTTGGACGTGTTAAGAGAAAAGAGACGGCGGCTCCTGTCCGATCTGTAGAAACTATTAGTATAGAGGGGAGGAGGGATAGAGGACGTCCCAAATTAACTTGGGCCGAGAGGATTAAGCATGATTTGCTAGATTTGCACCTCTCCGAGGACAAGGTTGAGGATAGGAATTCTTGGAGACGCAAGATTAACGCCAAGGACTTTTAGGAGAAACGTAGAGATTTGATTATAGTTCTATGATGGAGGGCGTTTCTTCACCTTATTTCGAGTGAAAAATGATATATTACTATAATACCCTATCCTCAAATTAGTATTTATAACACATATTTAGTATTAAGTGCTAATATCACTTTTATTAATTTTCCATATTTAAAATCACTATTATTACTATAACACATATTTAGTATTCATTACTAATATCACTATTATTACTATACCACATATTTAGTATGGATCTATTCATTATAATATCAATATTATTGATCTATTCATTGTTAATATTACTATTATTACTATAACACATATTTAGTATTCATTACTAATATCACTATTATTATTGATCCCATGCATATGGTTTTCGAGCCGGGGGTCTCTCTGAAAGCAACCTCTCTATCCCTTGGGATGGAGGTACGGCTTGCCTACATCCACCCTCCCCAGACCCTGCTAACAATTTTCTATTGGTGGGATTTATACTGGGTATGGTTGTTGTTGTATATGATATATATGAATATAGGGTAGGGAATAGGCTGGGAATGCTCTAATGTCTTTATAATTGTTGCCTACCATACAATAATACGTATGGCTTGAAATGGAAACCTCTCTTTAATTTAATCCGGATAACTACACGGGTCATTAACTCCTCAAAAATATAATTTCTAACTCTCCCTCAACCTCCCGTTCTTCTTTATCAAGATACCCTCATCTGAAAACTTTCTTCCCTGCTCGCATATCACCTCTACGAAAACCCTGATTACAACCTTAATCGTACTCCAAAGCCAACCAGCGGTGGTTACATCTGTAATGCCCACTACTCCTTCAAGATGGACGAAGATTCAATGCTTTGATTCATGTATTGCGATCCTCATCCCGTCAATGTATCGGATTTCTATTCTACCGCCGACAGCATACACATGTAAATCCCTTTCCAATTCAAGTTTTCTGAAACCCTAATTCGATTAAAGTTATGGATACCATTATCAACAACACAATTAATATTATTAGAATTCGCTAGGGCTTACTGATTCTTAGAGGTTGTTCGTTGAAGCGACGTTAACTTTTCAGGGCTTTGTTTGTGATTAGGTTGTATACATAAGTGATTGGTTGATCGAAAATTGATAAGTTGTTAGAAATATTAGTTGCAAAGTGTTAAATTGTTGATAAGTGTTATTCAAACACAAATGTTTTTCTTACTAATAATTTATCTTTGTTTTGATTTTTTATATTCATATCAACATTGTCTTAGGTTAAGTTTTTGTCTCGTGATGCTTTGAATTTCTCTGTTTATGTCCCCGTTTGCTCGATTTGTTCCGGATGTGTTACTTGAGTCAATTGGACCTGAATTCAGCAATCGTATGTATTTAGGTTTAGGTTTTGGTTGTATTTTCTCTATAGTTATTTCATTTGCTGTACATTCTTAATCTTAGATTACAGCCATTTATTATTATTATCGTTTTAGCTTCAAATATGGGGACCGTCATTGTTACAAAATTCATACATCTGAACCACCTTATTAATAAGTTTATAACTAACATGATCAAGTTTGTAATTAATTAAGTTTAAGGATCAAGCATACAATGTATGCAAACCACAAGGACAAACCATGTGGTTAATTCATTCTTCAATTTCAATTTAATTACTAAATGGGATGGGATCCTCATAAACCACCTCCATGCTTACTGGAGATGACTATACGGCTTGTATAAGCCTATACGGGTCAGGCCGTATAGGCTACGCATAACTGGCAGGAGACAAAAAACAGCTTTTTGTAGCATATACGACTGTATACACCTATACGAGCCGTTTAGGAATTTAATTTCTCATATAGCACCTAATACACCATAAAACCTATGCGGGTCGTATAGGGGCTATACGACCGTGTAAAAGGGCGAAGCTTCAACAGGGCCCGAGGTGGGCCGCCCCCCCCCCCCCCCCCGGTTTTTTTTTTTTTTGCGCAGTTGTGTAAATTTACCTATTTTCGACCAAAAATTTTTATATGTAGTGTAAATTTACCCGTTTTCTCTAACATCTCGAATTTTTCGTATTTAAATTCGTTTATGTTTAACCGACTCGGAATGTAATTCGGATCTTTCGAATTATTTAAATTTTTTATTTACTAGTATTTAACTTGGTTTAACTTATTTTATATTCTCATAACTTTCAAACTAGTCAAACAATGCTTAGTGTAACATCTCAGATTTTTTAAACCCGTATTCGTTTGCGTATAAACAGACCCGGAAACATTTTTAGATCTTTATTGTTATTGGAAATCAAATATTTATAAGGCTTTAAGTTTCAAATATTCACTTTAGGCCCTTCATACTTTAAAAGATGTTCAATTCTTAATTTATGCATAAAAGATTCATTATTTATCCAATTCTCAAACTACAAGGACTAAAAGTGTCAAAAATCAATTTTTCTTCCATTTAAGCCGGAGCACCACGTGGTGGGAGGCCTCTACCCCATCACGCGGCGCTACAGGGGTTCTGAACAGATTCCTTTACTTGTTAATTGTTTCCTAGTTCGTTTTTGGCCCGAAATCGCTTATTTTAGGAGACAATTGAGTGAGTTAAGCCCAAGAAAACTAATATAACTAAAATACATGTCCACATACATAATCCCTTGATCAAGAACAAAATCTACATCTTATAAGATTGATTTGATCATTAAATGCTCGGCTTCTTAACCGAGTAAGTTACCATATTTAGTTCGATTTAGTGAATCCTATATAAACATATCATTATTTCTCTGTCATAAATCATCCCTAAACCCTAATACACAAATCCCAGCCGTCACCTACCTCTGCCATACTCCATCTCCTTCGGTTTCGTGTTATTGTTGAAGATACAAGTTAAGACGGTTGACTTTGCTTGCTTTAGGATCTTTGACTCTTCGTTTCTCCTTATCCTTTCACTTTCCGGGTAAGTTGTCAACATAGAAATCGTTCATATATATTCCCTAGTCAATAAACTTCAATCAATTTCGGTGGTTAAAGGGTGTTGACTGGTCAATTCGTTTAAAACCCGTTAAAGGGCAAAACAGTCAACAAGTTTGACTTTACGTTTTCGCATACTTCTGGTCGGATTCAAAGTTCGGTCCAGAAGACTTTTATTCTCGTAACATAATTTTAAGGCTAATGACCAAAACCCGACTTCCGACTCGCTTATTATCTCAGATTCTGAATTTTTCATAACATTTGACGTGTAGTGGACGAATCGCTTATTCGTAGCTCGTTAATCGCATTTATTAATCGCTTATCATTAATCTAAGGTGAGGTTGATCATTCCCCTTTTAAATACTGTTTTCAAACGTTTTGGGGACATATGAGTACTTATTTATATTTTCTATCGTATATATATCTCAAACAATCGCAAACATGATCATTGTGTGTTGTATCAGTTAAATGCTATTTGCTAATTCCTATTTGTTTAATTGTGTTTGTATTCTATCAAGTCTTGGATTCTCATTAGTATGATCATACGAACGTCTTAGTAACCGGAGCCCGATTCGCTTGGCGAAGGTAAACCGGCAATTTTAGTCATTGTAATCAATGCATGATTCGCTTGGCAACAATTCATTGGCACACTAGCACGATTTGGTTATATACATGTTTTGTTATGATTTGATTGATTAGTATCACATAGTTGGTTTCCGCATTTATCACTTATCATTTATCAACTATCTATCTCATATATATATATATATATATATTGTTATGTCAAAATTGGTGATCATCTCACTTAACATGTGTTGTTGACAAACTCCATTTTCTACGCATATGCAGTCAAGACCATAGGTTATAATGAAGACGATCGTTAAATCATGTCTATAATCATTTATTAGAATAGTTTTGTAACGTTTGTAAACGTGTGTGTATATTTGAATTAAAATAATTAATTAGATATTGTCACATTTATATTATGATAATATCTTCGGCTGTGAGAAATCGGATCACGCCCCGGCATTTTCGCCTTAGATTGTGGTGTGACAGATTGGTATCATAGTCGAAGGTTATAAGATAGGTCGTTAGAAATGGTCTTAGACATATGTTAGGAACCATATACATGCTTATCTAAACTGCCCTATGTGCTATTTAATTGTTTACAGCTTAATTAGATTAATTATTTTATTGTATTGTATCTTATTTATTTATTGCACACACACACGAATTTCGAGGTTACACGTCACTTTCAAAATATTTTTAATTCCTCTTATTTTTGGTAGATTGCCTTTTATTATGGGAAATTCCTTAAGAATTCCCATGTTTTGTTTTTTCTCTTTCACCTCGAAGCATGGGGGTATGACAAATTTCGTACAACCATAACTTTAAGTGGTGCCCGTAATCGGCTAAACGGTTGCGTGGTAAACATAACCGGCTAAACGGATATACTTCCAAATTATGTTTTTTTAAATTGATTATTTTAAATACTTAGTTGGGTGAAAAATCCTTGGAAATCCATGGGCACTCCAACTAGCCATTTCTTAAACAATTTTCAATTTGATTTTGGTTGGAACGTATTGTCCGGGGTGGTTCCCGAGATACACCAACTACTCATATTTGATTCGTTGATTCGATATTTAGTTGGGTCGGTTAAATGCCATGTAACGCTCATGGTCCGAACAACTCCATTGATTCGATAATTCGTTAATTAGTTAGGTCAGTTAAATGTCATGTACACGCTCATGGGCTGAACAACTCAATTGTTCATTTCTCGTTGTTTGAATTGGGCCAACAAATAGTCATAGAACGCTCATTGGAGGCCAATTCACAACCCTTATGTTTCTTTATTTAGTTGGGCCATTCAAATTGCCATGGAAAGCTCATGGGAGGTCAACTCGTTTGAAAAGTTTTTTATTATTTTATTTGGAAATTTTGAGAAACATTGTTTATTAAATTAAATATCTCAAACTTATACACATTATTTTAAATTCTGACTCGTCCTCGAGTCATCACTTGCACAATTCTATTACACTTCTCTAGTATTCCAAATCAACTCATTTCAATAACTTACCCATAATCTTAAAAAGTTTCATCTTTGGTACTCATAGAACGTCTTTCCTAAGAATCAATTCTCGTAATCAACGTAGTTCGCCTGCTTCTCGTGATTGTTGTTCGACTACTAGAATCGACAAGGAGTTTGCTGTTGTATTCTGTTAACCAAGCAACTGCCAATCTCAACAAAACTAAAATACACCGAACAAGAAATATCATACTAATTCATATCCGTTAAATATTATTTAAATCATCTCTTCTCATTTATTTCCATATTACCAAACTATAAATTACTAAGTGTATTTAAATCCTTACCCTCAACTTTAAACTATAAATATTTTATTATCTCTTGTTTTTCCTCATATTACTTTTCACAACTTACTTTCCATAAGTCTTTATTATTAAAATTCAAATATTGCAAATTTTATCGATATTAAACTAAATTTTTCATCATCCAAATTTAGTTCTCATTATTAAAGTAAATTTTCCATTAATTAATTTTTACCGTTAAAATTAACTTTTTGGTAAATCCAAATTAAAATTCATCACTCACTTTATTTATTAATTAAATCGTTATTTGAAACTAAACCTTGGTTCGTAAATATTTCAATTCCCTACTTTGAATTTTGATACACCTTGAAAAAAAAATTTACGAATTCCCAATTTAATCTAATTTAATATCTTCAATTATCCACTTTATATTTTATCTAATTTTAAAGATTTAATTGGAATAGGAATATCTCGGTGATTCGGGAATATCCGCTTCTCAGTTTAATCTAATAACAATTAAATTCAAATATGTATATTTTCACATTATCATTAATATTTAAATTTTAATTATTAACTATTATAATATTTTAGAATATCTTAATCGAATTAATCTAATCTCAAAATCACCAACTTGAAAAGCTATGACTTACATTAACTTCTCTTTAATCTCATAAGTTCTCAAATTAACTAAACTCGAATCACCAAAATTTTTGTTTAAACTTATACCCTCGATCTTAAAAATTTCATCCTAATGAATACGATCTTTAAAGATTCCACATTTTATTAACTATATTAAAAATTGTTGTAAATTATAGTTTTGCGCATATCATCTCATGAATCAAGTTCCTTTATCTATCACGGTTAACTTCATATTCTACTCTTGGCTTATTCTCATTCTCGATCATCATAATTCACTTCAAATGTCTGTTTCAAGAAATCCATTCCAAACTCTAAAATTTGTAACTTTGCTATAAAAGATGTTTTAGAAATTACACGATATTAATAATCCAACTTGAACATTTATTAGGTATATGTTGAATTTATAAAAATTTAAAGTAATCAAAATGTTTGTTTCCTTCAAAATGATGGTTTTAAATGTTTTATACCCACATAATGAAATGGATTATGCGGACCATCCGACAATCTATATAATTATGGTCCGGAACATAATTATTCAAGTCCTCGCACGGAAATCATAATGCGTACAATTATGGTCATGATTTAGAACCTAAGGTAACTTGGGTAACGGTACGAATGATGAGATGATAAGGACATGGTGAATACGCCGTTGGTACATCCTATATATAAGTGCCCTTATCGGATTGTCATTTGAAGCGTTGTTTTGGTTATTAGAAGTTCTATGTTATGATATTTTTCTTAAAAGCTTAATTATTTTCTAAACGATGATGTTTTGGTTTTCCTTAATTTCGGGACGAAATTCCCTAAAGTAGGGAAGACTGTAACATCTCGGATTTTTTAAACCCATATTCGTTTGTGTATAACCCGACCCGGAAACATTTTTAGATCTTTATTGTTATTGGAAATCAAATATTTATAAGACTTTAAGTTTCTAATATTCACTTTCAGCTCTCCATACTTTAAAAGATGTTCAATTCTTTATTTATGCATAAAAGATTCATTATTTACCCAATTCTCAAACTACAAGGATTAAAAGCGTCAAAAATCAATTTTTCTCTTATTTAGGCCGGAGCACCAAATGGTGGGAGGCCTCTACCCCACCACGCGGCGCTATGGGGGTTCTGAACAGGTTCGTTTACTTGTTAATTGTTTCCTAGTTCGTTTTTAGCCCGAAATCGCTTATTTTAGGACAAATTCGAGTGAGTTAAGCCCCAAGAAAACTAACATAACTAAATACATGTTCATATACATAACCCCTTGATCAGAATGAAATTTACAGCTTATAACATTGATTTAATCATTAAATGCTTATTAGGTTTCTTAAACGAGTAAGTTACCATATTTAGTTCGATTTAGTGAATCTTATATAAACATATCATTATTTCTCTGTCACAAATCATCCCTAAACCCTAATACACAAATCCCAGCCGTCACCTACCTCTGCCATACTCCATCTCCTTCGGTTTTCGCGTTATTGTTGAAGATACAAGTTAAGACGGTTGACTTTGCTTGCTTTAGGATCTTTGACTCTTCGTTTCTCCTGATCCTTTCACTTTCCGGGTAAGTTGTCAACATAGAAATCGTTCATATATATTCCCTAGTCAATAACCTTCAATCAATTTCGGTGGTTAAAGGGTGTTGACTGGTCAATTCGTTTAAAACCCGTTAAAGGGCAAAACAGTCAACAAGTTTGACTTTATCGCATACTTCTGGTCGGATTCAAAGTTCGGTCCAGAAGACTTTTATTCTCGTAACGTAATTTTAAGGCTAATGACCAAAACCCGACTTCCGACTCGCTGTTCAGATTCTGGTCAGTACCAGCTCGCTTAAATCTTAAAACAAACATAACTTGAGTTCTAAGTGTCCTTTTGGATTGATTCTAGTGGCCACGAGTTCGTTTTCACTTATTTTATCATATATTAAAATCTCAGATTCTGAATTGTTAATAACATTTGACGTGTAGTGGACAAATCGCTTATTCGTAGCTCGTTAATCACATTTGTTAATCGCTTATCATTAATCTAAGGTGAGTTTGATCATTCCCCTTTTTATATACTGTTTTCAAACGTTTTGAGGACATATCCGTACTTATTAATATTTTCTATCGTATATATATCTCAAACAATCGCAAACATGATCATTGTGTGTTGTATCAGTTAAATGTTATTTGTTAATTACTATTTGTTTAAGTGTGTTTGTATTCTATCAAGTCTTGGATCCTCATTAGTATGATCATGCGAACGTCTTAGTAACTGGAGCCCGATTCACTTGGCGAAGGTAAACCGATAATTTTAGTCATTGTAATCAATGCCCGATTCAATTGGCAACGATTAATTGGCACACTAGCACGATTTGGTTATATGCATGTTTTGTTATGATTTGATTGATTACTATCACATGGTTGGTTTGCGCATTTATCACTTATCATTTATCAACTATCTATCATATATATATATATATATATATATATATATATATATATATATATATATATATATATATATTATTTGTTGTGTCAAAATTGGTGATCATCTCACTCAACATGTGTTGTTGACAAACTCCATTTTCTACGCATATGCAGGTTTCTTGAATTGAAGTATGGATATTTAGTCAAGACCATAGGTTATAATGAAGACGATTGTTAAATCATGTCTATAATCATTTATTTGAATTGTTTTGTAACGTTTGTAAATATGTGTGTATATTTGAATTAAAATAATTAATTAAATATTGTCACATTTATATTATGATACTATCTTCGAGCTGTGAGCAATCGGATCACGCCTCGATATTTCCGCCTTAGGTTGGGGTGAGACACTTAGAGACTTTTAAAATGGCTAAATATCGCGTTAATGGAAGTAAATAGACTAATTTTGCCAAATATTTCATATTTTTACTAAATTAATGAAAATTAAGCTCCAAGTTATGTCAATTAATATTTTAAAATAGCCAAAGTCATTTTCTTGATGCTCAAGACGTGATCTTTAAGATATTGGACATGATTTTGTAATAAAAATTGATTATTCGGTTTTCCTTAAATGAGTTAGTAACTAAATAAAGATTATAAGGGGTTTTTATTTAATTAAAACACATTTTAAACCATAAAATCTATTGAAAAAAGCAGCCATCACCTCTATAACTCAAAATCCATCTTCTCCATTGTCGGTTTCTTCAAAAACTTTAAACTGTAGTTTGACTTTGGTGTTCAAGACCTATTTGACCTCGATTTTCTCATCCTTCAATTCATCTCCGGTGTAAGTTGCCTTCTTCAAAATTGTATACTTTTATATGCAGAACAAAAGCTCTCAATTAATTTTGTCAATTTATGAAGTCTCGGTGGTCAATTGGACTCCGACCCGTTTAAGGGCAAATCGATCAACAAAGTTGACCAATCGATTTCTAACACTTCTGTTCGAAACTAGCTTTCGGTCCAGAAGAATTTTTGTTTTATCTCGAGATTTTGAGTATATTGACCAACACCTGACTTCTGAATCGCTGTTCGGATTCTAGTCAGTACCAGCTCACTTATTTACTAAAAACCTCATAACCGGAGTTCTATACATCCGTTTGGGTTGATTCCAGCGGCTATGTTCTTGGTTTTGACTCTATTTTATTGTGTATAAGTCTTAGGTCTGGTTGGATAAGAACACTTGTCATGTTCACTTTGCTCGTTTATTCTTTCTCTTTGTTTATTGGTTATTCGTCAAGGTGAGAAGTCATTTCCCACTTTTTACAGGTTTTTAACGTTCTGGGGACACTTATGTACTTATCAGTATTTACATATTATATATTATTCGCACTAGCAAACTGTAAGTGTTGTGTGCTATTAATTGAATGATTAATTGCTATTTGTTTAGTTGTTTTATTTCATTGTTTTTCGGAGAGGTCCATCAGAAGTCTAGCATGTCAGTATGATCATGCGTGGTCTTAGTAGCCAAAGCCCGATTTGCTAGGCGATGGTCAACCGACACCCTTATTTGTATTTAATTATCGTAGTAGCCAAAGCTCGATTCGCTAGGCAATGGTCAACTGACACAACTATTTGCACATGGTTTGATTGATTTATACTCACAACATCATTTTTGCTCATTTTACTTATACATTATTATTATATCAATACTGGTGACTTTTCTCACTCAACCTCGTGTTGACAAAAATATATTTTTTAGTACGCATTTGCAGGTTATCATTTGGTTTGAAGCTAAGATGAAGAAACACTTAGAGAGACTTCAGTTAATGAAATAAAAGATATTTGTGAACTATTTTTATTTTGGTAATTTTGTGTACTTGATTGAAATTTTGGAATGAAAAAATTACAATTTTTGTCCTTTTGAAATTATGAAACGGGTCCTTTTTTAAAATGAGTTTCACTCTTTGTCCTTTATTTGTATGTTTGGCTCGGTTTTAGTCCTTTACACTAACGTCCGTTAACTTTCTCTGTTAAGTCTCCTCATGTGCAAGGTATTTTGGTCATTTTACTAGAAAATTTCTATTAATGTAATTTAATTAAACTTAAACAAGAAAAGTAAATCACATCAACTGAGTTATATAAAAATATAACTGAAATCTAGATATGTATTTATTTATATATATATTTATTATATTAAATACGGATTAATATATATAATAAATGGATCTCAGACCCTACCATTGTTGGCTATCACCCCACCGGAACCGTCAACCCTTTATCCACCGGCCACTGACCACCACCACCGACCCTCCTGAAATTTCGAGTAACTTTGTTAGTGAGGTAGATTCAAGATCTAGGTTGTAGATCGGAAATGGTCGGCGACTGAAAGTTGTTGGGGCGAAACATTTGCTGGAAAAATGTTTGAATTTCAGATCTACATTTGTCTCTCTTGATGGGTAATACCAGCGATGATGAATGTTAACGGCGGTGGGTGAACATTGAGTAAAGGATATAGCCCATTTTCTTCTATTGTCGTTGGTGGTGGATTATTGACCAGAGATAATGGCAAAGAGCAGTAATAATTAGGGTTTCTAGGTGGTTGTGGTCTCCGGTAGAAAGAGATGTAGAGATGAATTCTGAACAAAAGATGTGGGTGGAGAAACCCTATATCCAAAGAGGGAGGAGATGGAGAGGCGGAGATGGGGTGTTGACGACGTCATCGTGCCCATGGTCATGGTGGGTTGTTATAGGTGGTGGTGATGGTGGGAATGAGTGATGGTAGTTTTGGTGGTGGTGATGGTGGTGGTGGAAGAGATAGAAAGAAAGAAGAAGAGAGAAAAAATATATTTAAATTTAAGTTTTATTAAAAGAGGCAGGTCCCATTAGCAAATATTTATATCAACACCCCCCTTATATATGGTTTGGCTAAATTACAGTTTTGCTGAATTGCATAAATAGTCCTTAACGAGTAAAAGGACGAAAATGCCCTTATATGCAGTGCACATAGGATTATTTAACTGAAAAACTTAACATCCGTTAGTATAAAGGACTAAAACCAAGCCAAACATGCAAATAAATGACAAAGAGTGAAAGTCATTTTCAAAAAGGACCTGCTCCATAATTTGCTAATTCAAAAGGACAAAAATTGTAATTTTTTCTTTTGTAATAAATAAAAGAAATTAGATATTGTAATATTTAAATTGTATATAGTACCGTGTGAGCTGTGAACCAACGGTTCACACCCCAGCATTTCCGCCTAAGGTTGGGGTGTGACATTTTCGACCTCAAATTTGAGCCCCCCCCCCCTCCCCCGCGTTTATGATTTTTTAATACATTTTGAGCCTCCCCCCCTGCTGATGAACTCGTCGAAGCTTCGCCATTGATTGTATAGAAAACTTTTGCGAAAAAATCAGCCTGCTTTAACCAATGTTAAGTGTGGCTTGAAAGCGACTATACAAGCCTATACGAGCCGTATAGACAAATTTTCAAGTCTCTAAGCTTAAACATGAAATATTTTTATGATGGTTGATAGGATTAAGCTGAAAGTAAATTTGACTGAATGTAATATTGGGATTATAACTTAAAACAGGATTAAATGCGTAATGTTTAAAAAAATAATCCAAATAAAATAGTCTTACGGTCCAGTTCGGTTTTACATGACCGGTTTTTAGTATAAACCGTAAATCAAACCGTTTGTCACGGTTTCAAATTTTCGAAACTGACCGACCAAAAAACTAAAAAGAAAAATTTTCGAAACTAACCGACAAAACATATTTTAAAAGTGTAAAAAAAATTAGTCTGTATGGCCCGTGTAGGGCAATACGAGGCACTAGAAACAATGACCAACAACGTCAGACACAAACTGACACAACTCATGTGTTATATGACCTGTATAGGCCTATATGATCCGTATATGCAAAAAGTAGCGTGTGAGGATCTATAATGGTGTATTATTAAATAGTTAAATTCGATTTTGAATATTAAAATGAAAAAATTACAATTTTTTTCCTTTAGAATTAGCTAAATTATGGAATGAGTCCTTTTCGAAAATGACTTTCATTCTTTATCTTTTACTTGCATGTTTGGCTCGGTTTTAGTCATTTACACTAACGGTCATCCAAAAACTCTGTTAAATGGGAACATGTGCTAAGCATGTGAGGGCCTTTTAGTCATTTTACACAATTAAATAAAATAATTTATTAAAAAAATATGTATTAACCAATGTACACAAACACCCCAAATCCATGCCCAAATCTGACACCCACCCTCAAATCTCTATAATTGTTTCTTAATCAAATCAAAGCACATCCACATTTAGACAAACACATCTTCAAATCTCATAACAGAGTATGGAAACACATACCTCCATTGATTCTTTTTTTCTTTAAAAACTCTTTTTGTTTGGATCCATGGTATAATACATGTGTCCCAAGGGAGTGTGGAGATAGGAACTCAACATCAATCATCTTTAAAATTCCTTTTGGGTCTCCAAAACGTAGTGATTATATCGAATTCAACCTATAGAATCTCCGGAATCAAACACTGGATTTGAATCGGTGATACAACTATGCATACAAAGGTTGTATTCATTTCGAATTGGTTTATAGGGTTTTGGAGAAATGTATAATACGGGTATGTGAGAATTGTAATTGTACAGATGGATACGAGTGATTGGAAAATGAGGAACGTGATGTGGAGACAGCGGCTGGCGAAGGAGTGTGGTGGTGAACAGCAGGAATTGTAAAGAGGTGATTGAATTAACTATGTTACACAGATAGCCCTTTAAGACTGAAATGTCCTCATGACGCGCATGAGGTGATTTAACTGAAAAACTTAGCATTCGTTAGTATAAATGACTAAAAATGATACAAATAAAGAATAAAAAGTGAAACTGATGGCCAATTCCATAATTATTTATCTTATTGGAATCGAACAACAAAAGAAAAGAAGATGGAGAACTCAAGCATCATATCATACGAAAAGCTCCAAGGACTGGCCAATTGGGTGGGCAGCAACGTTGCGTCAGCCTTCTTCGCGTCTCTGGATCGGTTCTCGTGTGTCAACATCACCACCTCCGATTCAGACGACGAGAACGAAATTGAAGAAGAAGCCAAAGATCACCCTCTCATATTATCAAATCTCCCCGCATCCGTCGAAGCCCTCCCGGTCTAATCAAGAACAAAAAGTATGTCTGTTTTGCGTTTTTGTTGATTGAATTGTTTGTGTTGGTGTGATCCTACTGTTAATTCATTTTTGTAGATCTTATCTTATACATGTGTTGTCTGATTGATATCTATTTCATTTCATGTTTCGCTTTCTTAATATTTCAGTTTATTTATAGTGTTCTTGATTGAATCAGATTGAGCCGAAATTATGATTAGAGTTGAATCAAAAGAAAACCTTATACTACTTAGGCTGTGTGTTGTCCGTACGGCGTTTTAGGTGCCAAACAAGCACGTTAATGCCGATTACACCGTGCCGGGGCATTAATGTGCCGTTAACGAGGGGGCAGTGAGCCATTAACGAGCGTTATGAATGATTAATGCATGGAGCCAATTCAAACAACCAATGAAGCATTTTTTTTATTGTTTTTATTTTTTGTTTCTTTATTTCCTTCAACTCATAACTAGCTAGTTAAAACCCACAACACCCAAGTTAATGGGCGGGCTAGTTAAAACTCAACTGCCTACTTTATTATTGTAGCTTTGTTGCTAAAGTAAGGGGCGTTATTACAATTTAAGATCTTAAGCCATAGGCACATAAAACACATTTCGATAATTTTACCATTTTATGTTACAATCTACTCTTTGAATTCTTCTATTTTATATAAAAGTGAAATCTCAAAGTATGCATGTTATCATAATTCTTTGTAGCGTGGGGGCAGTAAGTGGTAATTTATACTTGCATTTGATTTTTCAGCGTGTCCCTTAGGATATTCAAGTTATGATAGATATTCAAGATGTATCATATGTGTTGCCTGGGAAGAAAAGTTACTCTATGTTGGTGAATCTTGCTGTGAAAAAGTGTAGTTTACATATGCATAGTGAGTTTAGATTATCTTTCTAAGTTCAAATCTGCACCCATCCACAAGACGAATTGGGTGGCAATTATGTTTATATGTTCATAGATGTTGTACCAGAAGCAATCACAATGCAGTGTATAAGAGGCGAGACTGCGAGAGTGGGTGAGCGTGTATTTTTTTTTTTTCATAGCTTATGACCTTTTTGCAATTTTTGACTCAAGTTATCATCCCTATAAGTAAACTGAGTAAACTAGAGAGAAAAATATATCACCACGTAAGCATAACGATGTAAAGTTGTTCTAGATGAATCTACCTTATGCCCATTTATTATCTTGATCGAAAGTGTTCTTCACTGTCAACTTCTCTTTAAATTGATAGTGATATATGTGTATAATTTCTCACTAAATTTGGTATGAACACTAATGCATTATCTCTAACCATCTCTAATCTAGGTAGTGGTCTTTTCTTGCTAATCAAGGTAGTGGTCACATATATAGAATGATTACAAAGTGAATGGATGTTGAGCTTTACTTTGCTGCCTTTCATATTCTCTTGTTTAGGGTTCTTCAGAAAACTTGAGACTTGCAGCTTGCTCGAAGCTTGCTCAAACAGGTTTGGTTTGTAAAAGAGCCAAGCCTGAGGCAAGATAAGCTTGTACGTTTGACTTGTTTAAATTCGTCTCATCTGGTGATTCTGATTTCTTACCAAGATTGATGAACAAAAAGTTTTTCTTTGTGTCGTTAATCGAATTTCTCATATAATCGTGTTGGTGTGATCCTACCGTTGATTGAATTTTGTGGATCTTACACGTCTGATAAATATTTCATCCTTTGGTTTTTAAATGTTTGAATTTATTTGTTGTTTCTTAGTTCTTGATTCCAGCAAGCAATGGGTGCATGCAGTCTAGGGTTTTTCAGGATGTTCAGATTGAACCAAAATTAAATTATAAATACAGAATGGCAAACATCTTATTATTGCCATTTTGCGAAAAGTAAAATACTGTATTACCTCTCAAGATCTTGTGCTTATATTGTCACATAAAAAACATTTTGGTAATTTTTCCATTGCATATATTTATCATGATACTCTCTGAATTCTTCTGCTGCATACCAAAGTGAAATCTCTAAATCTGCATGCTATCTTAATTCTTTGTAGTGTGAGATGGTAAGAGAGAGTTTGCTGACGCCATGTGTGCCGTCTATGTAAACTTATTATATGTTTGTGAATCTTTCTGTGAAAAAGTGTTTACATATGCCTAGTGAGATCTACACCAGTCCACGAGACAAAGGCTGACAGGTTATGTTTGTGAATCTTGCACATAGATGTTGCACCAGAAGCAATCAACTATTTAGTGTATTAAGTGGCTAGAGTGGGTGAATGAGTATTCTTTATATCTTATAAAACCTTTTTGGAATATTATAACACAAGTTATTATTTATGAGTAAAAATGAGTAAACAAGAGAGAAATATGTCACCACATAAACATAACAATGTAAAGTTGTTTTATACAGAGCAATTAAAATGTGCTACAAAGCCCAATGTCGATGCAAACTTTTTGGTCACAAATTTCCTTCTTGTGGAAGTAGAATTTTGCAAATTAGAAAAAAAACATATGAGATGGCCATCTCTCTCTCTCTCTCTCTCTCTCTCACACATATATATATATATACAACTTTAATTTTTTTTTTTAATGAGGTTTGTGAATGTTTGCTGTTGTGGAAGAAAATGGGGTTTTTGAGAAAAATTTGGAATATGATGTGACGATGACACAGTTTGTATAAGCTTGTCTTAAATGCTCCCATACTTTCATACTTGATCAAAAGTGTTATTCGCTATTAACTTTTCTTTAAATTGGTAGAGATACATAGATGAGTACAATTTCTCACTAAGGGCTGTTTAGGTTTCCTTATTTTTTACCTCTTTATAACTTATTAACTTTTATAAGGTAAACTAGTGTTTGGCTAATATAACTTATTAAACCTTTTTAAGAAGAAAAAAGGAGTTTTCATAAGTTAGGATGAAGTAACTTATGAAAAACTCCTTATATAAGGTATAAGAGATGCAAATAATCCCAAACACCCCATAAGTTTGATATTAACACCATAGCTTATCTTCATGAAGTACCACCTATATGTCTCCCTTATTGCAGTTTGGAAGGAGTTACCGAAGTTGGAATCAAATTCATGCGGTTACTCAATGGCTTTAGAACACTTGATTATAGTCAGATCATAATCAAATAACCTGAACCAAAAGCTTTGGCTGGCAAGCTTGAAAAGCTTTAGATTTCGATAATTCCTCGTAAGCAACCAACTAAACAATAAACCTAACAGCCATGTTTATACTAAGTAGATAATGGGTGACTAGGAAACAAGATACACGACGAAATTGAATTTTGAGATATATAATAATATTAGTTGGGTGCTCGCGCAATGCAATTGGGTGCGTGTGTAACTTGACATTGAACGCATAATCAATGTCGGTACATGCATCATGATGCATGTTACGTGGTGCTGAATATGCGTTTATCAGTACCGGTACATGTAAAAAATGGCATCCGTGTAACCGGTTGCGAAAATCAAGAAACAAAGCTAAAATATACATTAATTTCAAATAACTTATTTTTAAACCAACCTGTTTTGGCCCACCATTCCGACTTGGCACCGTTCTAACCAGACCCTTTTCAACTCGAACCTGTACCAACACAAACCAAATAACCCTTTTTTTGTATCGACTCCTTCAGACCCTAATTAGTTTTACACTTGGCCCGAGCTAGTTTTGTCGCACCCCTACTCAGGGCCTGGGTGCGACGTCCCGGGTTGGTATCCGGTTTTGAAAATATATCAGAGTTGCGGGTTTGTTTAGCGAAAGTCTTTTAAATATATTATTTAATTATAAAATGTCGGGTTAGAATACCCGTTTGGTTATTGTATAACAAAATATCAACGGAAGTCTTTCCAGATAAAATATTATTATATAGAAATCTCGGGAGTTGAACACCTGTTTTAATATATCAAATATATGTCTTTGAAAATACGATTCTTTGATAATATTTTGAACAAATATCTAAGCCATCAGATCACCTCTAATGATTATGTCTCCAATCTTCTATCAGTCCTGCCTGTCAGTTCTATTCTTTACAGTTCCCTGAAATGTGGGGGAAAAATACGTCAGCACACAGCCAGTGAATGACGCTGACTCAATAATACCAGTGTGTAAACAATAACAATACCTTTGTGACAATACTCATTAGGCACCCAACTCAATTGGGTTAAAATTACCCTAAGTACATGTACAATTAATCATATACACAATATCATTTCTCTGATCAGTCCCGTAGACTACCAAAGGCGTGTTTGATGATATGCATGGCCTCGGGGAAATCCGAGTCACCATGTATGTATGGATCCAGACACATGTATACTCTTAATTTGAGTATGACCGTTTCTCATTATTGTAACACAAAGTTTTAAGAATTCGAAAATCCTATGTAAACAGTTCAGACTCTAAAAGAGTTGTAAAAGTTTAGGGCGTATTCACCTTTTATGATTGTAATCAGTTTCTGACACTGATTCCTGTATATTTGATCAGTTTCGGTTACTAACCCCTGTCTGTAAATAAGTTTCTATTACTGATTCCTGTTTCTGTTTTTAGCTTTCAGATTTATTGATTGATAGTTATCTCGGACCTATAGTACGAGAATAACATTTGTATAAATATCTAGATCTACGATCTAGCTTCAGACCTCGTAGTCTGTTTTGTATAGCTGTAACCTTGACAATTTATTTGTTTGTACAAAACATGTGGACCTTTAGTCCCTTTGTTTATTTATTAATTATATATCGGGTTTCTTCTTCAGGAAGAAACATTTATACCAGGTTTCTTCTTCAAGAAGAAACATTACTTTAACTATAACCTGTGTGAATGAATAGTATCTTTCTTAATGATTAAGAAATACTATTTAACTATAACCTTTGCATGTAACTGATTACGTTTCTTAATCGTGAAGAAACAATAATTTAACTATAACCCTTGGTTATGAAAAGTTATATTATGCTTATCAGTAATCAAGGTTCTGGCTATACCCCCGACTATGGTCTAAGCTATTATAATAATAATAAAATAATAACTTAATCAGAACCCCTACCTCGCACGGGTATTTGGAGTTAATTGCCTATGACTGATCGAGCAGCACTTCTACTTTATATCGCTTACTACTGCTTAAATCATCAGAACTTCGGAGCTTGGCACGTTTCACGAGACCGGCACACAAACCGAGATTAGTGAGAAAGTGTGTGAGAATGTGTGTTGGTGGTGTGTGATGGAATGTGCCCTACCCCTCCCTTTTATAGCTGAAATTGGGATCCATCGCGTAGCGTGATGGTCCCTTCTCTTAGGGCATCGCGTAGCGCAACACCGCAATTGTTGAGATGCTTCCACGTATTGACACGTGGCTGGACATGTGGCACCGGTTGCTTAATGGGGTCATCGCGTAGCGCGATGCCTCTTAACCCTTGGTCATCGCGCAGCGCGGTCCCCCCCCCCCCCCTTTTTGAATTTCTGGGGAAGAGCATCGCGTAACGCGATGATGCTGTTCCAGGGCTCATCGCGTAGCGCGATGGGTCCTGGAATCAGATTTTTCACTTTTGGTCCTTCGTCTTTGATAACTTGCCACTTCTTGGTCATACTTCTATTTTCCAAAAATACTAAAGCGGCCCTTATGCGGCTCGCAGCGATGCGAGTGTGCGAAGTGCTCCATCAAAACGCCACATTACGTCCATCGCCCGAGTACGAGTCCGTGCACGTGCGCGTCGGGTGCTTCGCACCCTCCGTTAGGACTATGGAGAGTGGTTAGCCACATTAAAACATTTCTATGGAAACTTGCTTTCTTATAAAGAGTTTCCATTTATTTTCTTGTTTCCATGTGGGATGAAAGTTTCATTCCTTGTTTATATCCATGGGAAATGCTTTACTTTTCTGTCATCTTTCCATGTGGAATAGAATTTCTTACTTTCTTAACGTAAAATGCCTTATTTTTCTTATCTCATTTTTCCCATTACTTGTCTTTAAGATTATTTTTAATCCTTCAAATTTTTAAAGTTGACATATTTGGTCCAAAATAAATATGGGTTTTTCCTAGATGTTACACGTTTGACTCGACATGCTACCGGTTCTAACTGGTAATCGCCAAACATATTTACCTTTTAAAATTAAAAAAGTATAGCAATATCATACTCAAATTAAAAATGTAGTTGGTTTTGAATTAGGGTGTATATGTGTAACTTTTCTTTAAATTAACAAAAAGACGAGTGAAGTTAAACGACCAAATTTGTAAGTATATTTTGAAAACATGAAGTTTACGTAAAAACTTAGTGACTAAAAGACTTAATTACTCCTAAGGTTTATGTTTAGATTCATTATGTGTTGTACATAAAGCTTTGAGTTTGGTACCTCTTAAAAATTAATAGGTCCTTAACTCATGCCTTATATGTTGTATAGAAAAAACAAATGCAATTTGATTGCAAATTGCCTAACTTAACGGATTTGATTTTCCCACATCTAAAGTTTTCTCACTGATCTAGGTAGTGGTATTTTCTTGCTAATTAGGTAGTGGTCACGTTTACAGAATGACTAAAAAGTGAATGAAAGACGAGCTTTACTTTGTTGCCTTTCATATCCTCTTGTTTTGGGTGTTCAAAAAACTTGAGACTCACGACTTGCTAGAGTTTGTTTAGTAAAAGAGACGAGTCTAGGCTAAGATAAACTTGCTTGTTTGACTTGTTTAAATTAAAGCCCAAATTTTTGTGTATAGTGTATTTTAAAATTATTAATTTTTGTTTTTATTAGAAATCACCACTTTAAAAATTCAAAATTAAGAAAATTAAAACAGTGAAAAAGTAAACGAGTTGACTCAAACTTTTGACGAGTTGAGCTTGAGCTCAACATTTGAGCTCAATAAAATGAACAAGTTGAGTCTGAGCCATTGGCTCCGCTCAAGTCAGCTTGTTTACAACCCTAATCTTGTTAGATGATCAAAAGGTACGATATGAATTTGATTGTGTATAATCGCTAAAATGGTTTGAATATGTGCTTTTATATTTGCAAGCGTGGGTCATGGTGTTGGAAGAGTAGTTTAAATAGATAAATAGAGTGCATAAAAGTTCTTCAGGTTTTTATGGTTGGGTTGTGAATCGACCAAAGAAGAGAGTGATGAAAGCTCAAATGGTTAATTAGTTTCCACCAAGCACTACCACATTTCTATGTTTTTATAAATCCTCAAAACATTTGATTTTATGTTTATATAAACTTGGTTTTATAAAAATCTAGTTTTCTTTAAAGAAAGTAGATTATGTAAAGGTAACTTTTTTTTTCCTTTTTTTATAAAATAGCTTCAAATGTGATTAATGTACATGTTGTTTGACTCCAACGTGCTCATATGTTGCATTTATCAATGTGTAAGTGTATAAGGTGATTTTACGTCTGTCGTTTTACAACATTTCAAGGGTAGGACCGAATTGAGACATCCACCATGAACTTGTTGTTTGGTTTGGCGGGTCGACGGTTGTAGGATCAATCTTTAAGCTTCTTCTTGACATGCTTGTGAAATTTCTATAATGGAACCATGGCGGTCGATTCCATAACTAAAGGACTATATGAACACATCTACAGTTTTGGTTGTGACTTGGACAATACTTAAATGCAATTACATATATATCAAAAAGTAACTTTTCATGTCCTCAATAAATTCACTATTCATAAAAACTTTATTTGTTAATCCTATCATATTTTCTATTTTCAATCAACTCACTCCTTAATCACACAATTCATTTCTCTCAATTATATATATATATATATATATATATATATATATATATATATATACTAGATTTTATCCCCCGTATTACGGGGTTGTTTTACATTATTCGTTTTTAATATTTATATATATATATATTTGGATTATAATTTTATTTATTGTAAGAAAGCTAATAATTAATATACTTGAGGTTTGATGATAAAATAGTTTCACAAATAAATGATATGTTATAATCCGGTTTAAAAGCTATCTGGGTTTGGTGACACCCATTACCCGTTTATTTTCTTTATTATAAAATTGTTTCTTAATTATAAATAATATCTTTTTTTAAATTAAATAGGATATTAATTTTTAGTATATCCCTATTTTATAGGATTTTCATATCAAATATTTTATGAGATTAATTTTTAATATAATGAGATGTTATATCCCGTTTAAGAGCTATCTGGGTTTGGTGAGACCTTTACCCATGAATTCAGGTCAAATGCGTGAGAAACCTTCATTTACAAATAAAGCAATCTGATAGCTTGAGAGAATAGTTGTTTTACATTTTTTTAATATTTATTTTTTGGATTTTAATTTTCTTTATTGTAAGAAAGTTAATAATATACTTAGGGTTTGATGATGAAAAGGGTTTCATAAATAAATGATGTGTTATAACCTGTTTAAAAGCTATTTGGATTTGGTGACTCATGACCCGCTTATGTTTTTTACTATAAAACTGTGTATTAATTATAACTAATATCTTTTCTTTTTAAATTGGATATTAAATTTTAGTATATCCCTATTTTATAGGAGTTTTCACATCAAATCACTGGTAAGACTAGTTTTTAATTTAATGAGATGTTATAACCCGTTTAAGAGCTATATGATTTTTGTAAGACCCATACCCATGAATTTGGGTTAAATCAATGAGAAGCCTCTATTTAAAAATAATCAAGCAATCTGGTGGCTTTCATAAAAGGGGGGAGTGACCACATCGCGACACATAGGATTTTAGGATTTTCGTTTATATATGTATATATATTAAAAGTCTACTTTTATTTTCTTCAAATCTTGACATACAAATTTAACAAATATACTTTTAGCCCCTATACTTTTAACACTATATAATTTCATTTATTCAACTTTTCCCACACAACTTTAGCAAACATGCTTTTAGGCTCTTATACTTAAAGCACATATACTTTTAGTTTCTAAACTTTATTTACAAATTTTGGTTTATTATAAATTTGGAACAATAGTTTCACATATATACTTTTAGCTCCTCGATTTTAGTTTTGCATATGTACTAGCCCCTCGGCTTTCGTAATAAAACTTTTGCCACAAATCTTTTATCATAACAAATAGAATCAATACCGACCGACTTCTCGCCACATACCCGATGCAAAGCGCGAGTAGAAACACTTGTTAAATAAATATTGTAACAGCAATTTGGATTTTGTACATTAAAAATAGTCAAAAGCGTTACTCAAATGGAGTCTTATTTGAACACTCAAATAAATGCCCCAAATATATTCTCGTCTTCTGATGTAGGGCTTGCAAATAGAATAACAAAGAAAAGAAGATGGAGAATTGAAGCATCTTATCCGGGTGGGCAGCAATTCTCCTGCGTCAAATGACAAGGAAAATCAAGATAAGATATATTATCAAATCTCATTTGGTGAGTGATTCCTATTTCTGATTTCATATAATTGTGTTCCAATTTATTTACATCCATTGGTTCTTCGTATGTTTTTACAACTTGGATTAACGCATTCTTTGGGGACTTGCGGAATTGAGAAATAACAGTTTTTACCTGTTAAAAGATCTGGGCTTATTTGCAAATCCTATTTCGGTTTCTTTTTATTGGTTAAAGTTATATAAAAAGATTTTATTTTGTACATTTTGCGTGAAAAACGTGTTTGGATTTTTTTAGCCTTCTGGGTTCCCGAGTTCATTTACGAGAAGAAAAGCAAGTTTTCTTTTCTTATCTTTTCCTTTGTATCTTCACATTCTCTTCAATTTATTTTCCTTCCAAATCTTTCTAAATTAGAAAGATACAAATTCTTTTAATTTTATTCATCATTTTCTCTTCCTTCCCCTCATTTCTTTTTTTTTAATGAAGCTCAAATGGTTAATTTGTTAAAGGATGTTTTGAAACCCAGACCGGGACCCGGTAGGTACCCCGGTCCGGTTCACATAGCATAACCCGTTTCTAATAGCCTGTCGGGTTTGTCGGTTTGCGGTCCGACCAGAACCGCCGGCCGAACCGGCAAAACCCTTTTTCCACTATTAAAAAAAAACATGCAGCATGCTGGACTCGAACCCGGGTAAATCTTATGACAACATATTTAGAGATCTTCTCCAAAGCCATCCCACTAGCCTTCAACGATGTCTTTGTATACAAAAATTAACTTATATATACTATAAAAGCACAATTATGGCAACTTAACTATTAGTGGCTACATAGAATTATTGGACTTTTTGGAATCTCATTTATTATTCATTTTTTATAAACAAAAATTATATTATATATATATATTATTTATTACATCATCCGGGTCAAACACCGGTCTGCCCTCCCGGGTCGGTCCGACCTTTGACCCGGTAAGGCGTCCGGGTCGAATTCCGGGCCGGGTCTGAAAACATTGTTCTTAAATTAAACTCGGGAACACAGTTTACTATATTGTTTAATTAACATAAAAAAAATAGATTCTTTCTAATAAAGAAAAGTAATCAATAAGCAAAATTTACTTTTGTCACTATTTTCGATTGAATTTGAATTGGAAATAAAACTTCATAAAATATTCAGAAAAGTATATGATATAGAAACCTATAATATCAATGCATAAAAAAAATACAAAGAGAAAACACGCAAATCGAACCAAACTAGAAAAAGTCCTCGTTATTTTGAAATAAACTATGTAACTAAATAAAAAGGAGCAATAGCGCCCTCTTGTTTTATCAAGAGGGAAGCTATTGCTCCTTTTTTAGTTCAAAAACTCCTATACAATCATACCAAAGTCTTATCCATTTGTAGATGGAGCTTCAATAGCAGCTAAGTCTAGAGGGAAATTATGAGCATTACGTTCATGCATAACTTGCATACCAAGGTTAGCACAGTTAAATGTAATAATTTCAATATGTTTTATCGAAAAAT
The DNA here is from genome assembly GCF_021521415.1 of Bidens hawaiensis. NCBI lineage: Eukaryota > Viridiplantae > Streptophyta > Magnoliopsida > Asterales > Asteraceae > Bidens > Bidens hawaiensis. The sequence goes on along the minus strand of NW_027491426.1, from coordinate 218,345 downwards.
AATGGGTTCGTTTGAAATTGCGTTTTATATAAAACGCATAAAAGAATAGGGTCGGGTGAAACTGACACCACGCCACGTAAGTGCCTAAGCCAACGCACTTGCTAAAAGATAGATATATATCGGCCCATGAACCAATTCATGCAAATCTGATTCAGATTATAGAAAACCATCAACAACCCCATTAATCAGTATGACAGAGCAACCTTGGGTTCGGGTTCACCTGATATAATAACCCGAAGGAAGTAATTGTTTGAATCTAGGGTTTTTGAGAATGCTGATATTTAGCCAAATTTATAAATACAGTTGAATAAAAAATATATACTAGTTATGTACATTGGACCTACTCTGCATGATCTTACTCATAGCTGCTGCAAGATAAGGCATCAAAATACAGAATGCCAATCATCTTTTATTGCAGCTTTGTTACCAAAGTAAAAGACAATGCTACCCTTGAAGATCTTTTACTCATCAGGACCAAAAGCCACACAAAACACATTTGCCCCCCTTTAACCTTATACCCCACCTGCACCTCAATCATTCAATACTGCCACCTTTAAAAAGTCACTCACAACCACCAGCTTCCAATTTTAACGAGATGCAGGCCCACCGGGCGCACTGTTTTAAGACATAACAGGCCCATTGGCAGAGAACTCCATTTCCACCCGGGGCCGGCCGAACACATAATTTCCTTGAATAAGTAATTCATAGGATCCCCAATCAAATATGGCAGCTTTGTCTGTACCACATGATTAGACTGATGGTCCTGCCTTGTTATCTTTTCATTCCATAATAGCCACTTTCTTGATTGATTCAGACAGTTGCCGGTAGCCCGTAGTTTAGAAACGATCTGATCCGCCCGTCCCATCCTGCTGTGACAATCACCATTCCCCATGTGTGACAGTTATCCGAGCTCTCGCTAGAAGTTCTAAAAAACTTGTATTTAGATTTGCTTAACGGGCTGGAAGAAGATGGAAGCTTTTCTTCAGGCCAGGTTGCAGAAGCTTTTGCGGCCGATTCTAGGAAAAATTCTTGACCCAGAGAGAAGTAACTAGGTGGTAACGGGCTTGTTCGTCCCGACCATGGTAATGCTACTGATGCACCAGCGTAGAACCACTCACAAGATCTTACTGTCTTGTGTTTGAAAAATGAAGTCTTGTTTTTATTATTATTATTCTTATTATTGCAGTCCCATACATATACATTAGAATCCTCACTTGCTGATACTATATGCCTCCCGTCTGATGTAAACAATGCACGAAAGGGATTTCCAGCGTTTCTTTGCCCTGGAGTTTATAAATTTCAAGAATTTAGAACGATTTCGGTTGAAAACAGTTATGATTTTATATACCAAATGTGTGTTAAGACCATACCTCTAAATTTTCCAATCACATTGGAGCCATGGAGGATTCTGACATGTGAATCAGCACAAGTGACCATAACTTTGCTTGAATCTTGAGGACAAAACTATAGATTACAGACCCGAAATCAGATAAAGATTTGTACACAAATAAATGTTTATAACTTTGAAACGATGAATATACCTGAAATCCGATTATTCTCTTGCAAAGCGACTTCTTTTTACTATTTAACGAAACCGAAGCTTCTAGTTGGAACCGGTTTCCTGAGAAGCTAAAGAAACTGCAACAGCCCGTCATGGACCCGATAACGCCACCCTGAAATAAGAAACCATAGGTTTTTCAATAACCTACGGGTGTTTAAAAATGGTGTCTAATATGATTGAACAACATGAACAAAAAGTCAAACCTTTCCATCAGGACTGTAAGCCACAGCAGTGACTATTTCTCTTATGTCCATCCAGTCAACAACTTGAGTACGCGAAACCGACCAGAGTCTAACTTTTCCATCAATTGAACCGCTTATGAAATAATTTTCGTTCGCCGGGTGGAACTGAACACACGTCACGTAATTGCTATGTGGGAAAGTTTTAACACAAGCATCATTTCCAACTTTCCATAGCCGAACGGTTTCATCAACCGATGATGACAAAAGAAACTGCACCAACAGAAACAATATCCCATGATCAATTTCAGTCACATTCGTCAAGAATTATGGTATCATAAGTATATGATTTACTTACATTATCTTTTGACCATGAGAGATCAAGAACATCGCCTTTGTGCCCGTAGAACTCGTGAACGGGTTTTTCAAGTATTCTAAACACTTTAGGAGGGAAGATAACACAAGCTGAATTTTTGGTCTTTTTTAAGGTTTTCACCATGCTAATCTTTTGGTTATCAGCAACTAATGGTGCTAATTCTGAAAGATTATTCACAGTGAAGTATAAACAAGACGGGTCGACATCCGGGACGTCTTTTTCATCCAATCTTTCATCTTCAACTACTTGCCAAACCTGAACAACCGCATCTTCCCCCGCACTAGCCAAATACCGCCCGTCAAGACTAAATTTCATGGTCAAAATCGAACCTTTGTGAGCTTGGATATCTTGACCGACAAACATAGCCGACAATTCCTTTAATTTCTTCTTACTTTGATGAACTATAACTCTTTGAACCTTTTCAGCTACACGAGATTTAACCCGTTTTTGAGCAGGCTTACACGCCATTGACAGTAAACTACCCAACAGTTGACTTTTCACTCTGCTCATTGTTCTTGACATGGTGTTACCAGCCTTAATGTTTCTATCTACAACTTTCTGAACCAATGGAGCTGGTTTGACTTCTGTTGACCTTCCTTTGTCTTCTTCGCCATTAGAATCCTGAATTCTTAAAGAACCCGTACATGAACACGAACAAGAAGAATCTTCTTCTTCTTCTTTGGCATCACTTCTCAACACAGCTCCACCTGTCTGCACAACCCTGCTATCGACTTCTTCAACGCTTTGATTATCTTCAGAGCTCAATCCCATAAACTTAAGAAAAGTGTTCTTCCTGTGATGAACACTTTCAGGAGCCATAGCCCAAACATCATACCGAAAGCCATTCGGGACCACATCATCATCATCATGATCATCCGCTTCAGAAACCGAGCCGATACTATCTCTCGCATCGAAAAACCGATACTCTTCCTCCTCATACAAACTCCCCATAATTGTTAAAACTTTTAAAGCTTAACCCATGAGAAAAATGAAGCCTTTTAAGCCTCAGACAATGTGGATTATTATTAAATAATGATTATTGATTATTCCTTCTGCAATGAACATACCTATACCTACCAAATAATTTAAAAAGGGTGGAAAATTGATTAGATATCACAGCAACCCAGATCAGCAAAGGCAATAATATATATTCCCCAACAGCTAATTCGAAGAATTATGAATAAAATAATAATAATAATGTAAATGGATGTCGTGGATCCAGATCCAATGCCCCATGAATGCATTGATAAGCGGAACCTGGTCGACGATGTGATGACGACAGTGATTACATAATAATAATAATAATAATAATAATAATAATAATAATAATAATAATGTAGGTTAGGTTGTAATGATGAAAGACAAGAATTACCCTTGAAGCAAATGTAGGAAGAAACCGTGTGCAAAAAACGTTGGAATCAAGAAACATTGGAAGGGTGGTGGAAAATGTTATTGTATGTTACCTTTGGGTGGGAGGTTAAAATTGGAAGCAGAAGATGAAGATGAAGTGTAAATTAAATAAATAAATAAATAAATGAATGTTACTACTACTGCCATCCATTGTTAATTGTTATTGTTTGTTTGTCTCTGTTTCATTACTTTTGTCTTTTTCAGTTTGATTAATTGGGGACAATAAAACCACCTTCCTACCATACCCTTTTACTTCTTTCAATTTCAAATTTTACTTTTTTTATATATGGTAACATGTTTTTTTAAATCAAAATGGGAAAGTTACTAGTTATGTTCGGTAGGTAGATAGATAGCTCGTTGTTCGTAGCTCGATACCAGCTAGTTGTATATTTAGATTTTCGAGTTAGTACAAGTTGGAGGGAGCTTGTTTTTAAATGAAATAAGGTAACTTGTAGTTTTAAAGTTGAATCGTATTTCTCATTTTGTTTCCTTGTATATTTGTAGTTTGTAGATTGTTATCTTGAACTCGTATAACTTGGAATGTTTGTCAAGATGTTAATCGAAACCTGTGCGAATAAAACTTACGAATGAGTCACCAAGCCACGCAAGTTGCGCCAAGCAAGTTGACTCATTTGTAAGCTTTATTCGTACAAGTCTCAATTAAAGTAGGATATAATCTGAGCTTCCAGGTCTTACGAGGCATGTTAAGAGGTTCAACTCACATTGTTGCTGACTCGAGTGCAAGTTAATTTTAGTTTGGTTAGAGCTTGCTTGTTAAACATTCTTACATTGTGTCTCTCTTATTTCAAGTAAGGAAAATCATTAAAAATAACTGCTTAGAGCCCTTGTTTATATCATTGGGACCACGTTTTTTGATCTATATCATTTCACCACATATATCGTGAAAAGTGTATCGAGATCATACTTTTTTCGAGATGGTATGCATTACGTCAAAAGTATATAACAAAATGGTCATTCGAATCACATCATATGTCACGATTTTAACTATTTCATGATTGACATAAATTTGTACAAGTGCCCACATATCCACATGAATTGTGACTCTTGCGCATAGATGTTGTATCGGAAACAATTAACTATGCAATGTATAAGTGTTTTAAGTATCAGGGTAAGTGAGTACTTTTTATATCTTGTAAAACCTTACTGAAATTTATAACTTTGGTTGTAATATATAAGTATAAGAAGAATGAGATAGAAAAGCATCACATTATGAACGCAATGATGCATAGTTGTTTTAAGTGGATGTTAATGAATCTTCTCTTATCATAATATATGAAACGGGTGCCAAAATTTTCACACTATATTAGGTAGTGTTCATCTTTGTACAATCGCTACAAAGTGAAGGAATGTTTGAGTTGTTTCTTTCATGCTTTTCATATTCTGTTACCAGGCGATTCTAAGATATGAATTTGATTGTGTATAATCACTCAAGAATGTATTTTATGTTTCAAAAGGAGAATCAAAGTGTTAGAGCGATAGTTTTTAAATACACATTAAGCTTTTTAAGGCCTCTCTACAAACTAATTGTACATTAACCATGAAAGAAGTAGTTTTCAAGATAAGCAATATGTATCAATGACGTAATTTCTCGAATCTTAAGACAAAACTAAAAAAATATAATAAATCGCTTGGACAATTTACGCAATTTCCTCTAATAATTTCCATAAAACATCATTAAAGATATAAAATATCCACTTTAAATTAACTTTTTCTATTTCGCTTAAGGTATACCATCATAATTAACAACATAATGTCACAACCAATACCAATATAAACTTGTTTAAATAAAAAGAAAGCCAACATTACAAAAACCATAATGACAAGAAAAAAATAAAATTAATTCTCTCTTTCTTTTTCTTTTGTTTTCACTTGCGGAATTTAAGTGGTGTTTCTTTTCTACTTGATGTGATAATGGATAGATGGCTTACATGGATGTAGGTTATGTGAAAGGATAACTCTGGTATGTTTTTGATTTATACCATGGTCTAAATATTATTTTTTAAACAAGATAAAATGTAAAAAAAAAAGAAAAAAAAATTAGTTAAGATTGTATATATAGTATATTAAATTCACGATTCTACATTTTATATGCAACCTTCACATTAACTTTAAGATTTGGTTAGTGATGAAACTTGAATTTTCATATATGAGTGAGGGATTCCCGGTCCTAAGATGTTACTCCCCCGGATTTGATATATTATCGCATCGTTATATTATTTTACTAGGTTAAATACTTGTATATACACGGGTTGGGTAAACTAAATTAACAAAAGATCAAAACAATGTGAAATACTTATACTAATTTGATATTAGATGAATGAAAATGAATATGTATTACAACGTGAAATACAATAAAATTTTTATAAAATAAAAAAGTAAAAGGAAAATTAGATGGTAAATTTTCATTAATCTCTAAAAATTTTTTTATACACAACATTTGTAGTTACCATCTTCATTGAATATTAGAAGATTGACTCCATCCCTAATTTTAATTTAGAAAGTGCGACATAAATCTCTAAAAACTTTCATTGTATATAATGCTTAAAATTTATTTAATTAACTTTTCTTACTAATAAGACACGATTGTTACTAAAAACATAAATCATTTAGTACTAATATTAATTTTATATAGTGATTTATATTTTTAAAAAGAATAGTGTTTAAAAAAAAGATTGATACAACTTATACAAATACTTAAAAAACAATACACAAAGTTTAAATAAATATTATATTATAAATCAGTATAATATAAATTAATATTTGTATTTAACATTCAAATATATATATATAAGCAAAACATCAGATACTAAGAGTTTAAAATAATACTAGTCCACAAAAACTGAAAAAGTATTTTAATACATAAAAAACAGTATCTTAAATATGAAAAACAGCTTCATTTTTTAAAGCAACAAAACATCCCAAATAATATGAAACCATTATAGGCTTTAGATAGTAGCGACCACTGGATATTTTGGTCATATTTACATGAATTTTTCCTGAAATGTTTTTATCTAGATTTGTTGCATATGGCATGTAACATCACATGGCCGATAATGAAAATTACCGTTGTTAACATTTGTTTCATTTTTATATGAAATAAACCAATTTTAATAAAAAAACATAGGATAATTAGATTATATAAAAATTAGTTTCTAAGCTTATGAGCATGCTATTATTATTATTATTATTATTATTTTTGGAATATAATAGAAGTTATAATTATAGTCAGAAAGTGAAAGATTTTAAAAATCATGAATGGTTTTCAAAATTAAAGTTTTAAGTGTAGTTCATAGTTTAAATTAAAAATAGGATTAAGTATAAAATTTAAAGTATTCACTTTTTAATTTGAAATTATTAAGACTATTATGTTGTATAAGTCATTAAATTGTAGGGCTGAGCACGGTTCGGTTCGGTTCGATTTGATTTGGTTATTAGGCGAAACCCAAATTGAAACCGAAGTAATCGGTTAATTGAATATGCAAACCGTTTGGTTTTCTGTTTTTTGGTTAATTTCGGTTTCGGTTCGGTTATTTTTGGTGTTGACATTGCAAAAATAAAAAATAAAATGCATATTTTAAGCTTGTATAAGAACGTGTTAGAGTACCAATCCACATATATATTGAATTCAAAAAACAAAAATAGGTACGTGTTACGTGGAACTATACGAATACAAAATTGCTAAATAGAGTTAATTAAAAAGCATTAAAAGTTTAGTCACGATTTTCATTAATCATCTTATTTATTTATCTTAAAATTAGTCCACTCTTCATTATCTTGATAATCTTTAACATCATCAATTGGTTCGGGTCGGTTTTTTAAAAATGGATAATTGAATCGAAACCGAAATTTCGGTTTTTCAAAAAAACAAAAAATTAACTGTTGGTTAATGCTTCGGTTCGGTTTTTTCGGTTAATTCGGTTTTCTGCTCACCCCTATTAAATTATAAGAAATAATGGAATGCTATATTGAAATTTAAAACAAATATTATAAAAGAATATCTTTAAGAAACATTTCTTTTTGTTAAAATTAAATAAAGGGAAAAAACATGTTAGAATTTTGGTGCTTTGATGTGATAAAGGCAATGTTGTAAAACTCCCGAGTAGGCGGCCGAGTACTCCGTGATTACTCCCCGCCTCGGCCTAGTACTCCTTAGGTATTTTCCGAGTAATCCCTGACTACTCTCGAGTACTCGCAACTCCCCAATCGACCGTCTAGGACCGCCTAACGACTTTTACAACCTAGGATAAAGGAATAAGTTATGGAAGGTTTTAAATGATTTATTTTAATAAAATAATTAAGAATTATTAAAGATAAAAAGATAGGGGTGCCAATTGGCAAAATATTAGGCCAATTAAGGGATATGTAGTTGAACCATCATTTTCGTTTATTATAATAATAGATAGTAAATTAAATCAAGCCATTCATGTAATATGTAAGTGTTGTTAGGGATGAGTTCGGTAGCGTACCGGTACCGAAAATCCCGATCCCGAAAATCGCAAATTTTTTGTACCGGTACCAGTACCGAAATGTTCGGTTCGGTATCGGGACGGTACCGATATTTAAGGTAAAATTCGGAAAATACCAGTACCGTACCGTACCGGTACTATGTAGGGGTACCGGTACTGTAGTACCGGTCCTGAAAACTCAAAACCTTAGTACCGATTCGGTACCGACGGTATTCAATCGGTACCGAAATCGGTACAGGTACCAAAATGATTTTTCTCATCGCTAAGTGTTATAGCCTTTGTCATTAATAAGAGATTATGCTATAGTCTTACTGTTCACCCGGTCTATAATCTTTGGTCTTTAAAAAGGACATCCTTAAAATATATATTAAATTGTTGTAAAAACTAATGTGATTAGTAAGTTTTTATAGTTTAGCCTTGCATTTGTATATGTTTTAACATTTAACGTTAATGACTTAACTTTTTTTATTGTAAACCGAAGAATTATGACGAAAATACATCTTTGGAGTATTTTTAGGGTCCTGCTAGGGATACCTACCACACCCATTAATACGCCGCGTAAAGAGCTATACGCGCGTATTAGTGGGTTTTTCTAGAAAATCTCACAAAATTTGTCTTATTATGTTTTTTTCTTTGTTTTCTTTTCTTTTGTTATTATTGTTATTTATCATTATTATTATTATTAATATTATTTATTTATTTATTATTCGAAATTTGGCAAAGGACGTTCGTTCCAGGCTTCCATACTTTGACACGGTTACACCAGCGCCGCCGAATCTTTGGTTCGGCGTACCTGCTCATGGGCACCTGGTTCGGCGTACACCACCGGAATCGCGTACGTGTCAGAGAAATTGAATGTTGGACTCCGTTATCGCTACCAACATTCAGTGGTACGTGTCGAATTTCAGTGGTACGTGTCGGAATCACTGTTCAAGTTATGGACTCCGTTGTCGCTACCGTTAGCGGACACCACGGATCTGAGAAATTCAAACTCATCAAATTAATATCTCACCAGATTAAGATATTAGTTTGATGAGTTTATGTTTAGATGGGGGTTTTGTAAATTGATCATCTTTGTGTATATTGAAGAATCATCGGCTTATATATGTGTGTGTGTGTGTGTATAACTCTTAAATTAACAATGGTGTTTTAATATTCTTGTGCAGTAGATAATTTAATTGCGCCAACATAACTAACATCAGATTGAGATATTAGTTTGATGAGTTTGAATCTCTTGGATCCGTGGTATCTGCTAACGGTAGCGATAACGGAGTCCATAATTTGAACAGTGAAATGGAAATTCGATCATTGCTCCGACATAACCAGCACCAGATTGAGATATTCGTTTGATGAGTTTGAATCTCTCGGATCCGTGGTATCCGCTAACGGTAGCAATAACGGTAGCCATCACGAATAATAATAATAATAATAATAATAAATAAACAATAACAACAACAACAATAATAATAACAGTAATAATAATAATAACAAATAATAAATTAAAAAAAATAAATATAAGAGGCGACGTATAGGGCTATACGCTGCCTCTGACTTTCAGACAAAAAAACATAATAAGACAAATTTGGTGGGTTTTCTTAGAAAAACTCACTAATACGCCGCGTATAGCTCTCTACGCGGCGTATTAGTCGGTTTTTTAGCAAAAAGAGGGTGGCTGTAGAAACCCCTATTTTTATCTCTAGGCAAATAAAATGAATGTACGTTTTTTTAATGTAATGTAAAAATATATAATTATTATTTAGTAAAAAGTAAAAGAATTTAGAGCGCTTAAACTTGGTCATCATCAAACGTCATATCACTACCCTCCCTCCTCTTTTCCACCCTCTCCAACACTGTGTTCCCGAGTTGAGTTAAGGAGAGAAAGGAAATGAATCATTTCATTTTCTTTCTTTTCCTTTTCACTTTCTTTCCTCTTTTCCTTTTTTTTTCTTTCATTCTAATTCTTTCTAATTTGAAAAGAAAACAAACCCATCCAATTTACTCTTCATTTGCCTTGCTTTTTCTTTCCTTTCTTTTCTTTTCTTTCTTTTAATGAAACTCGGGAACACAACACTCCACTTCTTTCTCTCCATTTCCTTTCCTTTCTTTCGTTTAATGAGACTCGGGAACACAGCGTAAGTCTCTTATCTTCTCTCTCCTACCTTCTCCCTCACAATCTCGTCCAAAGCTCGTCTACGAAGCCGGGCAACACGCCCATAGAGTGGCTTCGTATGCCGCCGGCTCATCTATCTCTTGCAACCTAATTTGGACGGCCCCCACATGGGTTGTGTTGGAAGTCCTCTTATTTGTGTTCTGTAACTTTTTGTGCTTAGATCTAACATATGTTTAAAACTTGACAAATAACGTTAAATGAATTATGTTAACCATGTGTGTAGATATTAACAATATTTTCCTTCCATTATGTTTGACTTTGTATTATTGTGTTATGATTCTTGTAAAAGGTTAGAATACTTGTCAACCACATTTGTTAGAAACTAATTCTTTACCCGAAGCAAGTCGTCGGGTAGGTTGGTAAAGCTCGAACAGTGATAAAACCCAAGTGTTGAGTCGATAATTTGACGCCAATTCGACAGGTTCGCTGACATGTGTTATTGTAGCGGAATTAAAACCAAATATAAAACAAAAAAAATTATAAAAATTGACCGTTGGTAAATCTCGAGTGTTGGTAAACTTGACCGTTGTCAATCCCGAGTGTTGAGGCGGTGAGTCTACGAGAATTCGATCGGTTTTTGTCACGTCCATTATGGTACCGAAACTAAAACAAAAAAAATGCGTTTGGTCGGTTTCCGTTCCGTTCGTTACGGTTGCTGAACTAAAAAATCAAAAACAAAATTTCCGTTCGTTACGGTCAGCAAGCTTCTTATTTGTTTTACAGTAATAATATTGAATTTGTTATAGTTGTCATGTTTTCTATACACTAATACATTTCCTTTTTATCTCGTAAAATATATCCTAACGTTGATCCCAACAGTTGACCATGTGTGACATCCCTACTTGTGTTGTTTCTCATGCATTTTCTTTTTCTTTAATAGTCAAATCCCGTATTCATGCCTAGGCGTGTGACTCACAGTTGGTATCATTTTTGTCAATTTATCAAAGTTTGCAGCGGAAAATGTTAATTTAAAATATTTACTTTTATAACATAGGGAATTAAATACCCTGGTTTGTTTTACAAAATTTCTTGTTTAAAATCAAGGTTTACATATGCATCATTACAAAATTAGCTGAGCCACCAGCTGCATTCTATGCCTAGTGATCTTCTATCTCCACTGGCATATTCACCACTATACATTACTCCTGGTTACCTGAAAACAATTTGAAAATACGTCAGCTATATGCGGGTGAACACGCAGACTCGATAAAAGGTTTTCACAATTCGTAATGACACAATACCAATAGCATACAACGACTCAGTGGGTCTCAATCCTATCTCATCGGAACTAAACATACGCACAAACCACATAATCGGACTTCACTCGCCCTATAGACAGTCACTTGTCTCATGGTTAGTATGTCTATAGTGTGCCCACTACAGTACATATATGTAAGGATCCAGACACATGTGTATTTTAGCCTAAGTGTTTAGTACTACCTTGTATCAAAACGTTTTAGAGGATTTGAACCAACCCTCATGCAAATACTTTCATAACTCTTTTACATATGGATAACAGTCCATAGTTTACAAGAGTGAATATTTTTCAAATATCACATAGACGTATTCACGTTAAAAACATATTCATACTATAAAAAGGTTGAGCGTATTCACCTTTTGTTGAATTCAATATTTCTCACTGACAAATGTTTGATCTTTATCTCGGACCGAGAATAACATTCTATAAATAACTAGATCCATGATTTAGCTTTAGACATTTAGTCTATTTGCATAATCCTTACCTTGATATTTCATTTCATTTTACAAAATATATGTTTCATTTATAAGCTACATTTCTTTTTCATGAAGAAACGTGTATATCAAGTTTCTTCTTTCATATAAAAACAACATTTCATCTATAATCTTATCTCTTGAAAGCTTATATTTTACTTATCTGATCAAGGTATAAACTATACCCTCGACTAGGGTCTAAGCCAAATAAAATAATAACTTAAGCAGAACCCCTACCTTATGCGGGTATTTTTGTTTGCCTAAGCTTTACACGGGCAGCACTTCTACTTCCTTATCACTTATTGAAACTTAAACCGTCAGGACCTCGCTTCTAACTTGCATAACACATCTACAGATCGTCAAAACTCCCATTCTTGAACGAATTACGAGAAATCAGGGCCTCAAAACCTCACAATAGTCGGGCACGCCTCCCAAGGTTATGTGTGTGAAATTGGGATGAGAATGCTTCAAACCCGTAGCCCCCTTTTATAGGCAAAGTTTTGCCCACCATCGCGTAGCGCGATCGGCCTTTTCATAGGCCATCGGGTAGTGCGACGCCACAATGAATAAAATCCTGCCACGTGTTTACACGTGGTTGGACATGTGTATCCGGTTATTTAACCGGTTCATCGCGTAGTGCGATACCCCTTTTCTTTTGGATCATCGCGTAGCTCGACGCCTCTTTTTCTAAATTCCTAGAAAACACCATCGTGTAGCGCGATGGGTCTAGAAAATCAAAATTTTTATTTTTATTTTTAGTCCTTTATCTTTATCAGCTTGTCAAATTTGGACTTAAAATTTGTGGGTGTTACATTAACGATATTTAGAATTGAGTAAGGCTTCCTAAGACGAGTTGTCTATCATCAATACTGATTTTGACACTTTTGTCCTGACTCAAGCAAAAACCTCATGAGTGAGGAAATTCATCATTGTGAGAAAACCCATTGAATAAGGTTTCAAGCCCGAGACCGTAGGATCCTAGTCTTAATCATCACCCCAAATATCATTAGACCATAATGTGAGTGGCCTTTATTTAAAAGCATCTTTTGTATCTTATTACACATTTTTTATAATGATAAAGGATAAAATACAATAATCCTTTATCGTACATTAAGTACATGACACTTCAAACCGTTGATTTTCAAAAACCCAAAATCGCAATTACACTCATCTGTCCGTCCCTTTCCTTCAATCCGTCTCCACCACCCCTAACCGACATCAGCATACCTCCTTCACCTCCGCTCGCCGGCGCCATCAACACTCTTCGTCACAACCATCGCCGCCGACAACGAACTCATCGAAAAAACGCAAAACTCGTCACAGGTTTGTTTAGTTGATTGAAATTGAAGTCAATTGATCGGTTAATCTTTGAAATCGATTCAATTAATCATCAATTTGAAGCTTCAATCGATCAATTTTGAGTTTTGGATGATGGGTTTTTGACATTGAACGTTTAAGATTTGAAACGTATTAACAGAAAGTATTTGCTTAATGTATTAGCCGAAAGTATTAGCTGAACGTATTGGCTGAACGTTTAAGTTTTTGCCTGAACTTTTAAAGGTTTTGAACGTTTAAGCTGAACGTATTAGCTGAACGTATGTCGCGTACGTAATGTACGTTAAGCGATTATTGTACGTTAACCTTCCTCTTTTATAATAACATTGATTATTATTTACAAGTTCTTTTATATGGATTGCTACGTTTTATATACATTTATAGAAAATGAAAATGTTTTTAAGTTTTTTTTATTAAAGAAAGTTATAACTAACAAAAATAATCGCCAGTGTTCTCTCAGTGAAGTGTCAGTTGGTGATCCGTTGGTTTATTCTGGGATGCAAATTGTCAATAAATCTCGTCCATAGCATTCCGTGAAGTTTCCATCGTCGAAAAAATCTTTACCGTGTCATGTTTTCTAACATGGTATCACCAACATAACCTTTTTATCATGGGCCTTCTCAATTCACACAACCGTCGATGATGTTCCCCCATTTTATAGATATGACTCCATAATTCATATAGTCTCATATTTGCTTTTGATTTGTAAAATATTGATCAAAGTCTTTTTAATTTATTTATTAGGCGTTTCAGTTTATGGTTTTGTATATGGTGAACGAGGGCCGGCTTAACTTATTCGGACGCATAAAGCTATCTAAAATTGAGGCCTTTTTTTATGCAGCATTAGAGAGTATACAAGAATTATGAAATATAAATTATATGTGGTGATAGTGGATATAAGACATTCCTCTTTAGTTTATGTCCATCACTTGATTACTAATTCTAAAAAAAAATCTGCTTTCAAAAACCCAAAAATATATAACCCCTATTTTAGATTGAAACCCTAAAAAATTAGAGGCCTAAAGTGATAGCCTGATTGGACTTATCGGACTTACTCACAAGATGACCTGTGGTGAACTATAATTGTTGTTTTTTCCTTTTTTTATAACTTGTAAAACAGGGTATTCCACCCAGAAATAAAAATAAAAATAAAAATATAAGTTTATACAAAAAAAAAACATATGCTCTCTTTTATTTTTGATGTTTTTTTTATCTAACTTCTAACTAATATTTTAAAGCAAAATATGTTTTCTACATAGCCTTTAAATATGTCATTCATATGGGATGTCAATTAATCAATTTTTATTTATACATATTACACCTAATTAACTAGTTTTTTTAATTATCAATCTTTCAATTTAATAAATTTTTATGTTAAATGATATAACCGTTAATGCATTTATTACTATTTAATATTTATTAATTATCTCAATTAAACCAATTATGACTTTCTTAAAATTATATTATTAACAGTTTCTAATTACCTCAATTAAGTTATTACCAAATAAAGAATGATTGCTTTCTACTGCTTGATCAATTGGCTGATTTTTTTGACAGATGTATTACGTATTTACAAGTCAAAAGTGTCTGGTATAACTATACAAGTTAACTACATATGGGCATAAAAATTGGAACGTAGTTGAAAAGAAATTATAACAATTTGATATATTTTAGATTAAAGAATACAGTTTCTTATCAAACGGTTCATAATATTTCGCAAATAATTTGCCATTATACTATCTTTTATGTTTATCTCAAAGTTTCTTTTTGACTTTTTTTATACACTTGTGATTAACCCGTAAAGGGCAAAACCAATCCAATCATAGTCGGTAAACGACATAACCAATGGTGTTGTTACTAAAGTCGTTTCTCTATATGTGAATGAGCAAAATTGACCAATATCAATTAAAAGATGGTCATGGTTATTTTATATATGTGTGTGTGCAAGATTCAATCTATTGCTTTGCATGACTCTCAAAAACAGATGCAACATCTACAATGTTACATAGAGGTGGACAAATAAACTGGTTAACTGAACCGATCCGAAAACTGAACCCAAACCGAACCGGTTTGAAACCGATTATGTTGAAACCGGTTTGGAACACATTGAAACCATAGACCGGCTTGTAATTTTCTCCACCAAAACGGGTTCCAAACCGGTTAACCGAACCGAAACCGGGCAAAAACCAGTCAAAACCCGAACCGAAACCGATCAAACCCGAACCGAAACCGATCGTAACATTGTAAGAAACCGGTTTCAACCCGAACCAAAGCTGATCACAAACCGGTTTTGACTTTTGTTGACCTAACCGAACCGGTTTTAACCCAAACCGATTTTGAATTTAAAACCGATTTGTGCACCTCTAATGTTACGTAAAAGTTTATATATAGAAACAAAGATGCATTTATTATTCATGTCTTCTTATTTTTTATGTTAATATAAACAAGCGGATAAGACTCATATTTAATTCAGGTAGATGTTTTTTTAGTAAAATTAGTTCAACTCAAAACAGGTTATGAACGGAAAATGTTCAGGTTGAAACAGGTTGTTTTAAAAGAATATCAAGTTGGTTCGATCAAAACATGCGTGTCAAAAAGGGTTATGATTCGAATAAAATCAGGTCGAATCGTGTTGTTTTAAATCATAATATTTTCTAACTTAAAAATAAAATTCATTATTCATATATTCTTAGTTTTATATTAATTTAAATAGGCGGCCATCGGGTTCGTGTCTGGTTTAAAACAAGTTTAGGGCAATGTGTTTTTTTGAGTAAAATAAGTTGGGGTCAAAACAAGTTGTTTTAAAAGAGTATCAAATTAGTTTGGGCCAAAACGGGCGAGTAAAAAAGAGTTATGATTATAATACGTTTGAGTCGAACTTGGTTATTTTAAATGATAGTATTTTCTAACTTACAAGTCAAATTCATTATTCATGTATTTTTAGTTTTATGTTAATTTAATGAGCGGTTCGGTTCATATTTGGTTCAAAACAAGTTTGTTGAAACAACCGGTATTTCAAACCCGATGAAAACTTTTTCCATTGAATTATTTCTTTATGAGCAATTTATGTTCTAATACATCGTCACTATTATATTTAGTGTAATATATAATTTCAGTTATGAGAACTTGTTATACACTAAATTGTTTGACATGAATTTTTTTTAAAATAATTATAAATGTTCTAATACATCGTCACTATTATATTTAGTGTAATATATAATTTCATTTATGAGAACTTGTTATACACTAAATTGTTTGACATGAATTTTTTTAAAATAATTATAATTATTTCATATGTTATGAGATATACTTCATGTTTGATTTCACATATAACTTATATCAAGTATATAAACATCTTTTTTATTGACATTATATTATTTTTCATCCTGTATAATATACGGGTTACTAACCTAGTCACACATTAAAAGAGTATTTTTTATAATAATCTGGTGTCTAAAAACTAAACTCGGTTAAATGTATGTCCCCTGTTAACCTAATCTCGTGATCCCCCCATTCCGACCAAATGATGTTTTAGCATGACTGTTTCTTCAAAGATGTTTCTTTGTTCTAAAGTAATCCCTCCTTGCCTCCCACTTTTGTCCTATCTTATCACTCCTCAAGCATCTTTCCTTTTCTTTTTTTTTTACTTAAATCAATTTATCTATCGATTGAACGGACAAAACCATTAGAAACAGGTCGGTTTAAAACTTTGGATCTTATAAAAAAAGGTTTAGCATGAAAAGAATGATAACACTAAAGTAATTATTATTAAGTTATAGTTTTGAATTAGAGTATTAATATTTGAATTAGAGTACCAAAAAATTGCATATTAAAAACTATATTGATTTAACTTACATGGCATGTTCAAGACATAAATTGTTGAACCAATCGATTTACGTTGGTTTAAAAGCGTGCCATTTGCACCTTGCAACTTTTATTTATTAAGTACAAAGATCATACATTTAATTTTAAGAACAATAATGTTGAAAGTAAATTAATCATGAAGGTTATATCAATTTTCTTTTTGACCTTGATCTTTTTTTTAGGATTTTTCTCAATCTTATTATTATTATTATTAAACAACTTATCTTTATTAAAGAAAGTCCGGTATGAAGCCGGACCCAAAAACAAATTACATAAAAAAGAGAGGCAAGGAGTCGGAATTTTTTCATTTCTAAAGTGTAACCTTTGTAACAAACTTTTTATATTGTTGTATATATATATATATATATATATATATATATATAAGATGCATGAAGTGGTGGTACCACAAAGTAATCATTGTCTCGTTTAATCATGGACTTATGTTATTAGCTAATCATAAATATTAATTACTAAACATTTGCAATAATTTTGTACTATTCCAAAAAATGTTTGTTCTAACAGTATCAAAGTGGTTTTTTAACATTTGGACTTTGGACTAATCTCAATATCGGAATGATTCTTTGACGAAATATCAACCGTTCTATACTGATTTTATGTTTTAGGCCTGGAAGAGGATATGCACCACTATGAGAAAACCTCTTAAATTAAGTTTCAAACATAAGATCTCAAGAGTCTCAAGCCTTAACCATCACCTCTCATATCATTGAGTCAAAAGGTTAATTACAACGGTATCATACCGTTAGATAAGACTTTCTAACTAGTGAAGGTTCTGATATGTAATTCAGTGATTGTTAGAAAAAAAATATTTAATTTAGAAGTAGAGTTATATACTCAATGAGTTGTCATTCTAAATATATCTAGATATGAATATTCACACACTTTTTTTACGCTTAACACAAAAAACTAACAATAGGTTATTCAAAACAATGCAAAAATCAAAGCAATGTCGTTCACTTCACAAATATTGGACAAGAACTCAATAACCATCTTTTTAGCTTTTGTATAAACAATGCACTGGTAAACAAGTAATATCTTAAAAAAATTTATGTATTTATTTGAAATGTGATTTGTATAATCTTTTATAGTTCTAGTTCTACTACAATGTTTCAAAAGATGCTTAAAACTGCATAAATTATAATGTTATATATTCTTCTAAGATATATTTCCATTTTCGTGTAAAAAGTTGAATGTTAGAGGTTGGTATTATATAACTATTAAAAGATTAAAGTATAAATGAAACAAACAAAGTTTGAAGGTTAAATCACTAAAATGATTAAAATAAAAAAATGTATTAATCAAGCCTCTACCAGTGAGATTGGTGATTTATTAACAACCTTTAAACAACTTAGGTTGAAAAGGTTTAAAAGTTTTAGATTCAAGTGTCATAGCTACACGAATTAAAAGAAATTGCTGATAAACAAAAAGAAAAAAAAGACGGAGAACAAACTCGAAAAGACTAAATATTAAATAGAAAACGTTAATATTACTTAATTAAAGTTGATATAAAATATTATAACTAAACTAGATAAATAAAAAACAAATATAATTGCGGGGTTAATAAAGTCAATGGCCAAAAACTTATCCCAAACCTTTAGCGCGTACGTGGGTTTACGGTTTACTTGCCGCCGGAAATTTCAGATGTGCAAATATTTGAAAAATGTACATAATCTTATTTTATTTATTTCTAGGTTAAAAAAAATAATCTAAGTGTTGAGAAATCCGAGGTGGAATTATATTATTTTTATCATTCTATCATTATTAAACTATTTAAAAAGATTCGCATATATTGAGTTGGAGTTCGTGTTGGTGTTTATGCCTGTGCTTTAATTTACGAACATCTCACTCATTTCTCTTTATTCTATTCTTCTGGTTTAGGCTATCCGTTATGGAGGGGGGCATCGAAGCCCCTCCATCGTGCCACATCATATAGCCACGTAGAAAACAGGCATCGAAGCCCGCCCCGCTATGGTTTAATGCTCTTTGGGCGCCCCCAATATATATATATATGTATGTGAGAGATGAAGAATGAGAGGGCCCACCACCCTTTCTTCCGCGCCCATCGTCCAGACGACGCTTCACCCCTCCGCGCCCTCCGCTCCCCGTTCCTCCCCCTTCCGCGCCCCATAGCAACCAGCCTTATGGTTAAAAGTTTCATTTCAATTCAAAAATATTAGAAAAAACAACTTTTGCTCACAAACGGGTGTATAAACGAGTCAAGCTAAGCCCAAACTCAACTAGTTTTGACTTACGAGAGCTCGTGCTCGACCTTTGCTCGTTTCAAGTTCTTTTTTAAAGCTCGATCTCGGCTCATGGGTTGTTTTTCCAAGTTTTGGAACGGCTCAAACTCAATTCGTTATTATTTATTAATTAATTTATATGTGTTTTTAATTATTTTAATATATTTTGAAAAAAAAAACCCTTGAACGAACTTAATCTCGACTAAAGCTCGTGTAGTATTTTAAACAAGCTAAAGCTTAGTTTGAGCTCGGCTGTGCAACGTAATATTAATACATAGAAGTCCGAAATAGGAAATATAGAAATATACACAATACTCGTTAAGGCTAAATGAGCTTCCCATATAAAACTTGGGCTCGATAATTAAAGAGCTCGAAAACACTTGGCTTGTTTTGAGTTTTTTTTTTATCAATCTGAGCTCTAGACTCTAGTAGCTAGCAAACAACATGACTCGTTTTCATCATGCTCACAAATTTTTGTTCAATTAGCTCATACTTGCTTTTTAAATTTGTAACATTAATGATTCTTAAAGAAAAAAACTTTAGTTAAAAACATATGTGGTATTTTGTCATGGTAGTAGATTAATATTCTTTTACTTTTTTTTTTCTTTTCTTATGTCGACCATATTTAAAGTCAAAAGAAAACTCATATACTCCTCTCTAAACATAGACATGCTAGTTCAATGTATATCACATATAGTGATTTAATAATGAAGTAATATTGTTTTAATACTTGCAACAGTTGTATTTAGTTATCACATGTTCATACTTGATAGTGCAATGGCTAAGTGAAGATCTCAAGGTTGTAAAAGCTCATCATCTATTGACAAATTTAGACGTTTTTTGTTTGGTCAATGTATGAATTTTTAATCTATAAGACTTAGTTCACTTTCCATAGTCAATAAATGAGGAACTTATGGTGGGTTACACACGTTAATAAGTCCATAGAATTTATGTTCAATCTTACATAAAATGGAGATTTTTTTGTGAGTATTCACTATCCAACGCAATATGACTGTGATTGTAGTCTACAAACCACTTTTATACGTTTAATAGAATGGCCAAATCATTATTCAAATTGAAATATGTTCATGGTACATATGTTGGATAAAAGTGTCACGCTAGTTGGTGATCACACATGTTTATCTTATATAGGTAGCGGTTACACTTGTTAGATATTTAACATGACGATATAGTGGTTGGTCCATGTTGTATTTGTTTGGGTGGTATATACAAGACCTTCAGCGATTGTTCAGGACATTATAGATAACCAAAAAATCTCCACTGAGAGTATTCAAAAACCCTATTATTCTAAAAGTTCCTCGTCAGTAGTATCCATTGGTGAAGACAATACTTACAACCCTATGCCCGAATTTGTTAGTACAATCACATTTTAGTGAATAGACAGATTATCAATGACAAATTATTAACACAATGACAACAACGCAACGTGTTGCTAGCTAATTAGTTTGTTAACATGGTCAGGGTTTTATGTATGTTTCTTGTCATTTTAAAACCCGAAGCTGGTAACAATCTAATCATAATTAAAATTAGATTAAAAAATTAGGAATTGTTTTTCTTAGGCAAATGGAGTTATTGCTAGAATCATGGTACGTATGTTACAAAATAAAAAGAGATGCATGTATGGATGATGTCCACATGAATGGTTGCTTGATTGACTCCATAATTTACTAGCCGACCCGTTCTAACTTAAAGGTGACATGCACCCGCCCCATTATTATAAAATAATACCATGATAAGTTGCTGCAAATGAAGATTTTGTTTGGTACGTGGGCAATGTCTAACAATAATTAAAATAATATAAACAAGTGTAGTTGTTCTCATTGGTAGTTGTAGCTTGACGGGCTTCCTGGTTCCTAGTCCATTATATTAATATATAAAACTATCTTATATATTCTAATATTTTTTTTGAAAAATGATTAAGTAACTTAAGTCCATTTGATTTTATTCCCTCCATCAACATATATTCTTTTAAATATCTTAAGACTTATCTGTATTGTATATTTCAAATTGATTACAAATATTAGTTGATAATAATCATAGAATTGTGAAACAAATTTTAGTTAAAACACTTGGCTTGTTTTGAGTTTTTTTTTTATCAATCTGAGCTCTAGACTCTAGTAGCTAGCAAACAACATGACTCGTTTGCATCATGCTCACAAATTTTTGTTCAATTAGCTCATACTTGCTTTTTAAATTTGTAACATTAATGATTCTTAAAGAAAAAACTTTAGTTAAAAACATATGTGGTATTTTGTCATGGTAGTAGATTAATATTCTTTTACTTTTTTTTTTCTTTTCTTATGTCGACCATATTTAAAGTCAAAAGAAAACTCATATACTCCTCTCTAAACATAGACATGCTAGTTCAATGTATATCACATATAGTGATTTAATAATGAAGTAATATTGTTTTAATACTTGCAACAGTTGTATTTAGTTATCACATGTTCATACTTGATAGTGCAATGGCTAAGTGAAGATCTCAAGGTTGTAAAAGCTCATCATCTATTGACAAATTTAGACGTTTTTTGTTTGGTCAATGTATGAATTTTTAATCTATAAGACTTAGTTCACTTTCCATAGTCAATAAATGAGGAACTTATGGTGGGTCAAACACGTTAATAAGTCCATAGAATTTATGTTCAATCTTACATAAAATGGAGATTTTTTTGTGAGTATTCATTATCCAACGCAATATGACTGTGATTGTAGTCTACAAACCACTTTTATACGTTTAATAGAATGGCCAAATCATTATTCAAATTGAATTATGTTCATGGTACATATGTTGGATAAAAGTGTCACGCTAGTTGGTGATCACACATGTTTATCTTATATAGGTAGCGGTTACACTTGTTAGATATTTAATATGACGATATAGTGGTTGGTCCATGTTGTATTTGTTTGGGTGGTATATACAAGACCTTCAGCGATTGTTCAGGACATTATAGATAACCAAAAAATCTCCACTGAGAGTATTCAAAAACCCTATTATTCTAAAAGTTCCTCGTCAGTAGTATCCATTGGTGAAGACAATACTTACAACCCTATGCCCGAATTTGTTAGTACAATCACATTTTAGTGAATAGACAGATTATCAATGACAAATTATTAACACAATGACAACAACGCAACGTGTTGCTAGCTAATGCATCTATTTCAAATATTGCATTTAATTGATATTTGGCCATAATAATCAACAACATTCTAATGCATCTATTTTAAACTTTATAAAGCCACCCCACTGCCACAAGCGACTAGAAATAAATTATCCAAATACAATATCTTATTTACCTTACCAGAAACAATTGAATTAATAGTTAAAAGGATACCATCATAAGGTATTAACTTTATCTCAAGCTGATGCAATTTTTGGAACAAAAAAAGATGATAGAAAATAATGGGAGAGAGAGAAATATGAGAGAACTAAATGTATCAAACTACCCTTCACGTGCAGCATCTGACACCAAAAGTTATCTGGGTTGTTTTTTTGGGACCAACAATGAAACCAAAGTTGGGGGTTAGGGACGATGCATGTATGCAAGTTTTAAACATTAGGGACGTTGCATAAATTTGGATCAAACCACAGGGACCATTCATGAAGTTCTCTATTTAATAAAACTTTGAAATGTGAAGTTTTTGACTTTTAAACCTTTTGAGGGGTAGCGTGATATTGTTTCAGGGATAACGTAATACATAAAGCGTAAAAAAAAAAAATGCACTCCGTCAGAAAAGTTGAGGGGTAGCGGATGCTACCCCTAACATCAGTATATATCCGCCCCTGGTTATAAACTAACAAATTTTCTTTTTTAGAAGATTTAAGGTCGTTCGGTCTTTTATGGTTTAAAAATTGGTCAAAACACAAATCCTTTCTCTGAAAGGATTGGTGTGCTTTTTCTTTCTTCTAAATTGTAATTATGTAAATTTTGGTTGATGTCTAGGTTGCTTGTTTTTACTTTGGGTCGTATTGTTTATAAAATATGGCTGAAAAATAAATAAATAAATAAATCGCATCTAAATACACCCGGTGAAAAAAAAATCATATAATGATTTCCATGACAAATATCATTTTCGTCTAAATAAGTCAGTATTTTTATAATATATATATAGATTTATAATGTTTAGAAACAATGAAGGATGAGTTAAAATTTTAATAATAAGTAATATAAAGCGTGTACATGATCTTAGGTTTTCTTTTTCATAATTAATACAAGGGCTAACCAAATAATAAAAACTAATTTACAGATGCCATGCAACTTAAAACTAATGTAAAAGTCAATCATTTTCAAGTAAAATTACTTTCTAACTATGCAGGTTTTTATTTTTTTATTGTAGGGCTGTTTGAGATTCCTTATTTTTACCTTCTTATAACTTATAACTTATGATAAGTTAAAAAAAGTGTTTGTGTTTCCTTATTATGTGAGAGGAAATGCTGATAAGTTACACTTTTGTAACTTATGACTTCTCCTTATAAGTTATAAGGAGGTGAAAATAAGAAATCCCAAATAGCCCCTATATATTCTATTTCATAGTTAATTAAGATGAGAATAACTAGTCTCCATGGGGCTAAGACACGAAAGAGGGGAGGCAGTGAGATTTTTTCTATGCGATGGGTGGAAACGTACAATGTGTCATGTGGTGTAAAAGGCTCATAAAATATTAAATTTTCTTGTAGAAGAAACAATGACAAAAGGCGAGATTAATTAAACATTTATTCACATATCATTCAAAGAAATGGTGGTGCATATGTTTGTGTCAAACATAAAACTTTGACCACTAAAGTGAGTTATCGGTATGTAACAATAGTCTTTTACCGAAATGATATATGTATAAGAATCGAAAAGACAAGCATTTTTTAAATGGATTTCTTCAAACAATATCTAGAAAAGTAAACGTGTACAGTCAAATCTCTATGTATCTAAAACCAAATAATTTACTTTGGTTTTACAACATAAAGTTAACTCTAGTACTATGGTTATTGTAGCAACATAAGGATAGCTTAGCTATAGTACGATGATTATTAGTAGACCATGCAATTGCTTGCCACTCGAAGAACATGTTGGTTCCCACACATCAAGTTTCGGATTCTAACTTTTTTTTTTCTTGCTCAAATACCTAATTAGACCCCACTTAACGGAGACATTTAATAATTAGCTTGTTTTGTGCCATGCATGTGATTATTTTAAATGCTTGTTATGTCTTGTTAATTTCCAACCATCTTTATACTTTTTATCATTATATTTGAAACCTAACCAATCAAATTATTAATATTGATTAAATCAAATCAAATCAAACCAAAATATAAAAGGAGTTTAAAAATGCAATCAAACAAGTATTACCTTTTTCAGTTTTTGGGTTTATATTTGATTCTAGATGTGGGTTGTCTAGATTTGGTTGTGGTGTAATTTGGCTTTGATTTGATTTTTAATTTGATTATGTTGATATGGTCTGATTACATACTTTTTTGGAGCTTTAAGGGTTGATTAACATGAGCATTATTATTTTATGCATTATGAGTGGGAGTATATACGCTTTTGTGAGTCGTGTCAAGTTTGACTACGACTAAGCTAGCTCGTTTACTTTAAGAATACTCGACATAGGCTCGACTAGTGAGTAATTGTACAAGCTCGAACTTTACCGGACTCGAATCATTTATTATTAATTAATTGGTTCTTTATTTATATATGTATATACTATTTTTATATATTTATAACTCTATATGTACATTAATTTAATATACATTGTCTAGTTATTATATAAACACATCGTATATAATTATATATAATGTTATATTAAATCAAGCTAAGTATATATAAAGCTTCGGCTTGAGCTCATTTATTAAATGAGCACTAGCTTGGGCACATGTTCTTTTAAGCTTGGTTCAACTAAAGATCATACAAAAGTGATCTGGTGTCTAACAAACGACTCGACTCGTTAAGACCACTAAGTCGATTCGTCGTTTGGTGACAAACGTAGTCCATTTTATGATGTGTTGTATAATGTCAATGCAGACGGTACCTTCATGTGATGTACAAACCAACGGCCACCTCTATAGTGTCAAAGTACATTTATAATAATTTAATGTACCTCATTATCTTAATCTCCCGGACTTCTTTTTTGTAACTCCCTACCAACATTGGATAGTCCTAACGTTTTCCAAACCAGACTAACAGCATCGAAGGATTTGAAGCCCTGCTAGTTATATAATTCATGGGTCCGAACCTGCATTCCCAAACCATATTTGCGTCACAACAAGACTCACCACCAAAACCGGCTTTCTTAACCAAACACATAAATAAGTTAACATATATAATAGTTTACATGTGTTTCTTTTTATGTCCTAAAAGAGTTATTTGTGGGAAGGGAGGGTACAATCATTATGATTTGGTGGGGTCGCTTTATGATCCTTGGCTTCGATGACTACAATGAGGTTTGTTGTTGCAGCCACTATACTATCTGGACCACTCTACACCTTTCATTTTTATTTCTTTTCTTCTTTAGGGTGGTCCTAGATTTAATCATATTTATTTGATTATTTGATAATAGATATTGTTACATGGCTATATAGAGGCCGTTCGAAAACAAAACTTGGCTAATATAGAGTAAATAATTAATTATGATATACATATAATAACTATGATAAATAATAAATTCTTCTTTCAAAGTATTATTGTAGTTACAAAAGGCTAGTGTTAGAAAAACCATGCTGACTTATCATGTATTCGTATTGGGGTGTGCAAGACCGGTTTAGGGCGATTTTGAGTCAAATTCATAATCATAATTGATATGTCGGTTAATGGATAACAATAACCGATTCGTTATGCGATTTTGGTTAATCGTTCTTGAAGATTACAGCACGTTGGTTACGGGTCAGTTAACAATAACCAAAACAATGTAATTTGGCCTAAAAGTTTAGTACTAAATATTACAAAAAATATAACATTATCCAACAAAATATATAATCCATAATATTAATATCAAATATTAAAATATATAGCATTATATAGTCTAACAATGAAATTCAAGTTAATTCGATAACAAACGTTGAATCAAAAACATCAAAGTGGTATAATCCAACAATATATTTGGTGCATGGAAGTTAATTCCAAACATATTGTTGGTTAAATAAATGGGTTGGTTCTGTTATGGTGGTCGGGTTTGGAATTATCTTTAACCAAAACAGACCTGCATTTGGTGGTTTATGAAAATTCGTTAAACCGACACACTAATTATATCGGTTATCAATCAAAAGCGGGTCAATTATAATTCAGTTAACGATTATAACGGTTAAGTTGCTCACCCTAATTAGGGTGTAATTTAGTAGGGGTGTGTGATATTTAGTGTACGTTAGAATTTAGAAGTAACAATATATGAATATGTTTTTTCTTTTTCTTTCTTTTTTTTTTCTTGTGTTAAGCATCATATATCGTTAAAACTAGAGTTTGGAACTCGAGAAATGCCATATTTTTTGTTAGTGGTGAAAAGCAAGCTAAATCCCAAACCAAAACCATAAACATAAATATTAGATTTTCTAGGGATACCTTGGGGTTTCCTATACGTATAGGGCTATACGTGACGCATTAGGAGGTTTTTTTTAGAAAAAACCCTTCAATTTTTGTCTTATTATGGTTTTTTTTTCTCTTTGTTTCCTTTTCTTTTTGTTGTTCTTATATAATACGCGGCTGGGTGTTTGGGATCTCATAGACCAACCTATTCAGGTTAAGAAAGCTATCACTACTAAGTGGGTATTTAAGTGTAAGTAGGACGACCGTGGGGTAATCATGAAAAATAAGTCACGATTGGTCAATCTTGGTTACAATCAACAAGAAGGCATTGACTATACTGAAGTGTATGTTCCGGTAGCACACCTGAAGGCAATACACATATTTCTTGCCTATGCTACTTTCAAAAACTTTAAGGTGTATGGAGAGTGCTTTTCTAAACAGTGAAATCCATGAAGAAGTGTTTGTGAAGTAGCCTCTTGGTTTTGAAGACCCTGACTATCCAGAGCTAGTTTACCGTTTAAACAAAGCTCTTTATGGTTTACATCAAAGCTCGAGAGCTTGGTACAACATGCCTGCTGACCATCGTATTGATAGTGGCTTCAAATAGGAGACTGTGGATTGTACATTATTTTATAAGCCTCTTGGTGATGATCTTTTCCTAGTTAAGATCTATATTGATGATATCATTTTCGGCTCAAAAAACGATGCATTGTGTAAGGAGTTTGAGAAGACAATGCTGATAATTCGAGATGAGTTCGATGGGAGAGATGAACTTTTTCTTGGGGTTGCAGGTTCACCAGTTTGATTCCAGAATCTTTATTCATCAGACGAAATATGTGACCGATGTCTTGAGCCAATTCAAGATAACGCCGGAAAAATCCCCTCGACACCTCTTCCCGTGGGTCACAATTTGTCACCGGACGAATTAGAGGATAAAATTTTGTAATAAAATTCCAATGAATAAGTTGTTCAAATCGATTATAAATTTGCGGTAAACACAAAGACAATTTCATAAAATAATTGGTGTTAAAAGACCAAAAATCATTTGAGTATAATAATAGCCAAAGGCCCATATATAAAATAGGATGATCAAAGGCTTGATATAGAGCTAGGATGACCAAAGGCCTAATATACAGCTAGGATGACTAAAGGCCCAATTTTGAAAGACCCAAATTTGAATTCATCAATACTTGATTCAACAACCTTTTAGATTTCAACATGTTTATCTAAATGACTTATTTCTTTTGAATGATAACATATCATGTATTTAGAAAATGTAAAAGATATTAAATAAATTATGGTATTGTAAATTCTCAAAATTTATTAAACTTTAACTAAATATTGGGCAACTTTTAAATAACGTTTTGAAAGCCAATGATCTCCAGCTCAATTAGTTGATGTGAGACACACAAAGACTTCAAGTTAAAAAATAAGAAGTTTTTGAGTTCAAGTCCCACCTTTGACAAAAAATTAGGGGATTTGAATTTAGAGTTTTTAAAAACTGGGCGGTTAAAGGCTTACATAAACTGTTAATTTGGACAAGCTCGAAATGATTTGAATCTAGTTAAAGGCTCAAAATGATTTTGAATCTACACAAGCTGGAAACGACTACCATAGATCATTCCTAAGTTGAAGCTTATTTAACAAACAAGCGTGAGCCCGAAATGTTTTGTAATACTATCGAATAACCTAATATTTACATATGTATAACTAGAGGTGCACAAATAATCCGAACCCGGAACCGGACCTGAAAAAAATACCCCGAACCGGTTTTTTTATACCCGGGTTTTTTTATACCCGAACCCGAACCTACCCGTAGGGTACGAATAGGGTATGCATTTCGGTACCAAAACCCGTACCCGGAACCGGGCCCGATTTATACCCGGTAATACCCGAAACCCGGAACCGGTTCCATACCCGGAACCAGGTTTTTCCAATACCCGAAATCGGGTTTTTCAAATACCCGATTTATACCCGAAAATACCCGAAAATTACCTCAAAAATACCCCTAAAAATTGTAATCCCTTAAAAAAATCTAATCTATACCCGAAAAAAAACCCGGAAAAAGCCCAAAAAACCCAAAAATAGGGTTTTTTCAATACCCGAAAATAGGGTATTCAAATACCCGGTTCTATACCCGACCCGAGCCCGATGCATAGGGTATGGTTTTTAGAGAGAATACCTGAACCTAAACCCGACCCGGGTATTGCCAATACCTGATTTTCCAATACCCGGTCATACCCGAACCCGATTCCATACCCGAATCCAGGTATTTGAAAAACCCGATTTGTGCACCTCTGTGTATAACTACTCTTACTGAATATAATAACTTAAAATATTATATACTCAACTACATTTCTACTAATTTTAGAATTCTGATTATTTCAAACTTTTAACAATTGTACCATACTACTTATTATAGTTTTTTTTAACATAAAAGCATTTTTTTTAACAAAAGTCCATTATTTTTTGGCATTAAAGACCCTTCACATTTCAATTTAGACAAGTTGGGAAATTTATTTTAAAGCAGCTACGAACCAGGCCATTCAAATTATTAAAAACAAAACAACCAAGATAAAAAATATATATAAGCCACGTAAGAAAAAAAATCAAATTTAACATGTAGATTGACTTTCATGTACAAAACGTTATTGAATGACTTTTATAAAAAAAAAAAAAACAAAAACTACGTTTTTTTAATTATCGTTGCTCTTATATAATATACAAACTTATTTAGTCATAATACGGGTAAACAGGTTTGGATAATCGGGCAAATACTGGATAATGTTATACCGTCCTCAAACTCGTAATTTTTTAAAAATTAATTTTATATCGGGTATCATATCTAGATACATGTCCCTTATTACTGTGACACCCGGTAAATTCCCAATCCCTTAAACCAAGTAATCAACCTAAATATTAGGTAATTATGTTATATGCGCCTTGCGCGAGCACGCCATATTAGAAACAGCGCGTGCATTTGTTATGTGCGCCCTGCGCGAGCGCGCCATGTTAGAATCAGCGCGTGCATTTGTTATGTGCGTCCTGCGCGAGCGCGCCATGTTAATCAGCGCGTGCATTTGTTATGTGCGCCCTGCGCGAGCGCACCATGTTAAGAACCAGCGTGGGCATATGCTATATGCGCCATGCGCGAATGTTTTGGCTTTATGTTTTCATGTACCTTAACGTTATGTTGTCTAATGGGTTGACCATCCCGCATGATGCTAAGGCGGGTGCATCCTAAATCGTTTATGCGCGTGCGGAAGGGAACTAACCTCCCCGCATGGCGGGAACATTGAGAGCTAGTTTGTCTGAAGCTCCAAGATGGAATTGACTTCAACATAACTGATCACTATGTTGAAATACCAAGACCACCTGGAGAATCTACAAATGAAACTCAATGTCCCTAACTGCGAGAAGGTTACGTGCCTACCCGCAGCAAAAAAAAAATGTCCTTCACGCAGAAAGCTATGCGCACAAAGTGATACGCACAGAACACTCAGTCTATTCTCCAGACGTAAGGAGATTACTCCCGCCCGAAAGGAAACAGTAGCGTGTTTCAGAGATTTTCCACTTTTTACTGTACACTGACAAAAGTACCTGAAAAAGCACACTGTAACATGAAAAGTCAACTGTCAGCCACCCTATTCTCACCAACCCCAGACCTGCATGTCCTGACCAAATCAAATCAAAATCTTTTATCCACTACTCCACTTTTAAATAAATAATAATAATTTCCACACTTTATCATCATTACACCTAGATATGAAAAGATTACAATCCCCTAAAGCAAGGGATTGTGTTCCCTTGAGTTTGACTATAAATATGTAACCTAAGTTATCACCCAAACACACTTCAAACTTCTCTCTTAAGAACTGCAAACTTGCACTAATCATCTCCCAAGCATCCGATCCTGTTACTAGACCTTCAATTCAAAGGCCAACACCAAGAAAACCCGAATCTCGATTAATCCCTTAACAAGAACCACAGGTGAGTCTCACAGCCCCTATTTTCACTGTTTTTACTATTTTTAAACTGTTTTCGGGGCGAGGGAACGTACTTAAATTACGATTTATCATGGTATACTTACAAGTTATGTAAACGATTATGTTTAAATTATGTTTCATGATGAGCAATGCAAACGGTTATCTTTGGTTTACGATGTATGTGCGCCAGAATTCGAGTAAGTGATCACTTTACCATTGGAACTCTAAGGGTAGGGACTGCTGGTTTGATCCGCCCACTCGTAGGGGTCGCACCTCTTACACAGACGAGTGCCTAGTATGGTCATGGGGCAGTACTATGGGTTTGAGCCCGCTCGTAGAGGTCGCTCCTCTTACGCAGACGAGAGCCTTGTTTTCCGGCACAACGTCTGCGCGTAACCCGCGGGACGGTATTATTCGCTCGTAGTGGCAGCGCCACTTACACAGACGAGCACGATTTTTCAGAAGTGTCCGCGCGTAACCCGCGGGACAGTATTACTTGTTTCGCTCGTAGTGGCAGCGCCACTTACACAGACGAGCACAGTTCCCAGAAATGTTCGCGCGTAACCCGCGGAACGATTTTATCAGAATATGTTGATAGAACTATGTTTTACCAAGCATGTGTTTTAATGATG
This sequence comes from Bidens hawaiensis, assembly GCF_021521415.1. Lineage (NCBI taxonomy): Eukaryota > Viridiplantae > Streptophyta > Magnoliopsida > Asterales > Asteraceae > Bidens > Bidens hawaiensis. The sequence goes on along the minus strand of NW_027491426.1, from coordinate 186,830 downwards.
CTATCAGAATTATGTTTCAGAATGATTTTTATCAAGATTATGATGCAATACGATTTATCAAGTTACTAAAACTTGTGAACTCACTCAGTTTATACTGATTCAAATGTTTTACGTGTCTTTCAGGAGATAACTAGGTAGCGCATGGAGTCACACTTAGAGCACCTCACGCTGAACATCTAAAACTAGCTTTTTGGAAGATTTTAGTTCTATCCATTCGATGCGCGTGGTTGTTCCCGCCGCGCAAAGGGATATGGCGTGGAAATCTTCAACAGTTTTTATACTTGGATGTTTTTATGTGATTTTTAAACAATGTAATGTATTTGTATTAAACTTTTCATGCGCAATGAAAATCTTACTTTGAATGTTTGCAATGGCCCGTGCTTAATTATCAATCCCCACTCGCGCGCGCCCGGCTGTTTCCGCCGCTCAGGGCCGGGTGTGACAATTACTATTACTATTATATATAATTATGAACTTTGGTGCCGTAAAGTTCATAATTATATATATCACCATATTGGTCCGTAATTTAGTTTTTTGTTTTTGTTTTTTTTTAGTTCGATTAATATAACGAACGTAAAGGAAATCGACCAAACGCCATTTTTTGTTTTAGTTCCGGTAGCATAACAAAAACTCACAGAAACAGTCAAATTCACGCAGACTCGCCGTCTCAAGTCCATGATCGATGCGCTAGGGTTTTACCAAAGCGCAAGTTTACCGACCGACCCCCCCCCCCCCCCAATCCCACCTCCCAAATTAGCCATTGGTCCACCTCTATTTTTTTTTATTTTTTAGCTCCGGTACCGTAACGCACGTAATAAAAACCGACCAAATTTGTATCGAGTTATTGCCTCAATGCCCGGGACTGATAACACTTGGGAACCATCGGGATTTTCCAACCAAATAAATATCGAATTAATTTTTTTGGGTTTTAGCGCTCAAATTTTACCAATGATTTGTATACTGTCACGAACGTATCCAATACCGACCTGATTGGTGTCGACCCACTGTAGTGACGCTCGGGTTTAGACCGACGCCCGGGTTTCAACGCTGATGATTTGCAGCTGCCCCGACGCATTGCGCTGGGTAAAAAAACTAGTATATATATAAAGAATTTTCAAGAAAGTAAGGAAGGTTGTTGGAATCTCTAGCGGCTTGTGACAATTTCTTCCGGGTATAGTAATCTGGAAAGCTTGAATTTTGCAGAGATGACGGTAGCGAGATGTGGGGGATTGATTGCCAATCGTCGATTTCAAATCTCTCTTTGTAGGCCAAAATACAAAATTGCCCTTTTGTATTAAAACATATAAAAAGTGATGTTCGGTTTACTTATACATATTTTAATTTGGTAACTTAGTCGTTTTATTCGTTTACTTTAGGAACTTTGGTACTTCATTCGTGCTTATTGTGTTTCAGGTCACATGTATTTAACGCGCTTAAATTGGAGACTTGTACGAGCATGGAATGATATCTCGGGAATACCGGAGCATAAATTGAAGTCTTAGGAAGTGTTAGAATGATTCGGGAAGAGTTTGGATGAGAAATCTAAAGACGATGCTAAAATTGAATAAGATGGTTCACAAAAAGCGACCAGGAAGTAAACCAGCATATCCTGGGCTAGAAAATGAGTTACGGGACCCATAATATATGAATTTTGGGTTTCTCGACTAGAGGAATCCAAATATGAAGTTATCTTGGACCATCGCGTAGCACAATGGTCAAGGAAGACGTGATGGTTCCCACGACGGGAAAGTTAGGGTTTTTGTTTAAAACATGTTTTAACGACCCTAATCGAGAGAATTCAGTTTCCAGAGCATTTTTTGGGAGGAATAGCAGCCTACCATTTCCCAATCATCTCAAGGCCTCATACATGTTCCATAACATCGTAATCGAAGACCGAGAGATGCCGAGACGCGGCTAGACCTTCGAGTTATACCCGGGATGTATAGTTTGTAATCTTTTAGTTTATTTCTCATGTACTAGAACAACCAATTGTAATTAACTTTGTGTTAATTTATGAGTATTTATGTTTAGTATGTCCGTACAATCAGTCGGTTTAGGTTTATTTCAATCAGAACGATTAGTTTGTCGGTTGCTATAATAATTGCTCGTAGGATTGTTTTGACCCGTTAATTGTGAGAAAGCATACGTTTGCCCTTAGTTGAGTCACACTGGCATGGACTGTTTGATAACCAGTTCCGTGTGTTAGCCAGGGCATGGATGCCTAAGGTTTAACCGGTTAGTCAGTCTGTAGTTGACACAAGATAGTTTATCTGTTAAGTGCATGAGGTTGCTGTTAGTTTGCTTATTTGAATTCCCGGGTGTGATTTGCTTTGTTTAATTGATTGAATACTTGATAGTTTATCTGTTAAGTGCATGAGGTTGCTGTTAGTTTGCTTATTTGAATTCCCGGGTGTGATTTTCTTTGTTTAATTGATTGAATACTTGATTATTTGTTTGCTTATTACAAAACCCAAATAATTTGCTAGTGTGATCAGCACTGTTAACTAAGTTACTTCATAATGTTAGGAATCGATTTCACTTCACACTGACCACATACTCCTCGTGGTTCGACACCCTACTTACCCTAGCTTGTTTAGGTGATTAGGACACAGATTTACTTGTTTTTGACTAGATAGCGATAGTCTAGCATCAAAATGGCGCCGTTGCCGGGGAGTTAGTGCGCTTAGTGTTTTAGTGATTAATTGATTTCTTTGGTTAATTTAGTTGTTATTTTTATTTTTAGCTTAGTTTACTTTATTTTCACATTTTACGCGGGGTGTGTTAGTTGTGCAGGTAACAGGTTTATGCACAGCCGCTATTCAGGAAAAATTCCCAACTGGTTTACGAGCCAGAGATTGAACGTGTAGCTCGACAGAACCGAGCTCAGATCAGACAACCATACATGGAAGGTCAGGACCAGAATCAAAACCAAAATCCACCACCCGAGAACAATGTTTTCCAACCTGAACAGAATCCACCAAATAACCAAAATCCACCAATTAATGACTAGTTACCACCAATAAACACAAGTCAGCAACCTCAAAATTCAGCCCGACAATCCAGAAACCGAAACCGAAACCATGACAGACCCGGGCCATCAGCCCCGAACAATACACCTCGTCATCGACAACCAATTATTCGAGATTTTGACCATGTCAGTGTTCATACTGAAGACGAAGAAGAGGGAGATGAGGAGGAACGAGAACCGAGGAATGATGGTAGTAATGGGGATGAATGGAGGGTTAGAAGGAATGACGAGTTTGAGCCGAGAAAGGCAGATGAGGAGGTTGAGGAACCGGTTAGGGTGAGAGGTGACAGGTGGATGAACAGTAACCGAGACAGAGATGGTGTCGAAAGATATCGGGAAAAACGAAGATAGCCGATTCAGGTTAACAGAGGGGGTTTTGAGGAACCGAGGGTCAGACGAAGGAATTACGGGCCTCCGGTTCTTGGTGTAAACAGCCGGTTCAGATCGGCTATTTCAGATGGTGCCTCACCGATTGTCCCACAGGTTCATGTCCAGGGACAACCGACATTTAAATCCCGTCCGTGCTACATCAACATAGTTCCCCATTTTCACGGACTGGGATCTGAAGACCCGTATTCATACTTGTCAGATTTTTCCAGCTATTTGCGGATCTATCGGTGATGGTACATACGATCAGGATGAGGTTCGGTTGCGGTTGTTCCAGTTTTCACTAAAAGACAAAGCCAAACACTGGTTCAGCTCGCTACCAATGCACAGTATCGAGAACTGGGGTGAGATGCAGTAGGTTTTCCTTAACGAGTACTATTCACAGTCGAAGACTAACGAAGCCCGGATTGAGATTCGACACTTTTCACAGTTACTGGGTGAGTTTTTTTATGAGGCTTTTACTCGTTATAAGGAGATGATTAGGAAGTGCCCGGACCATCAGATTGAGTTGTGGGAATTGGTTAAGTGCTTCGTTGATGGGCTGACACACGAGGATAGAAAATATTTGAAGTCTTCATGTAATGGGATGTTGTTGAACCAACCCGAAGAGGATGTTTGAGATTTCCTTGAGTTTATGTGTGAGGATTCCAAGTCAGAAGCAGCTGTTGAACAAATACGAAAAGTTGGGGTCACCAGATCAGTTAAATCAGCCTTGAGCGAGTCAGACATAATTGTGGAATTGGAACGAGAACTCGCGGGTTATCGAAAAGAGAAAAAGAAAGAGGTTGGTAAAGTCGGGGTGAAATTCCCGGTTTGTGCAAATTGTGGCGAATTAGGGCGTAAGACAGAAAATTGCCCCGAGTTTGATGAGGATGAGTATCCCGACGAGGAGAAGGTTAGTTACACGTAAGGGGATTCCAAGGGCCAAGGGTTTGATTCAAACACCTATTACCCGAGCCTAAGGAATCACCCGAATTTCAGATACGGAACAATTCGAGTCAGTCGAATCCGAACTTTCAGGGGTCCAGTCAGAACCGACAGCAGAACAGCTACCGCCAGGGCGGTTATCAGTAGGGTTCATACAATCAGAATAGCAGTCGGAAGTATAACAGAGACGGTTACCGGGGTAACAATTCATCGGTTAATCAGAATCAGGACCAGCAGAAGGGTAATTCAGGTAATTCAGATGAGTTGGTACACTCGAAGTTAGATGCGTTGTTGAAGCTGGTGACAGATAATCAGAAAGAGACGCAAAAATAGTTTGAGTTGAGGGATAAGTCTTCAGAGACGATGTCAAAGCAGACTGGTCAACTCGCAGCAGATGTGGCGAGATTTCAGAAAAACGCGGGTCAGTTACCGAACAATACCACAGTAAACCCACATCACTTCAGTTCAAGTTCAAAGAAGGGAAACAGTGTGCACATCAATGCGGTAAGTCTTTTACCTCATTTTGAAATTACTTGTGTTGAAGTTGATTCACCACCACAGTTTGTTGAGGCGGTGGTGAAAGATGTTAGTGATAAGAATGATTGTGTTGGTCAAAATGAAACAATTTTCCAAAATGAATTGAAACTAAAAACAGATGAATTGTCTTTTTGTGAAAATTGCACTTGTGAAAAATGTTTAAATGGTAAATTGACCAACAGGAGAGATGAGAAGGTGGAGGATAATACCACCTCAAGTAAACTCCATGACCCGGGAGTGCCATTTTTATCAATTCAAATTGGAGAATTTAAAACTGATCGGGCACTTTTAGATCATGGAGCATGTGTTAGTATCATGCCCGATAGTTTATATGATCAATATGAATTTGGCCTGCTAGAAAGTGTAAACACCACCGTGGTGTTGGCGGATCACACTCATACACTCCCTCGGGGCATGGTTACTAATGTAATGGTTCAAGTGGATGAGTTTAGCTACCCAGTTGACTTCCTTGTACTTGATTATGCTAAAGGAAATATTACACAATCTGAAGTCATACTGGGTAGGCCATTCCTTGCCACAGCACATGCGGTAATTGATTGTGCTAAGGGAGTTTTGGGAATTAAGTGTGGGAACCGTGATAAGCGGTTATTATTATTTGAAAATGCTACTAACCCTCTTCTTGACAAGTGTGTATCTTCAAGCACGGATTATACAAGAGAGGAATGTTTTGTAACTGACAGGAGCGAGCTGAAAAGTAGCATGAAGAGAAAAGGGTGGAATGAGAGAGTCATTAAGATGAAAGATGGTGAGAAACCAACAGTAAGGAAAGGAATGATAGAAAAGGAATCGATGAGTTCCATGGTGACCTCATCGGTTTATAAAGACACTTGATGGTCAATTACACGTGTTTCCAAGTTCGTGTATATTTTGTTGTATTTGGAACTTTGTGGGTGTAGTTCGCTATAAACCCTCACGAGACCCCACTCGTCCACCCGGGCTACCGGGGGGGGGGGGGGGGGTTTAAAGGGCTTGTTGCATACGCTAAATGAAACCGTGATTCCTACGAAAGTGAGTTAGGTCTTTTAACATTTTAACTCATTTAACTAAATTTATTATGAAACTTAACTAATTCGGCTCGGTAATAATTTTTAATAAAATGAATTAATAATTCTTTTTACAATTTCCTTATACAATTTGCTAAAGTCTCCTTTCTGCAATACTACCTCCAACTAGGGGTGTCAATCGTGTCGGGTCGGCGGGTTATCGGGTTAATAGGTTTCGGGTTGGCGTGTCGAGATTCTTCAACTCTAACCCAATCCATATATTTATTCGTGTCGGGTCGTGTCGACCCATTTAAATTCGTGTCGTGTTCGGGTTGTGTTTCTGGTCAACCCATTTTATGTTCATTTACGAATATGATTAATATCTAGTGGCTTAATATTAACCTAGACAATCAATTATTCTTATTCATATAAAGCATTTTAACAATTTTGTGATAGATCTAATTGTTTTTGTCAATTTATCTCTCATTTCCACTTAACAAACTTAGGTTCACATATTTTGCTTAAGATAAGAATAAACGAATGGAGACAATAAGAGAATAGATGGTTAAGACTAATAAAATATAAATAATGGAAGTGAAGAGTGGACAAAAATATTTAAAAAGTAATTAATTTAATTTATAAAAATTAATAGATATATGAAAAATTATAAATCAAAGTATTTAACTTTAAAATTTAACACTTCTTATCTCTAATATCAAAATATTAACTTCTATAAAATTTTTAAATGGGTTAACAGGTCAACACATTTTTTGACGGGTCGGGTTCGGGTTGACCCATTTTTTAGATGGGTTGGGTTCGGGTTGACCTATTTAAGAAAACGGGTCATGTCAGTCGACCCAAAACCTATATTTTTTCGTGTCGAGTTCGTGTCGGGTTTCAGGTTGTGTCAAGAATTGATAGCCCCATCCCCAACAGGTATTTCTCTTGTTTACGGAGTTTTATTCATTCAGATGATTAATATTCAGAAGCAAATAAGTGAATATGAAATATAAGTACTAATAAGAAAAAATGTTTACATTATTTTAAACTTTTCTAGTTAAAGCACAGGAGTGTTCATTATTCAACTAGGATTCGCAATTTCAAAATCGACTTGATTTGAATTTGATTTCTATTATTCGAATTTGCTTTTTAAAATTTGAATTCGAGAATAACAAATTCATGATTTTCAATTCAAGTTGACTTGAATTCAAATTATATATACACTTTTTTTCATACACACATATTCGATTCGTTGAACACCCTATATTCCAACATGATTTTCACATAGTAAACATCCATGTTTTTGGGAAATATATGGTGTTTCTTCTTACATGATTAACATCATATCCTAAGTTTTTGAAAATTGATCGTATGACTAAGTAGGATATGCCCGGTGTAAAGCAGTATGACGTCTTTTGGTTAAGCTAAAGCATCTCATAATATGTTATAGAAGTTTATTTTCTGCATTATTGGTATTACTTAGATTGTGGTTAAGCTAAAACATCATAGAAAAGTTAGAAACAATATAGTTCTTTCCTATATTCATTGGCCAAAGTGTTAATTCTTTTTATTGGAAGCTAATCCTAATTAGTCATTGTGTGAAAGTTATAGGCCAGGGGTGAACAGTACAAGAGTTAAGAGGTATGCATAATTTATTAGTATACTTATCAGTTTAGTAGCGACACAGCTTGTTATTCATTTGTCTTTTGTATTGATATAAACATTACTATGTATTGAAATATATATCTAAAATTTACAGATTTTCTAAAAAAAATACATGCAGTTTAGTAGCGACACAGCTTGTTATTCATTTGTATTGATATAAACATTACTATGTATTGAAATATATATCTAAAATTTACAGATTTTCTAAAAAAAATACATGCTTATCTAGTTGTTTGAATTATAGATATTACAAGTTTGAGTAATAGTATCTTTAAAACATTATTTAAAACATTATGTTAGAGGTCATAGTAAGTGTCAATAATTATTATAATCCGCAAGAGTCGATCTTGGTTAAGATCAAATTTTGTGTTCGTATTTTCTTGGGTCCAATTTCCAACATATGGTTTCTTTAAAGAAAAAAAATTATTATTATATGAGGATATTGTGGTTATGTGAGTTCTGTAACACATGTATTTATATATCAGTTTCAATGGAACAACTTAATCATTTTCGGAATATTTTTTGAAAAGGGGGCTAAATTATAAGGATTAATCACTTAGGGGCCTGGAAAAATATTTTTATTCAAAAGGGGGGTTGCCTCCATTTGTAATGGCGGGGAGTTTTAAAAATATAGGGGTGTCGGAGTTATGTCAGAGAATGTAAGAACACCCCTCCATTCTTAATGGCGGGGACTCCAAAAGTATCTCCCCTCCCTTTCTAACGGAGAGGAGCCTGGAAAAGTTATCTCCCCTCCATTTGTAACGGTAGGAAGTTTGCCAAAGGATGAGAATCTTTTATTTTAAATTTAAATTAATCTTGCAAAAGTTCATGGCTCAAGATTTTAAAAGCTGAAAATTTAAAAACAATATTACAAAGCAGTTTTTTGTAAACTTCGTGTGTATTTCTTTAGTCGCCACACGTGATTTTCTTAACTAACTTTTTTCTTGACTAATTTCTTTTACGTGACTACTTTGCAACGCATGAAACGATGTTTTAAAATGAGGTTCATGCATGAGATATATCTATCTTCAAAGCAGGTGATTCAAGATTTTGATGGCTGAAATTTAAAAACAATATTACAAAATAGTTTTGCAGAACTTCAAATTTTAAAGTAGCATCAGTACCCAAAACTTTTATATAAAAAAAACATTTTGTAGACTCCCCGCCGTTACAAATGGAGGGGAGATAAATTTTCTAGACTCCCCTCCGTTATAAAGGGAGGGGAGATACTTTTGCAGTCCCCACCATTAAGAATGGCGGGGAGTTCTTACATTCTCAGACGTAACTCCGACACCCCTATATTTTTAAAACTTCCCGCCATTACAAATGGAGGCAACCCCCCTTTTGAAATAAATATTTTTCGAGCCTCCCAAGTGATTAATCCTTGTCATTTATCCCCCATTTCAAAAAAAAATCTCATTTTCGTCACGGGCATATGCTACACCTTATCCAGTTGCAGCCAGTTCACAATAATAAAAACTCTGATGAAGAAGATAATGATGATGGAGATGAAGATGAATATAAAGATAAAGATCGTATAGTGGTGGAAGAGGACCATTTTGGCATATGCAAGATCTGTGAGGAAGAGATCTACCCATTTCATCTATTTTACTACACCTGTAACGATTATGATTACTCTCTACACAAGTTCTGTGAACTGCCTGAAAACCCAACGAAACCACCCATTACATCCCGACCATAGCCTTACCTTCTTCCAGGGTTATTTCTCACAATTTTGTGATAATTGTAAACTTAAGCAGGAAAATGTCTACTGGTACTATTGTTCCATCTGCAAATTCTACATGGACATAATATGTGCAACCACGTTTGTACTGAAGATGGACCATCCAGGTCACCCTCACCAACTACAACGTAATTTTGGTCAGATGATGTCTCGTTGTAATGCTTGTGGTGATGAACATAGCGGTACTTTCTACCATTATACCACATGTTCTTGGTTCGGGATCCATTTGAGTTGCGCTTTGCTTCCAACCAAGTTTTCCAACAATCTACATATGACAATTTCAGCCATTCTCATTTACTTACCCTCTCCTATTCCTATTCCTTTCCTTATGTTGACTTAGAGGCGAAGTTTTTTCCCCCTTGCAGAGTTCGTGAGAAAAGTTCTAAATTTTACGTATCGGAACACCGTCCTTACTTATGTCATTACAGGTGCGATAAATATCGATATTACGTCCATGTTGATTGTACGACTTCAAGGAAAGATGCGTTTATGTCTTCCATCTTGATGCCCGTAGGTTATTATATATTATTTTCTTTTAAATGGTAGATATTGTGATTGTCAATTTGAACTTAACTTACGACACATCATTCGTTAATCAGACTATGGCAAAACTTACAAAAACTTCAAAGTTGATGATCATCATAATCTAATTCACTGTCCATTTGCTGATGAAAATGTCAACCTTCTCACAGACCATGTTATCAACAAGGTGAATTAGTTGTTAAAAGGAAGATTGATGGTCAAAGGGTTTTGTCATCCACTGATTCTTATTAACACATTACTTAATGGGTAAGTTTCCCTTCATGATCCCATGAAAAAAGTAGAACTACTTTGTGACGGATGTGGGAGACCCACCAATATGCCTTTCTATAAGTGTTCCCAACATGATTGTGATTTTGTTCTTCATGAGTGGTGCACTATGCTACACACTCAAATACAAGACCACCCACACCACTTTCAACATACACTTGTTTTCATGCCAAAAGCCCCTACAAACTCCTTAGGTTTGTTTTACTGTAAGATTTGTAGGTTACTTTGCAATGGTTTTGCATATGGATGCATGCAATGTGAATATTATGGGGATATCCATTGTGGCTTCATACCTGATGTAATCACACATGAAGTCCACCTTAACCATCTCCTATCAACAATTAAAGCTTCATCATCAGGATTGTAAGGCATATGGGCAGTGTTTAATGATATGGGGTATTATTGTCCGACTTGTGATTTCTATTTGCATTCGAATTGTGCTTTGTTATTACCTAGAACGATAAGGCACAAGTATGATAAACATCCATTGATTCTGAGATACTATCCTGCTGAGAACCATAGTAGCGAATACTTTTGTGAGATTTGTGAGGATGAGTTTGACCCGACAAAGTGGTTCTAGCATTGTAGCACGTGTGCCCACTTTATGCACACTGCTTACGGTCTACATCTTCCTTCTACTGGAATCCCATCTTTTATTTTTTAAATGTCAAGTTTGGAAGAAGAATTAAGTTAAGAGATCACCCGCATCCTGTAACCATTGTACAAGGTATTATGGATAACGGTCAATGCATTCAGTGTGAGAGAGATTTGAATTATTTAATGATATTTAAGTGCTTCCAATGCAAGTTTGCACTTCATTATCAGTGTGGGTTAGACCTTGTTCAAGAAACACCAGATAAAGTATCTGAAATTGCAAATCTATGTCATGTTTTGTTTATTATATATGCACATGAGTTGATTTTAATGTATCACTTACTTTTTAATCGTAATCTTAACAGTTAAATATAATTCTATTTATTGTTCTTCTATTGCTTAAATACTTTTACTATGTTACATTGATGTAGAAAAAAGAACCAGAATTAACAATCCAAAGTACGTATAACTTATGCTTGTTATTAAAAGAAATAAAACAAAAATACAAGTATCCTATTTAACTTTAGGTTTTGTTCTTCTTGTTCATGGATGTTTACATCAGTGGAATTTTGCACCCTCCCAGGAAGAAGAAACCAAAAAGTAGTGTTTAGGTGATTATATTACAACAATAAAAATAAATATACATAAAAAATGGAACAGCACATAGGCATGGTTGTGAAAATCCCTCCTAGGTGCCGAGTAATTGCTAGTGGCATCCCGTTGACTAGTCGGCTGATTAATCAATATTTGGTCAAATTCGGTCAAAATTAAAAATTTTGTATGTATATGTATATTGAAAGGCTACATATAAATTCCTATCCGAATAATCTCTATCAATCCCGATTAATCGGTGATTCCTACTGTACCGCCCGACTAGCGCATAGCGAGTTCTAGAACACCGTATTTAGGTAATCAACACTATTTTGGTAACTGTTTTGTTTCTCATAACAATATTTCGGGGAAAAAATCAATTAACTATCCTAATTAATTAAATGATATACCAAGTTATATTCTTTATTAAAGGTGCGCTTTGATAGTTTGTGTAATTAACATAAGAAGTTTACATATATACATCTGGTGAGATATTAAAAGAACAAGTTGGTGGAGTACATAGGTGGTGATGTTAAAACCAATGTTTTATATACCATACCGGTTCGTAGTACTGGCCGGTTGAACTTGAACTGGTAATACCGGGTTTCGCATATCATGCTGGTATTTTGACCGTGGTAATTTTTCGGCGATCTGCTAGAAAATCGAACCGCTAGTTTTTTCTAAAATACCGGTTTATACCGGCAAAATGGTTTAAATCCCATGAGCTTTTTGATATATTGCAGCCCATATTTTTAAAAATTACTTTTAACCTAGTGATTAACATTGAAACAAGTATATTTTTGGATTATTTTTTGGAATCGAGTGCTTTTGTATTATTTTGTTATTATGGATTATATTTTAGTATAAAATCATATGCTTTTGGTTATCTTTTTGGTTGAAGTTATAATTATATCAAATTACAATGTAAACTATTCAACCAGGTTGGACCACTCGGCTCAACAGGTTGTACCTACTATTTTTTAGCCTAGCCCGGCACGAGTAGAAAATCGGTTTTTAAAACATTGGTTAAAGCTTTCGAGGCTTGACACTCAGCTTTGTATCCTCCAAGAGCCATTTTATTTATTTATTTTTAACATAACAACTTTGCTCATTTGGTAATTTTAGTCGCAAGGTTAAGAGTTTAGTAAATTTCCACAAAGACTTGAATTAAGCATGTAGTAATGAATAGAACACGTAAACATATCATTTGGTCTTATTACTACTTTATATTTTGGGGTCCTTTTTCGGTTGGTATAGCATATGCAGTAAGAATTGAATCGACAACGTAATGAACCAAACTGATAACGACCAAGTTGCAATCGCGTCCCTACCTAAACGCGCGGGTATACCATCTACCTTAATATTAATCTGTGAATTCTATTGTTGAGGTAATCAAACCTCTCAACTTTTAACTTAACGACATTCAAAAGCTCTAGCTATCCCAGCCAAATTGGTTGTGCCAATACATGACATGACACAGATCTTTTTTACGGTTCAAGATTATTAAATAAAAAAATGTGGAAGTTTATACCCGAAATAAAAAACGATATGGTGCTTAGAAAAATATATAAGATTTTTTTAAATAAAAATAAAACTTGCATTCCAGAAAATCAGTTGTTTTTATTTTTTTTATATTAGTTCATCAACATTTTTTTCATCAAAAAGAAACTAAGTGGTCAATAAGCTTCGTCACTAGCTTTTTTTTTTAATTGTAACACCATGTGTTTTAAAGATGGATTGGGTTATAAACTTAAGCCCACAATGGACCAAATAAGACAGCTCATTGCAAGAGTTTGCAAAAGGCCCAGATAAATTGAAAGAATTCAGGAAATACCATCACAAGATATAAATCAACAGTAGAAGGATGGTGTAGGCATGAATGAATTACATGAAAGTTCTTGTCTCTCGTCTCTCGTCTCTCGTCTTTCTCTATATGTCCAATATTATCGATCTCTACAAACACGAAATATAATACTCCAGTTCAGTGTCCAACAATACAATACAATACAATACAATACAATACAATACAAATCAACCGAATTTTTATCCAAAACTTCCGTTTAGCCCAAAACTTGAGGCATGTATGGCATTTTTTGGTCCACGATAAAGCTAATTCTGGCTTCCCTTAACAATTTCACTTCAAGTATCCGTAGATTCGGAAAACACTCGATAAGCCCGTTTGGTGATGCAATGATCAATCAAACCTGCTTTCTGAATGTGTAGCAAATCCGTTATGCTTTTGTGATTTTCAATGGCTTTTGGTTCGTTATTCACATCCCATTCCATGGCCCATATTGCCTCGGGTATGATCTTGGATTCCATGTCGGTAACAAACACTTTCTCATGCCAAAGCTCATATCTTCTCTTCCCTTTCCAAAAACCAAGCGCTGTACTAAACGCGCTAGTGGTTAACTTGTCCCTTCGAAGGGCAAACCATTCTTTTGACCGTTGGGCGGGGGTGTCTGACGGGGAGAGTTGACTAGTCAAAGTCAACGGTAGGAATTTTTAAACCAGTGAGGTCAATGCAAGATTATGAACGAACATGAACACAAATATTTGCCCGATTAAGTGTTCGTGTTCGTTTAAAGTTCAAATTTACTTGACAATTTCAACACCAATGCTTCATAATCAAATGGAGTCAACTCCCTTTGGTTATAAAGTTACTTTAGTAATCAAAGTTTGTTCAAATGTATTAAAACAACTAAATTGCAACTTGAGTTAGTCGATTCAGTTTATTTGAATTTTATAATTTAAGATTAACAGTTTAACCACTCTTGTTTTAATTACATGACCTGATCCAAATAGATTTTGACCCAAAAATTCTAATGTTCGGTGGTGAAAAGTCTTAACACCGAGAAAAGTGACCCCATTGGAAAAAAATCCTAACCGAACTCGAGCTTTGCGTAAGTAAACGAGTCAAGCTCGAGCATAGTCAAGCTCGGCCAGGTCCTGGAACCTTTACACCTGTAATTCGTATCCGTTTATATTTGTATTTTGAAAACAAGAGGCATTTTATACATTGTTTATAGTAATTTTTTGAACTTTTCGTCATCTGAATAAGCCTGCCTTATTGCTCACAAAAGTTAGTTATTGCTTTAACCCGGTTATGTATGTATATTTGATACTATACATAATTTTTTAAAAACTACTTACACGAATGGTCAATCTGGTTTTTAGGTTATGCTGAGAAAATAACTTAGTTTATTAAACCGTAACCAAATTAATTGAATCCAATAGTTAATCGATGGTTCGGTTTATGTCTCACTCCAACCTACAGCGGGCATGCTGGGGCATGAGCTGATTGTTCACAGCTCAAATGTGCTATCATAAAATCAAATGACAATATCTATTAAGTTAATTATTTGATATAAAAGTGCACACAAAATCCAAACATGACAAATAATCCAAAATAGGTAAATATAATCCCAAACAAAATTTAAATATAAATTGTTTTCATAAATTCCCTAAGGTCTTTTCTAGATATCCTTCACTTCAAGCTTCAAGTCAAACGATAACCTGCATATGTGTAGAAAATACAATAGAGTTTGTCAACACTAGGTTGAGTGAGATTATCACCAGTTTTGCATGATATAATAATAATAATATAAATAAATAAGCAAAACGTAATAAATGCGGTAATAAACAATCAAACCATGAGCAATTAAAGTGTTAGTTGACCATTGCCTAGCGAATCGGGCGTTGGCTACTATGACATTCGTATGATCATACTATAAATGAGAATATGATAGACCTCTCCGAATGCGATAAAGTAAACACATAAGCATGTAACTGTTGGGTTTCTATGAAATTTACAAGCTTAGTTAACCATTTAACCAGTCACAATTAAGGCGGAAGCGTGATGTTTACAAACTAAACATATGTATCCATGTTTATATATATGTTACAAGTTTATAAAATGTGTACATGAACAACCTAATTTATTCATGTTATAAGATTACCAATAATCTATTTACTAGAAACCCGAAGCAAAGATCAAATGATACGGAAAAGCTAAACTATCAAGCTTGTAAACACTTACATTCTTAACCCTTTAAGAGTTTAGTAGATGGTTGAAGAAGATAATGATGTGAATGCTAGACTTTCAAAGGAAAACCCTCAAACGGAATATACCCCGAGCCTCCAACACACACCGAGCTATGCTAGGAAGCTTGAACACGAAAAACCCGAGACCCGAGCCCTTCTTTTTCCTTTTGGCCGTAAACAAGAAAGAAAGAAAGAAAGGAAGAGTTGTTTTGTTTTTGGTTACTTGAAAGTATTATATTTTGGTGTGTCTTGATTATTATTCATTCTCATCATTCATCTCCCATGATGTTAGGTATTATGATAAAGTATCCCATACTCAAATGCATGACATGATTTGATCAAGACATGGGGTGTGGGGCCCACCCAAAACCGGCCCCAATATATCCTTTTTTTTTTTTTTTTTTTTTATTTATTTTATACTTTATAAAATATATAAACACCCCATCTTTTATAAACCATTTTATAAAAGAATACATAGTTAAATAATCATTCCAATAATAATTATTTGAATAAATAAATTAACCAATTAATTTATCTAACACTTTCAAGTAAATATTCAGAAACCCGTTTTTCTGAATGTGTCGTGTTCTGTATTTGTTTTATAGATCTTATCTTAACAAATATATAATTGGTGTGTGTCTAACTCGTTATTGGGTATGACCCGACTTGGATCAAACACGGCTAGCCACATTAACCTAATTATGTGTCTCGGGCATACGGTATTCCAACAATCTCCCACTTGCACGTGACTCATAAGAAGTTAATGCTAATGGTGAATACCGCCTAACAACAGGTCACCACCCCTAGTGTGTTTGACTAAGTGCCATTCAATAACATCATCCCCTTCAAGTCCATACTTGATATGATATAGGTAAGTTTTATCATTACATCCCTTTGTTGCTAGATGTCCTGTCAAATCGAAGAGACACAGATTGATCATTCTCTCATTGATTTAACTTAACAGGCCTTAGACATCTAAACTCTCAACACATAAGAGGAACAAATCCCATCTTGACTGCATACATCCTTGTTGACATCTCGTATGATATCTGAGCTCTTTCTTTTACGTCATCGTGTTACCGAAAAACAAAGAAGAGAGTCAAGTTATCAGACTTGATGAAAAGACCAGATCCAATATGCATCTCAGGTCAGAGGACACAATGATACTCGCCTTTACTCAAGGATTACTTATGATCAGTTGCACTAACTCTATGCAGTGATCCTTGAGAGCGGATCATGTCCAATATTTGTATCCCACAAATATCTATGAACCTTGGTGGCAAACCTATGCCCTATATTCATCACATGAATATCAACCAATCCGGGTTCATAATAGTCTTAACTTCATACTTGTTCCCACAAGTATGATCGACTACGGACGTTTAGAACAACATAAGTCATTCATGGATTAAACATGCAAATATAGAACATAACTCATTGAATAATTAAAACATAATTAATTTTCATGAGATACCCATTACATTCGTTCTTATACAAACACTAAATACAGATTAAATCCACTCACTAGAATACCGAAGTCCTAATGCACAAACATGACCCTCATGCTTTGGCCTATCGAGGAGCTTCGTGAGTGGGTCCGCAATATTTTGATCGGTATGAACTTTATGAATACATATCTTTCTCTTTTCAACTTCATCCCTTATGTAGTTGAATCTGCGCTCAATGTGCCTCGTTTTCTGATGAGCACGAGGCTCCTTGATCTGTGCAATAGCACCCTCATTGTCACAGAATATCTCTAGGGGCTCCTGAATGGTAGAGATAATCCCTAGATCCATGATGAACTTTTTCATCCATGCAGCTTCTTGGGCTGCCATTGAAGCGGCGATGTACTCAGATTCTGTAGTGGATAACGCGACAACATCCTGCTTCGAACTCTTCCAAGAGACAGCGCCTCCATTTAAGATGAAGACATATCCCGACTGTGACCGAGAATCATCTCGGTCAGTTTGGAAACTCGCATCCACGTAACCCTTTACGACGAGTTCCTCCTCACCAGACCCATATATTAAAAACATATCCTTAGTCCTTCTAAGGTATTTTAATATATTCTTGACAGCCATCCAATGACTGTCACCTGGGTTGTGCTGGTATCTACTCGTTATGCTTAAAGCATACGAGACGTCCGGTCTAGTGCACATCATTGCATACATAATTGATCCTATTGCCGAAGCATAAGGAACATGCTTCATCCTATCTTGCTCTTCCTTAGAGCTAGGACTTTGGGATGAGCTCAACACGGTTCCTCTAGGAATAGGTACCAAACCTTTCTTAGAGTTTTCCATCCTGAACCTTTTCAGGATTTTATCAATGTACGCACTTTGATTGAGTCCGATCAATTTCCTTTGTCTATCCCTATAGACCTTTATTCCCAAGATATATGTCGCTTCTCCAAGATCCTTAATTGAGAAACGACTACTTAACCACGCTTTAACGTTTTCCATACTTGGTATATCATTTCCAAATAAAAGTATATCATCGACATACAAAATAAGGAAAATGATTATACTCCCACTAGCCCATTTATACACACACGCCTCATCACCGTTTTGGACGAAACCAAACGCTTTGATTTCTTCATTAAAACGATGATTCCACATCCGTGATGCTTGTTTCAACCCGTAGATTGATTTCTTTAACTTACAAACTTTATCAGGATTAGATGGATCGACAAAACCTTCAGGCTGAACCATATGGACATCTTCCTCAAGATATCCATTTAGAAAAGCGGTCTTGACATCCATTTGCCATATCTCATAATCAAAATGAGCTGCAATGGCAAATAATATCCTGATCGACTTAAGCATCGCGACCGGCGAGAAGGTTTCATCATAATCAATCCCTTGAGTTTGGTTGAAACCTTTTGCTACAAGTCGTGCTTTGTAAGTATCTAAATTTCCATGCATATCAGTCTTCCTTTTGAAGACCCACTTACATCCAACCAGTTTGGAGTTAAGTGGACGATCAACCAATTCCCAAACTTGGTTATCGTGCATGGATTGCATCTCGGCGCTCATGGCTTCAAGCCATTTGTCACAATCAGGTTGTGACATAGCATCTTTGTAGGAGATCGGTTCATCCGAATCGACCAAGTAGCAATCATCCACAAGAAATCCATATTTCTTGGGAGGTCGACTAATCCTATTAGATCTGCGAGCAACGTGTGTATGATCAACCATTTGATCATCTTCAACATCCTCGTGTTGAAAGCTAGTATCGACCAATTGTGTATCATCCAGTGATTCTTGAACCTCTTCAAGTTCCACTCTCCTTTCACTAGGTCCTTCCATAAGGAACCTAGTTTCTAAGAAGTATCCTTTGCGTGAAACAAACACTTTTTGTTCACTAGGATCATAGAATATATATCCTATATCATCCTTTGGGTATCCTATGAAGATACACCTGATGGATCGAGCCTCAAGTTTATTTGGGGTGTCACGTTTAACATAAACTATGCATCCCCATACCCTTAAATATGAAAAGGATGGAACCTTTCCATGCCACACTTCATAGGGTATTCGATCCACCTTTTTGGTCGGGGCCATATTCAAAATACGAGCCGCTGTGAGTAGCGCATATCCCCAAAATGATGGCGGTAGTGAGCTTCGTGCCATCATTGATCGAACCATGTCCAACAGTGTTCGATTCCTCCTCTCGGATACTCCGTTATGTTGAGGAGTTCCAGGAGGAGTGAGCTGTGAAATAATTCCACAATCTCTAAGATGACATTGAAAAGCATCACTTAGGTATTCGCCTCCTCTATCGGAGCGGAGTACCTTGATTGTTCGGTCGAGCTGATTTTGTACTTCATTTTGAAATTCTTTGAACATTTCAAAGGCTTCATGTTTGTGTTTCATTAGATAAACATACCCATATCGACTAAAATCGTCGGTAAAGGTAATGAAGTACCTTTCACTATTCCTACTAGTTGGCTTGAAAGGTCCGCATACATCCGTATGTATGATACCTAACAAATCCTTAGCCCTTTCATTTGTACCTTTGAAAGGCTCTTTGGTCATCTTGCCTTGAATACAAGATTCACACTCATCAAACGAACCTAACTCGTTTGTTTTCAAAAGACCTTTCTTTTGGAGAGTATTTATACGATTCTTGTTTATGTGTCCAAGGCGACAATGCCAAATGTAGGAATCACTCAAATCCTTTTTGAGTCTTTTAGTAGAAGTTTGATATAATGAGCTATTTGAGGTATTATCATGAACCAATTCATAAATACCGTTGTTTGGTACAGCTTTAAAATAAAAGATACCATTAGATGATACATGCATTTCTGATCTTACAAATTTAAAGTCAAAATTACATTGTCTAAGAAGGTGCACAGAAATAATGTTCCTAGTCAAACTAGGAGCATACAAAACATTTCTCAAAACAACTTCCAAACCACTTGGAAGCGATAAAGTGAAGTCTCCTCTAGCGACCACGTGCACCCTTGCACCGTTGCCCATGAAAAGATTCACTTCGCCCTTCTTTAAGTCTTCATTCTTTTTGAACCCCTGCAACCAATTGCAAATATGAGTTCCACATCCGGTATCCAATACCCATGTGTTAGAAGAAATAAGATTTAGCTCAACATTAATCATAAAGACATTACCCGAGGTATGCGCCGCATTCCTCTTGTCTTTTAGCTCTTTTAGGTAGACCGGGCAATTGCGTTTCCAGTGTCCGGTCTCCCCACAACCAAAACAAGGATCATCCTTATGACCCCTCGGTTCCATAACCTTTTGTTTCTTCGCCATAACCGGTGATTTGCCCTTACCCTTAAGATGCACAGGAGGACCCTTTCTTTTTGCTACCTTAGCCTTAGGATTGGGTTGAGATCGATTCTTGGATCTACCTTCATTGATCGCAAACATGGGTAAAACCCTTTTGCCCATGCTCGCCTCGGCTGTTTTAAGCATTGAGTGAAGTTCTCCAATGGTTTTGTCCCACCCGTTCATGTTATAATTTAACACGAAAGTGTCGAACCTTTTCGACAAAGAGTTAAGGATCAAATCCGTTGCTAACTCTTTTGAGATGGGACAATTGAGCTTGGCGAGGCGATCAATGTAACTTTTCATCTTAAGTACATAAGTTGAAACTGGTTGATTATCATCCATTCTACATGCATGCAAGGCTCGAACCGTTTCGAACCTTTCAACTCTTGATTGCTTAAGGAACATTTCCTTAAGTTGAGTAATCATGTCGTACGCATTATGGTTTTCGAAATCCTTTTGGATTTCGGGAACCATAGTCGCCAACATGAGGCATGATACTTGAATGGAATCTTCCGTGAGTTTGACCCAATTCATGTATTCGACCTCAGTTCCCTCTTCCGGTTCTTCGGGGATAGGTGTTTCCAAAACATGATATAATTTTTCTTGTTTTAGAACAATCCTTAAATTTCGGAACCAATCCGAAAAGTTATTGTGGTTAAGACGGTCTTTAGCGAGAATAGATCGGAGAGATACGTTTTGGACGTTAGGGATTATGTTGTCGTCGACGTGTGCGGCCATCTGCAGAATTTTAATTAAGTTCATTTTAGTGTTTTACCTTTTTAATTATTAATACCCTTTTATATATATACCAAATATAATTAATAATTAAAATCTAGAATCCAACGATAAACCCGACTCCGGTTAGGTGACCTTTTTCCCATTGTCGGTTTTATCAAGGTAGTTATTCATAACAATTGCAAACCCTTTTGCAACTTCTAGAGTTTATGGGACCGGTTCGAAATCATATTTCGTGTCGGCATGTTTATCCCATCAACACCTATTAGACCCCATGCTTGGGTGACCCTCTTCACATGGTTCTAATTTAAGTCCTCCTACTTGTATCAAATTGTAATATTAACATACAAACGGTTAGGTGACCTTTTTCCCATTTATATGCCAATATTACCTTAACATATTAATTTACTCTACGCGGTTAGGTGACCTTTTTCCCACTAAGAGCTTACTAATATGTTAAGCGTTATACAAAAGGATGGTGTTTAACTTATTATCCTTAATTTTAAAAGGGATTTTTAGTTTTAATAATTCTAGTTGTAAAACTTTAAATCATGTTCTAACATGCATTTAGTAACATGATATTTTGAAATTATTTTCAAAATTCTAATTTATAATAAAGCCATTTTATTATGGGCGTGAGACGGCTAGTTAATAAATCCATTTTATTAAACTATGTGTCACGTAATTACCGATAATTATTAGAACCCGTTTTATGCTTTGTTAATTAATTCTATGTGACGAAGTTGATATCCTAATATCTAACAACCACACAATCAAACAATCAATTAATTAACAAGCATACACAATTATACTAGACACGAGCCACTAAGTTAGACCACACTTGTTAGCCGAAACAAGTGTGTGTCTTAGGTCCGATCCTAAGGGACACATGACACATGGATGTTGTAGCTCCCACTCGATCCCGCATCCAAATGCTTCGAGCATCTTCTTCAACCCCGTTGTGATCCATTGGGCTTGAACTTGGGCCTTAGCTTCCATAAGCTTCCATTTGGGCTCAATTGGTGGGCTTAGGTCCTTTTGGGCTTGAATCCCTTAATGGGCTTGTGAGACCCATTATCACCATACCCGGCCCAATTAGGCCCAAACTTCCAATTTTGCAATCTTCTTTATTTTACAAAACAAATGTCCTAATACATTTTTCTATAAAATAAAGATATTACAAATAACCTATTTATTACATACCCATATGAATAAATAATTACAAAATTACAAAATTGCCCCTAATTAATTATTACAAACCGAAACTTGAATAATTAACTACAATCACAACATCAACCACAAACAAACATCCACTTGGTCTACGGCTCGGTCTAGTATTAACAAACATAACCCGTTATGTCTTAGGAACCCGTTCCAAAACCCCTTGGCTTTATCGGGCCTAGCCCAACCCAATTTGGGCTTGACCCAATAACGTGATTATGGGCTTCGGCCCACATGTGCAAAACACATGGGCTTCGGCCCAATTAAAAAACTCATGGGCTCGGCCCATTTAACCAAAAATGGGCTTCGGCCCATATAGCTTTTCCCTTTAATTTCCGGTTAGCCCAATAACCTTATTAAAGTGGGCTTCGGCCCAAATTCACCCGAATTGGGCTTCGGCCCATATACTCGGTTTTATTATTATTATTATTATTATTTTTTTTTTTGAACAAAGCCAAAAACAATAACAAGATTAAATACAAAAAAAAAATCATGCATGTTAATTTTTTGTATAAAATCTTTCAAGGGGAAAAAAATAAAACCGAGAACCCGAAGCTTAGTTTCCCGTATCCCGGCTCTTGATGCCATTTGTTGGGTTTCTATGAAATTTACAAGCTTAGTTAACCATTTAACTAGTCACAATTAAGGCGGAAGCGTGATGTTTACAAACTAAACATATGTATCCATGTTTATATATATGTTACAAGTTTATAAAATGTGTACATGAACAACCTAATTTATTCATGTTATAAGATTACCAATAATCTATTTACTAGAAACCCGAAGCAAAGATCAAATGATACGGAAAAGCTAAACTATCAAGCTTGTAAACACTTACATTCTTAACCCTTTAAGAGTTTAGTAGATGGTTGAAGAAGATAATGATGTGAATGCTAGACTTTCAAAGGAAAACCCTCAAACGGAATATACCCCGAGCCTCCAACACACACCGAGCTATGCTAGGAAGCTTGAACACGAAAAACCCGAGACCCGAGCCCTTCTTTTTCCTTTTGGCCGTAAACAAGAAAGAAAGAAAGAAAGGAAGAGTTGTTTTGTTTTTGGTTACTTGAAAGTATTATATTTTGGTGTGTCTTGATTATTATTCATTCTCATCATTCATCTCCCATGATGTTAGGTATTATGATAAAGTATCCCATACTCAAATGCATGACATGATTTGATCAAGACATGGGGTGTGGGGCCCACCCAAAACCGGCCCCAATATATCCTTTTTTTTTTTTTATTTATTTTATACTTTATAAAATATATAAACACCCCATCTTTTATAAACCATTTTATAAAAGAATACATAGTTAAATAATCATTCCAATAATAATTATTTGAATAAATAAATTAACCAATTAATTTATCTAACACTTTCAAGTAAATATTCAGAAACCCGTTTTTCTGAATGTGTCGTGTTCTGTATTTGTTTTATAGATCTTATCTTAACAAATATATAATTGGTGTGTGTCTAACTCGTTATTGGGTATGACCCGACTTGGATCAAACACGGCTAGCCACATTAACCTAATTATGTGTCTCGGGCATACGGTATTCCAACAGTAACAAGTATATTTGATCGATCACATACAATTAAACGCCTGCTAGTTTGATGTATATATGTAATAAGAAATACATATTAGTACGTGACGTGAGTGAATATATATATAAATTTTGGATAAAGTTTCACACAAATCAGGGTTTTAAAAAGGGTTTTCACCTAAAACCGAACCACACACAAAAGACAAGTGTACCTATCGTTTGTAGCAAATGTCGGCAAGAACCAAGTGTCAATCCATGGACATGGTTAATTTTTGATACTAAATATTTGTAAATGATGAACCGAACTAGCAAATCAAATAAGTTTTCAAGTTACTAAACTAACATACAACAATAACAAGTCAAATAAAAATACAAATAATAATCAATCCAAATAAAGTTACCTAGACCATGTATCCACTTAAACTTAGTGACATAATAACCATCATAATGACAAACATCCTGAGCTAAACAAAAGTATTAAATTCCAATCAAGGCAACCTAATACTAACAATAAAACATCATAATGGGTATTCATTCAAGTTAGTAACCATAGATTAGTAAGTTTGTCAAAACTACCTAATCTCATAATTAAAGGAAAGCTAGTATGAAAACAACATCATAACCACCTAAAATCATGTAAAGTAGAAAATTTCAAGAAACCTGTAAGGCCCCGAGCCCGGGTGCCCCACTTTAGCGTCGGATTTACTCGTAAACATTGTTTGTTACAACGAAAGTCTATACAAATCGCGACGGAAATTTAAAACTTTTATATAACAACTTTCTTCTCTATGTATTCTTCAATATGGATAGCTTCGTACGCACTTCAAGCTTGCCACGTCATCAATAATAACTGCATGCATACTAAAAGTCAGCTACACGCTGAGTGAGTTCTAACGTTTCTTTCTTTTCATTAAATATTGAATTACAATTAAATCACATTCTTTATTCATACGCAACGTAACACTAGTCTATAACCAGTCCCGTACGTACTTGCTCATAATCGAGCCTTCTATTCTTACTCGTAATCGAACCATACCAAGTAAAAGGGATTTGCCATCCTAAATTGTTGCGCGTGCATGAGGCCCGAAGGCTCTACGCACGAACATGCAATCATTCATTCACATCAATGTACATATTATTATTCTATGCAAATATCTGATTGGACTTGCTCCCTAATCTATCGGCTAACATTTACCCATGCTACTAGTTTCCATAGCTGGACCATACATTCAAACAACTCATATCTATGCATTTAAGATTATCATGCCAAGCAATCATACTACATCTATGCACATAATTAATAGCTATTGTACTTAGTATCCCTAATTGGACCACCTATTCATTGTATCCATAACTGGACCATCTCACCCTAGTATCCATAACTGGACCACATTATTATTTGTATCAATAACTGGACCATATTATTCTTTGTATCCATAACTGGACCATATTATTCTTCGTATCCATAATTGGACCATCCTACAATTGTATCCATAACTGGACCATCCTACCATTGTATCTAGAACTGGACCATCTTATACATATTATTCTAATCAATCAATTCATTGTATCTATAACTAGACCAAATTACTATCACAACACGTGCCCGAACACAGTATAGGCTTTTAGTCCTTTAGTGTACTCGTGCCTGTGCTTTCCCGTCCATAACACTCTATCGTTTTGATAAGTAGAGCATTTGTATATCGCGTACGTTTCTGCATACTACTTACAAGCACTCATGATGTTGACATGTATAAGGTACTACGACCCCCTTGATGCCCACATCATGACTTACTCACGTCCTTAATACATTCTTATCATTAGTAGTTAACTAGTTTTATTACTAATCTACACATTTTCTTTCGCTCTTAAAACATATCTCGTTCGTCTTTTATCTTCTTTCTTGAGTATGCATACAGCCCCAAAACGTTAAAGGAAAAGGGTGGGGTGGGGGGGGGGGGGGCTAGAACTCACCTGTAGACGATTCCTTTCTGATTTAATCATAATGCCGTTCTTCAACTGAGCTCGACTAACTGTTAATAACGTACACATATTAATCCTCTACATTTGTTTATTACTTTCTTAAACTAACGCGGTTAACTGTTGAGTTAACCGAACGGAACATATAACCTTCTCCAACCGATCGTATTAGTTTAATGTACTTTAGCTTCCTTTATTAGTTTATTAAACCTTATCCTCCATACTATGATTCTTTAACGAACTCATATGTTTTAAGTGTCTCTACGAACACGCGGGTTATAACTAGTAACGAGTCGGGTTGGCATTTAAATCAAGTTCGGTAAAGTTCTCATGTGTGTATATATATATATATATATATATATATATATATATATCTTTTGTAAATTAACAACTTGGTAACGAACTCGCGTGTTTAGGCTTTTCTTAACGAACTTACGGGTTTCGGTTCCTTCATGGTTTGGTTCTCGGTTTCGATTCACATTCTACTCATATTCATTTATTTGAGGCGGATATAGGTTATAAACGATTCGGGTCTCGAGTTCATGTTCGTTTAGCTTCTCATATTTAAATCGAGTTTCAAGTTTTACTTAGGTTCATTCAGGTCACATAGGAGTCGTTTAGGTTCGGAGTCACCTATGAGTCGTTTAGATTCCACTCGAGTCACATAGGAGTCGTTTGGATTCTACTCGAGTCACATAGGAGTCGTTTAGATTCCACTCGAGTCATATTGGAGTCGTTTGGATTCCACTCAAGTCGCATAGGAGTTGTTTAGATTCCACTCGAGTCACATAGGAGTCAAATCCATCCATTCGAGTCACATGGGAGTCAAATTCCAGTCCACTCCATCTAGAATCGAATTCCAATCTACTCCAACTAGAGTCGAATTCCAATCCACTCCATCTAGAGTCGAATTACAATCCACTCCAACTAGAGTTGAATTCCAATCCACTCTAACTAGAGTCAAATTTCAATCCACTCTAACTAGAGTCAAATTCTAATCCACTCTAACTAGAGTCAAATTCCAACTTATTTATATACGTATACATATTATGCCCGATTATTTAGATCGAGATCCAACTTTCTTACTTGGTTCAATTAGAGTCATTTATGTCGGTTTGGCTCGGTTCGTTTTGTTTCCAACTTACAAGGTCCATTCGTTCATCTATTATTGTAAAACAAGAACAAGATGAAGATGAAATGAAGGATGAACCTTTAACCTAATACGTACCTTAAAGATTAGGTTAGATTAGATCTTGAATCTCTTAGAATCCTAGTTGAACCTTCTTAGATCTTGAATAGGAAATCAATCTTTGTTAGCTCTCTAAAGATCTTGGATGGAATAGGAAGAAAGATAGTGTGTATAGGAGGTGTGTTTGCGTGTGTGTGTCTTATGGTGAAGGTGATGAAATAAGGAGGATTAGGGTTTTAGGCTATTTATATAGGCGAAGCCCAAGGCTTTTATGCCCGAAATCCTTTTCAAGCCCATTAATCATTTTTATCTTATCCTACCATTTTACTACTTATCAAATTAAATCACTTTATCTAACGACACGTTATAAAATAAACTCCTATTATTTCATTTATATAAATTTCAAAACGAGTCTTGTTTAAAGGTCAAATCAAACCAACACATACATGGAATAAAACACGGTACTTGAGGGTTGTAATTTGGCTTAGGGTCAGGGTGAGGAATTTTTGGGAAAAGTGGCTAAATGGCTAGAAAATCCGGAACTAAGCTAGTTACAAAGTGAAAACTAACTAACTAGACCAAATGGTTTAAACGGGCCAATAGCTAACGAACACAAAATTGCTCTTTGAAATCAAGTTTCACATATATGTGATGAACCAAACTTCTTATTCTTTTTTTCTTTTCTTGTAATTTTTTTTCCTTCTTTTTTGCTATAGATAAGATATATATACTAAAATTTCACTTCAGGAGATAGCATTGTGCTTCTACAATTCCCAAGTGATAAAATACAAACAAAAATGAAAAATAAATAGCTAACTTAGCCGAATCGGATGTCACACTCCAACCTAAGGTGGAAATGCCGGGGCGTGATCCGATTGCTCACAGCTCAAATATACTATCATAATATAAAAGTGACAATATCTATTTAATGATTTTATTTCAAATGTACACACAAACTTACAAGTATTACAAAACAATTCAAATAAGTGGTTATAAACATGATTTAATGGTTGTCTTCATTAAAACCTATGGTCTTGACTAAATATTCAAACTTCAATTCAAGCAACCTGCATGTGTAGAAAACAGAGTTTGTCAACAACACATGTTGAGTGAGTTTATCGCCAGTTTTGCAATAAAATAATGTTAATATAATAAATAAAAGAAATAAGCAAAACGTAATAAATGCGGTAATGAAATCAAACCATGAGCAAATAAGTTGTCAATTAAACCATTGCCAAGCGAATCGGGCGTTAGTCAATAATAATGAGAACCATGTACAAGGGGATATTGGAAACCTCTTCGAACACGAATGCACACATAAACAAGTAAGCACATAACAAGTATATTTGATTAATCACACACAATTACACGTTTTCTTTTGTTTGATATATATATATATATATATATATATATATATATATATATATAATATGATATGCGCATATGTCCCCAAAATGTTTTAGAAAACTGAGTAAAATAGTGGAATGATAAAACTTGGGAGATTTCAAATGAGAACCCCTTTTAGTTTTAAGAACTCGAAAGAACTCAGTGTAACGGTTTTTTTTCGAATTTTTTTTACACATGCGTAATATATGTAAGTTACATACATGTAAAAAAATTACATAATTTTTTACGTACCGAGTCGACTTTTTACACATGTATAAAGGACGTAAAAGTTAGTGTAACCACTTATATCTTTATTCTCTCTCCTACTTAGACTTTTTTGCCAAATTTAATCTCAACCACATATTCCATTTCATTTAATTAAATTTGTGGCCTAGGATTGAGTTTTTAAGTTCTTAAAACTCAACATGGTTCTCAAAAATCCCTCCCCTGATAAAACTTACCTTAGATTAAAGACAAACGAATATAATTACGAATAAGCGAGTTAACGAATAAGCAAGTCGTCCAATACCCGTCAAACAAGACTAACAATTAAAAATCTGAAACTTTGAGATTTTATTATATAAGTAAAAACGAACTCGTTGCCACTGGAATCAATCCAAACGGACGTTTAGAACTCAAGTTATGTTATATTTAAGATTTAAGCGAGCTAGTACTGATCAGAATCCGAACAGCGAGTCGGAAGTCGGGTTTTGGTCAGTAGCCTTAAAAGTTCGTTACGAGAATAAAAGGATTCTGGACCGAACATTGAATTCGATCAGAAGTATGAGAAATGTTAAGTCAAACAAGTTGACTATTTTGCCCTTTTAATGAGTTTCAGACGAATTAACCAGTCAACTCCCTTCAACCACCGAAATTGATTGAAGGTTATTGACAAGGGAGTATATATGAACGATTCCTATAGTTAAAACTTACATGGAAAGTGAAAGAATCAACATAAATGATGAGTGAAAGGTCCACACATAAGCGAAGTCAAACGAACAACCTTGTATCTTCAACAAATAAGCAAAAACCGAAGCGTATTAAGAGAGACAGAAGGTACGACGACTAGAGGAGCTTCTCTAGGTTTCATGTAAAGTTTTTTGGCAGATGAATGGGACTTGTTTATATATGAATAGAAAAAATTAACCATATTTGGAAGATTTACTCGTTTAGGTAACCGAATAAGAGTTTATTGACCAAATTGATGAAATAAACCAAAAGATTTCGTGGTTGATCAGTAAGCTAAGAGTATGGACTTGTAATTTAGTTTATATACTTTTTCATGGACCTTAATTCACTCGATTGATGCCAAAAATAAGCGATTTTTATGCCAAAAATGAACTAGGAATGAAATCGAAGTCAATATTCTAATCAGTGAAACCATGGCGCCGCGTGGCCAGCCCCTAGGGGTGCCATCACATAGCGCCCCGTCTAAGGGTGGTCTTGCTTTTGAATTTTGATACAAACGGTCCTTGAAGTTTGGTTTTAGGTCATTTAATGAACTTGTTATGCAATAAACATGAAATAAACCTTATCCAAAGTATGAGGGACCTAAAATGAACATTAGGAAACTTGATTACTCATAAATATTTGATTTGATTAATATTAAAAATCTAAAATATTTCTGGTCGGCTTAAATGTAAACGAATACGGGTCTGGAAAATCCGAAATGTTACAGTCTCCCCTACGTTAGGGAATTTCGTCAAGGAAAACCAAAACATCATAATTTGGAAAATAATTAAATTTTTAAGGATAATATTATAACATAGAACTTCTAATAACCGAAGCAACGCTTCAAATGACAATCTGATAAGGGCACTTGTATATAGGATGCACGAGCGGCATATCCACCATGTCTTTATCATCTCATCATTTGTACCGTTACCCAAGCTACCTTAGGTTCTAAATCATGACACATAATTGTACGTGTTATGATTTCCATGCAAGGACTTTGGTAATTAGGTGTCGACCCATAATTACTTAGATCGTCGGATGGTCCGCATAACTCGCTTCATCATGTGGGTCATAAAACATTTAAAACCATCATTTTGAAAGAAACAAACGTTTTGATAACTTTAAATATAAATTAAAGGGATACTTATTAAATGTTTGAGTTGTAGAAGTAAAACTGTGAAATTTCTAAAAAATCCTTTGTGGCAAAGTTACGAATTTTAGAGTTTGGAATAGATTTCTTGAAGCAGACAGTTGATATGATTTATGATGAGCGAGAATAAGTTAAGTGTAGGACATTATAAGAAATTAACATTGACGGATAAAGGGACTTTATTAGATGAAATGCGCAAAAGTTTAATTTATAACAAATATTAATATAGTTAATAATATGTGGAATCTTTAAAGATCGTATTCATTAGGAATGAAATTCTTAAGATCAAGAGTATAAGTTTAAACATAGTTAACGAAAATTTTGATGAGTCAAGTTTGGTTAATTTGAGAACTTATGAGATTAAAGGGAAGTTAATGTAAAGTTATAGCTTTTCAAGTTGTGAATTTGAGATGAGATTAATTCGATTTTATAATAAAATATTATTAATGAGTAGATAATAATGAAATATTAATGAAAATGCGAAAATGTACGTATTCAAATAATTGTTAATAGATTAAATTGGGAAGCGAATATTCCTGAACCACCGAGATAGTCCTATTACAATTAATATTTAAAATTAGATTAAATATAAAGTAGACAATTGAAGATATTAAATTAGATTAAATTGGGAATTCGTGGATTCTTCCTTTTCACAAAATCGTTATAAATATTAGGTAATATGTAAATTGAATTATCGATGGTTTACAATGGTATTTCAAGTATATAACGAAATTTAAATTAATGGTGATACCAAAAATAAGATGTGGAGTATATAATAAAATAAGATAAACGTGATGCTAGAAATGCATGAACCACCATGACTATTCTAACAACTACGAATTTATCATTTAAAACGTTCAAAATTTTTCAAGGTGTATCAAAAATCAAAATAGGGGGTTGAAATATTTACGGACCAACGTTTAGTTTCAACTAAATATCGAACTTAATAGATAGATAAAGTGAGTGATGGGTTTTGTTAAAGAAACTGGATTTGGTTACACATGAACATAGGCTGGAATTACAAGAAGTGATTATGATGAACAGATTAACGGGAAAGTAAAAGGACAGGATTAGTGGGGTGAAAAAACCCCTGAAATTTAAGACTACATTATGATATTTAGTATATCTATTACAAGAGATAAACCCATCTGTTTATAGATGGAAAGGGGGGCTATATACAAATACCAATTACAAATAGAGGTCTAGGTTGCATGCAAGGACCTATAGGTAAATAACCCTAGGTTACATGGGGAATATATAAATAAATAACTTATTAACAATGACCTACAATTAACACCCCCCTCAAGCTAGAGCAGAGATGTTAATCATGCCCAGCTTGTTACAAACATGACATAATCTTCAACGAGAATAGACACTTTAGAGAGTACATCTGCAAACTTCAAACACAGATCATCAGTAGTAATACCAGATCAGATTAGCTTCTGAAACAACGGCCAAAATAGTGAACCAGCTTCATCTCTTGAAACATTCCTACTTGAACAGATCAGACTAGCGTTGCGGAAGACGAATTGGTGGATAAGTCTCCTCACAGATAAATCCAACCATACCAAAAACAACATATGCTCACATACTTCACCAGACTCCCCTTGAGCATGAAACCTGAACCGAACACAAACTCATACGAACAACAGTAGCAGCCTAACTCCCCATGAGTAACAACATGATGGTCGTTCAATGAAGCACGAACATGAACATCAACCGAAACACGAGCACCAGCACATGTACGAACTGAAGCATCTTGACTGGTTGCTCAACTCTGAACACAAACATAAACATGATAAACACGAATGCAAATTTTACCATCTTGATTCCTCCTGAGTAACAATCTTGGGTGGTTGCTCAACTATGGATAACTTGAATCCAAAAACTGACCAGACATAAGCTTATGATGCATAAATCCTTCACTCTACGATTTAATTAACCACATGAGGATTGAACTAGTGGTTTTCCAAACCACAAAGCAAATTTAATCTCCCATAGGAGATCGAAACAAACAGATATCAAAGCCACATAACAGATGTTATCTCAACAGGAGATCGGAGCAGATGGCTATCAAAGCCATGGAATAGATGTCATCTTAACGAAAAGAGATCGGAGCAGACGGTTATCAAAGCCACATAACAGGTGTGGTCTCAATGGAAAGAGACCGAACCAGGTGGCTATCAATGCCACAGAACATATGTGGTCTCAACGAAAGGAGATCGAACCAGACAGCTATTAAAGCCACACAAGACAAATGTGATCTCAACGAAAGGAGACCGAACCGGACAATTATCGAAGCCATGGGACAGATGTGATCTCAACGAAAGGAGATCGAATCGGACAGTTATCAAAGCCACAGAACAGATTTGATCTCAACAAAAGGAGATCAAACCAAACGGCTATCAAAGCCATGAAATTACCAGAATACTAATATACGGGTAGAAGAAGAAACAGACTTAAAATTCTTGGACACTTGAACCGAAACGCCAAGGCACAAACGCTTGAACAAAAAAAAGCACGAAACATGAAATACGAAACCTGAACATCGACCAAAGAATCGACTAAAGAAGTAATTAATGGATCAGATAACCATAGTTTACCAGAAATTAACAGACCAGAGAGTTTGGACTTGGCCAGAGAACAGGGTTAATCAGCAGTTGAACAAGGTATATGGCCTGAATTAGAGTGTTGGTCTACTTCTGGTTATTGCAGTTGGTTCCGGCAAGTGTTTGGTGATACTTTGGCAACGGAAAACAGGCGGTAGTGCGGGAAATATGCTAGTGGTGGTCAGGACTGAAAGAAAATGGTACTGGTAGTGGCCGAAGACAATTTCGGGCAGCAGCAGACGGCGACGATACGGGCTGAAATTTTCAGGGGGGCATCCAGGGTCGACGAATAGGATGGCGGTGGTGGTGAGATGAAAAGGCGAGCCAAAAAAGGATTTCGTGAACAGCAGCTGGTACCGAACACGGAGTTGCTTTGGAGCTAAGACTGGACAAAGCTTCTTTTTTGTAACAGATCTGGAACTGGAAAGCGGGTTGTGAACAGATTTAAAACAAATCTGGAATGAGAGTTGTTGGGTCTATACTTGATGGTTTGCACTTAGTTAGGATTGTTTTTGTGTTTTGTATGTAAACCGAGATCATTATGGATCTCGGTGGGCTTTGGGCTCTTGTTGGGCTAGTATGTTGGCTACCTTATATATAGATCTCTTTGTATAGGGTTTAGTGGTTGGTTCAGTTGGTGGTTTTGGCCGTCTAGTATCATTGGTGTATTAGACGAGTATTGTAAGCATAGTGCTTAAGCACCCGACATTAATAATAACGTGTGTTTTGAAGCAGTCCTTTGTGTTCTGTGTCTTCTTGATATTTGTTCTTAAATCATCTTGTGTTGGATTTCTGCACCAACATCAAGATAAGTTGATATCATATTGAAAGTTCCTCCATGGGACTTACAATTGGTATTAGAGCCTTAGACCTATTCAGGCTTTTTATTATGATATCAACAGATTCAAGATCTAATCGTTTGGTGGTTTAGTTGTTTTCCGGCGAGTTATTAATCGGAGAAGAAGAAGAGGGTTTATTCTTGGTTAGAGATTTGGTCAATTTGGAAACAAATTTGAATCCCATAATTCACGGGATTAAGTTAGTTGCAAATCTTAATCAATAAATCCAGTTCTCGGGTAAATTTGGGTGTTCTCGGCTACACTTAATAGTTCTCGGCCTTTAATCAAGGGTTTTCGGCTTAAAATCAATGTTTTCGGCCAAGGAATAGTGTTCTCGATGGTTCTCGGTCAATATTCTTGGTTCTCGGTCAAGATTCGTTGTTCTCGGTCAACACTTGTAGTACTCGGTCAATAACTTTGGTTCTCTGTCAACGCATTCAGTTCTCGGTCAAAGCTTGTTTTCGGTCAAAGCAAACTGTGAACTTAGTTGGGCCTGATCAATCCGATTTGGGCTTTGTTTATTGGACTTTGGAGTGTTTCTGGACTTAAAATTACTTTTGGACTGATTAAACTAAAATGGAACAATTAACTAACAGTAATGTGTCATCCAATGCTTCACTCCATCAAGAACTGGATTCCATAATGGGGACCACCACTCGTGTGCCTCGTCTACTGTCTCATGAGGGGTTCAGCGAGTGGAAATTTCGATTCGAGAAGTACGTTAAGATGAAAGATGCAAAAATGTAGGTTCCCAGCCGGATCTACACGGAATATCTCGTTCTACGTAGGTGCGGAATCCCTACGTAAGACGATACGAGCGTAGAAGACGATACACGTTAACACGATCAAACACACGTTACAATAAACAAAGACACGTTGTACTGCAACTGGAAACACGTGATTCACTGATCACCGATTACACAAACTGAATAACTCGTAAACTGAAAACTCTTTAACTCTAATAATAAACTCAGCCGTAACCTAAACACTTATAAAGCACGACAACTTCGCCTAGCATGTTCAGGCGAAGTTGTCACTAACTTTGCTTATTCCACAAGTTCGCCTATATCAGCGAACTTGTGAGAACTTCGCTTACATCCAAATACAAAACCAACTAACTCGATTACAGACACTAGACACTGAACTACTAACATCATGTACCAACAGACTCCCCCTTGGCAGTAGCTTCATATCTCTATCTTCAAACACGTGTCTTGTAATCTTCAACAATCTTGTATCTTTCATCTTCAAGCATGAACTCCTTCTCGTACACAAACCGAAACTATTCTTTGATATTTCTTCGCTTCTTCTTTCCAAGCAGGAATATAAAATATTTTCTTCTCGTTCAGCACCTGCAGATCAGCTTGAGACAAATTCACTAAGTGCATGGGATCATACACTCTCAGCAGTTCTTGTTCATCTTCATCCTCCATTACTGCTTCAGCTGTTTCACAATCAACATACCACCACTTCAGATCTTTGAGCACATCCTTGGGCATTTGTTTCATCGGCACTTCTTTTAAACACCGGATCGGCTTATACTTCATGATCATCCAAGGCTTGCCATCTGCTCTCATTCCTCTATCTTTGTCTTCAATGAGTTTTCCTTTTTGTGGTTTCAACAGCTCGAACTTCTTCTCCTTTATACTTTCCTTCCAAACAATCTTCCCAATGACCCTAGCCATGTTATCATCACTCCTGTTTATTAACCCCAATCTGGCTAAGTCCTTCACTTCACATTCAGGCAACGTATTCAACGATCTCAACAGCCTCTTGAAGTACTGAACCCCATCATACCTTTTAATCACAAAGAGCCTCAACTGCTCATCATATAACCAGCATATAATCCCCTTTTTCGATTCAGCATAACCCTTGATGTTGTAACTTTTCTTGAACATAGTAGGGACCGCTGGTTTCTTCGTCTTTACGAACCATTGAGCGTAGCCTTCTTTCCATCTTGGCTGCTCTTCCCATTCCGTCTCATCGATTCCCATATCTTGACCCATATCTGCCTTATCAACTTCCGGAATCTCATGCTCCACATTCTCCTCCACAATCTCTCCCTCTTCAATCTCACTATCTATGACAATCTCATCACCAATCTTCTCTATCTCTTCAACCGGTAACACATCGTCATCACCTATAATATCATCATCCATCATCTCAGCATCTACAACCACCACATCATCACCCCCTGAACCGCCAGCTGCACTTGTTGACTCCCCCTGAGATGTGGAAGTCCCAAGAGCTTGTTCAGTTCTTGGCAACTCTCCACCTGCACCTTTCGATGCATTGGGATCATCGTCTCGATCATTACGCTTCTTCCACATCTCAGGGGAAGTTATGGACAACTTCGCCGATATTAAATTTTACAAAACAAACCCCTATAATTTGAACAATTTTCAATTAAGTTTTAAAACATCCTTTAAAGAGTTAAATGATACGATCAAGACCAAGTAACCAGGTATAAAATCATACAACTACATAAGTAGAATAAAACTTAGAAATAAAGTACACGGGATCAAATTTCAGTCTCGACAGGGACTACCACGTTTTAGAAAAGATCCGAACAGGAATCATACTAATTACGTGACTGTCACACAGATCCATGTTCAGCTGTATTATGACATAAAGAAACAGGTTGTAAGCAGGTAAATAACTTAAAATGGTTTTCATCGCTTCTGTGATACGAGTTAGGTTCAATTAAGCTCAAAACTTAAATGGGCAACACCTCAGAGATTATGATGCCTCCTATCTATTCTCAAAGCGTATTTGGCTTTCCCCAAGTCACCCCGAGTTGACCTCGACCCGTAGTGTCTGATTAAATAGTAAGTACTCTTCGATCTTTAGACTCTTCTTCCCGTTCTCTTTCTTACATCTTGATTGAGAAGTATTAACATTGTAAGCTCTAGAATGTCTCAATAACACACACACATTTTTTTTATTTTATTTATTTATTTATTTATTTATTATTATTATTTTTTTTAAGTATTTACACAACTTCAGAGTAGTAAACAACTGCAAGTCCCGAATCTGGATCACTGCAGTTTCTGGACACGCTATCTTCACGGGAATCAGAACACTCACGGGCTCGTGTATGACTGGGTAATCGCTTTTCTGCCTATCATTCGGAAAGATATATATGAAGACATGCACAACTCTTAAGGAGTTTCCACGTAAAATCGAGGAGATTTAGTTAGTATCACTTCTACTTTTACGCACCATAAAAAGCTACCATGACATACAATGACTGTTCTAAAGCCTTTTAGGCCTAATAACTTCACTAGTTAAGCACACAGAATCAGTATATCTATCATTTTCCAAGGTTGGATCAATTTTCTGTTAAACATAGTAAAGGAACTTCTTACGAAGTAGTAGACTTGAAAAATAATTTCATCTCCCTTTAAAAAATTTTAACTTCTATCGCCCCGGTCAAGTCGAAGTCTTCAGGTAAACGGCTATCCTGAAGATCCAATGGATCAGCTGGACCGACCACATACGAGTATGTGTCCTTCTAACTAAGTATGAACGACTAATTTTCAGCGAAAGAATAAAAACACATCATAAACCGCCCCGGTCACTTTCAGTCATCTGGTTAATGGCTATCCTCATATTCTACAAGTAGAAATGAGGACCAAAC
The DNA here is from genome assembly GCF_021521415.1 of Bidens hawaiensis. Lineage (NCBI taxonomy): Eukaryota > Viridiplantae > Streptophyta > Magnoliopsida > Asterales > Asteraceae > Bidens > Bidens hawaiensis. The sequence continues at coordinate 149,461 of NW_027491426.1, read as the reverse complement.
ATATCCGAAGATATGTCTTTCAAACTGAGGCAACCGACATAATTCTAAGCGATAGTGACGTTTTTTTTTAAACAAAAACGAAAAACACGGTTACTCGGGATTGATCATCCCATTCAGCTCAACAAGGTTTTGAAAACGAGTTTTGTCAACCGCTTTAGTAAACAAGTCAGCGAAATTATCTAACGTATCAACCTTTTTGAGCACAATCAATTTCATCTCAGCACAATCCCGTATAAAATGATGACGGATGTCAATGTGTTTAGTTTTGCTGTGCTTTACGGGGTTGTTAGTTACTGAGATAGCAGCAGTGTTATCTATGCAAATTGGAGTATGAGTGAAATTCAGACCATAATCGCGCAATTGCTTTTGACATAACTCAGACTCCGATTCAGTTGCTTTTGACAGAAGACACGATTCTTCTGTTGCCATCTCAGTCGACCTCATGTCCATAACATACGTATTCTTTTCCCTTGGAGCCTTCATTACTATCCAATCCTCTGGTATCTTGAAACCAGGATACAGTACGATCGCTTCATTCTTGGTAAAGTGCACAGTGAAATCTTTGTCACAGATCTGCGATACACTCAGCAGATTATGCTTCAGTTCTTCAACGAAATTCACTTTCTCTAACGTCATTTTACCATTAGTCACCGTCCCAATTCCAGTAATCCTTCCACCGCTCTCTCCAGCAAAACTTACTCTTCCTCTCTGAACAGATTTCCATTCGTGTAAAAAATTCTTGTTACCCGTCATGTGCCGGGAACAGCCGCTATCCACAACCCATAGATTGTTTGCAGCCCTTTTCAACTGTTCCTGCACGATTAAAGCAGAGGATTAAAATCTGGGGACCCAAGACCTATTGGTCTTGGGTCGATACATCCCGTACTTTGGCTGTCCAAAGTTAGTATTAGAATGATTTCTGAAAATCCTAAAAGGATACCTTCTTGTAGATTGACTATGAGGCCATCCAAACCTTCGTGAATTAAATGAATTATTACTAATGGTTTGGTTGTTAACAGGGAAAAACTGAGATCGATTTCTTTGAAAACCTGGATTAGTCCAATTTCTGAACGTTGATGAGTTTTCATTTTTACCATTATAGTAATTACTGTTAGTTCTATTCTCAGTTTTCGAAGGCCTCATACCTCTGAATCTCTGCTTCAGAGGGCAATCAGCAATCAGGTGTCTTAATTGATTGCATCTGAAACAACTCCTGTGTTCAACTTTCTTCTCAATGGTTGTTTTAGATGTTGAGGCTGCATTACTGCCCGTTTGTCTAACATACGGTGGGACACACGGGTTTAGTGGAGAATTCTTTTCAGTTGTTTTATTTTCCTCTCCACGTTTTGGTAACACTGCCTCTTCTTTTGTCTCACTCGACTCGGATGACTTGTCCGAATTTGATGAGACAGGACTAGGAACAGAAATCTTAACATTAGAGACAGGCTTACTTGTTTCGCCTTCACTAACTTCTGGATCTTTAATCGTAACCTTAACAGGAACTGTCTGACCAATTTCAACATCAACAGATTTCTGATTACTAGGATCATAAGTATAATTATGATTATAAAGTGGTGGAACTTCATTATATCCAATTCCTCCCCTTTTAACTGGGGAACGTTGATCACTTACGAGGTGATCAAGTATAGCGGAGGAATTTCTAAATTGCTCAAGTTTTCTGTTTAGTTCCACCACTTTCACCTGGTGATCAGCTATCTGTTTATCCCTTTCAGCTATTAGTTTGGTTTTCTCTTCTAACACTTCATAGCTAAGATCAATAACTTGTATTTTTTCAGCTAGATTGGCTTTAAGACTTCTGATATCTTTCTCACTAGCTTTTATTTTTACTTTGTAACTGTTTTCTCTAGCTTTAGTGTAATGATGATCTTCTTTTAATGTTTTAAATTGAGCATCCAAACTAACAAACTGATCAGTTATTGTTGTCAATTGTTCAGACAGATTTTCACATTTCCTACAAGGGAGTTTAGTACTTACCTCGGAGAGCTGATCTGTCAATTCTGCCATGTAAGCTTGATTTTCTCCAGTTACTTTCTCACTTCCTGCAGTTTCGATGTTCGCCAAATTGGCCTGTTCGAACACTTCCTCAACATGCAGATTCCAATTGTATTCCCCGTTCTGTCTGGATATCATGGCCCTATTCTCATTACCACCCCCACTCTGTTGTGTAGACCTGTTTTGACTGCGTTCTACTCTGTCATTTGTGCATTCTTTAGCAAAGTGGCCATTCTGTTGACAGTTGTAACACCGAACCTTGGACTTATCAAAACCTGGTCTTTCACCAACAAACTTTCTACCAGTCTTCTTCATAAACCTTTTAACCCTTCTTACAATCATCGCCATCTGCCACTGCAGATCCATCTCTTTCAGATCATCAGCATCGATCTGATCATAGTCTTCGTCTAAAGTTGCAGGGTCAACAATCTTACCTTTAATGTAATTTTCGTACGAAGTAATGAAAGATGCATAGAGAGCAAACTGCTATTCAGCAGATTTAACACTCATGGGCATCTTAGAGTAGTTGTTGCTAGGAACACTTGAAGAGAAACTACCCTTGGTTGCTTGAGGTTTAGAAGCATTTGTTCCACCAGCTACAAAACACACATCACCATTCATGTTGAGAGATACATGACCTTCATGTGTTGAGTTAGCGCCCGAGTCTCCCTTTGAGTAGTAAGCAGATGATTCAGACTTCGAACTTAACTTGAATTAACTTTCGCACCATACATTCCCGGATATTGAACCTGATCAGTTGGTGTCTCTTTTCGAACCATGTTAAGTTCAAAAGTTCGTAGTTTGTTGACTGCTGTTTCCAAGTCAGAGTCGGCAGACTCTTTATCTTCTCTCATCAAGACAGTGTACATCAAGACAGTGGGAGAGCATCAAGAAGTTTTTCCACGATCTCCTCTTCTTTGTAAGCAATGGAATAATTGCTGAGTTCGGTCATCAGGTGATAATATCTAGTGATGATATCATCAAGTGATTCATTCTTCAAGTACTTGAACACCGAGAATTGGGTTTTGAGTAGTTTAATCTTGGATGCACGGATCCCCACATTACCTTCAAATCGGTTTTCAAGTGCTTCCCATAGCTCTCTAGCAGTTTTATACTTCCTGAAGGCGTGAAGAATCTCTTGTGGAAGAGCCATTGTTATCGCCGCATGAGCTTTGCTTTCAGCCTCATACATCTTCTTTTCTTCCTCTTCCATCTTGTTGTATTTCTTAATCTGTTCACGACCCTCATACAAAGCAGTTGGTGGAATGTATCCATCTTGAATGCACACCCACATCTTAGCATCTTGGTATTTAACATACTGCTCAAACCGATCCTTCCAAGCCATGACATCGGTTCCCTTAAGCATCTTCGGTGCCTTAGTAGCTGAACCCGTTTCCACTTCCATCTTCACCAGTTCCGTAATGTTTATAGAAGTCATCCCTTACGAAACGAAAACACAAAGAAACTCGAAAAATAAAAATTTTATCCTGAACAGTACTGTAGGCGAAGTTAAAGTTAACTTCGCTTAAGTCTTAACTTCGCTTGATTTCTCAACTTCGCCCTCCTTTTTAAATTCGCCTGATTTGGCGAAGTTGTGGATAACTTCGCTTAAGTTAAGCAAACTTGTGAGTTAGGCGAAGTTGTGGATAACTTCGCTTGAGATAAGCGAACTTGTGAGGTAGGCGAAGTTGTGGATAACTTCGCTTAACCTTATATCTTCGCCTAAACCCTACAAACGGTAGTGGCAACTTCGCCTGATTAACACGATGATTTTGCAGGTTTGATTTCTGGATTTTGCGAGGTATGCGAAGGTGTAATGGGTTGTTTATGATGGTGGGAGGTGAGTAGGACACAAAAACTCGGTAAACTCGTCCCGCGAATAGTCGAACGGAACGATTTCTACACCCGCGTGATAATCCCGAACCACACAATCACGAGCAAAAGCTCTGATACCAATTGTAGGTTCCCAGCCGGATCTACACGGAATATCTCGTTCTACGTAGGTGCGGAATCCCTACGTAAGACGATACGAGCGTAGAAGACGATACACGTTAACACACGTTACAATAAACAAAGACACGTTGTATTGCAACTGGAAACACGTGATTCACTGATCACCGATTACACAAACTGAATAACTCGTAAACTGAAAACTCTTTAACTCTAATAATAAACTCAGCCGTAACCTAAACACTTATAAAGCACGACAACTTCGCCTAGCATGTTCAGGCGAAGTTGTCACTAACTTCGCTTATTCCACAAGTTCGCCTATATCAGCGAACTTGTGAGAACTTCGCTTACATCCAAATACAAAACCAACTAACTCGATTACAGACACTAGACACTGAACTACTGACATCATGTACCAACAAAAAATCTGGAGAAGCATAGTTAGGGGACCCCAAATCATCACGTATCAACGTGAGAACTCAACTGAAGTTGTTGTGAAGCCTATTCCTATGTACGATGATGATGGTCTTGCTAAAATTGAAGAGGATGAAAAGGCTCTCTCAAACTTAACTATGGCACTCTCACCTGAGATTGCTCTGGGTTTTAGAGAACTTCAATCTGCTAAGGAGTTGTGGGAGGCGTTAATTGAGGTGTATGAAGGAAACGAAGACATGAAGAGAAGTCGCCAAGACCTGCTGCGACAGAAATTCAATATGTTTAATCATGTTTTGGGAGAGTCGTTGGAAACTCAACTTCAAAGGTTCATAGCTCTTGTGACTGAGATGAGATCTGTAAGCATCTATCTGGCAACTTCTGAAATAAACAACAAGTTGGTGAACTCACTGCCCAAAAATTGGGATATGAATGTTGCTGTTATCAAGAAGACAAAAGATCTCAACGGAATGTCTATTTCTGAGATGATGGCTACTATTAAGGCATGTGACATGGATGACAAGCAACGTGCAATAAACCATGCAAACTCCTACAGTGCAGCTGGGTACAACGTTGCTTCCAATAATGCCCTCATCTCAGAAGACAGCTTCTCAATGTTTAAGGCTACTCAGCAACTTCCACCTCAAGGAAACTTCCAAATTTTTACGTCCTCTCAGGGAAAATCTTCTTCCATCCTACCTCACCAGCTCCAGTAGTTTTCACTAAATCTGCTCAATCTCCGGCTGATAATGGTAAGCCTCTGTCATCTGGCGTTTCTCCTGGTCAGAACTCCAGTCAGATTCCCTCTATCCCGTAAGAAACTCAAGAGAACATAGCTCTAATGGCGAGGTTCATGAACTGCTACAATGCATTTCTAGCTGGTAATCTGGTTCAACCTGTAGTTGCTGTTGAGCTTGATCAAATCCATCCAGATGATGTTATAGAAATGGATATCTCTTGGAAAATCGCCATGTCAGTGTTTCGGTCCAAGAAATTCACTAAGAGAACGGGAAGGAACAATTGGAATATGCCAAACAATCAGAAAGTGGGTTTTAACAAGGACACTCTGAGATGCTACAACTGTCATGAGCCAGATCACTTTGCTCGTGAATGTACCAACCCAGCAAAGGAAGGAAACACGGAGAGGGCGCTGGTTCCAGCGGGAAATGCTAGAGGAGAAGTTGGGGGTAGTTCGGGAAATGGTGAAAGAGGTTTGGTTGCTCAACAATTTTCCTGGGTTGATCAGATGGCTGCTCTCAACATTGGCAATCAGACCACCAATTATGCTCACGTTGAGAATGCTGAGGAAGAAAATTCTGCTGAGGAGCAAATCAAGGTACTTCAATTCGCATTCATGGCCTTCACTCCTCCTAGCTCATCTGAGGTAAGCTTTCAACCATGTTCTCAGTATTGTGTTGATAAAATTAATTTATATAAACTCCACAATGATAACTTGATTAGAGACATGGAAAGAGTGAAATCTGAAAATTTTAAACTTAAGAAAAATGAAAAAGCTTTCTTAGATAAAATAGAAGCAAATCAAAAGGATTTTTCTAAGCTTAAATCTGAATTTAGCATAAAGTGTTGTCACCACCTAGATGCCAAGCAGGAAATTGCTGACTTAACCGCTAAACTGGAAGCCTCCAAAATAGAGATTTTGAATTTAAATGCTAAATTTGAAAGAGCTAAACTTGATTTCAAAAAATTTGAGGGTTCCAGTAAAGTAGTTAGTTCAATGATTGACAATCAGTTATGGTGGAAGGAAAATGAAGGTGAGGGCATAGGATATAGTCGGGTACCCCCACCTTATAATGACAACTATGTTCGACTTCCTGTCACCAAAGAACAGGAAGAAAAGGTACAGGGCATGAAGTACGGTAAACAAGATAAGAATGACAAGTCTGATCCTGTGAATACAAATGTATCCACTTCAGGAGTGAACGATTCTAACGTGTTTGCTTCATGTGCAGAGAAAGTAATTGTTGAGGAATGGACTGATGAGGATGATGACTCTTGTGTTTCGTTTAATAAAGACATTAATTCTGATGTTTCTTTAAAATTGCCTGTTTTGAATTATGTTAGTTCGACTATTTGTGTGGGCTCTGGCTTTAAGAGCAAAGGCAATTGTGTGGTTAATTCTGTTAAAACTGTGAAATCTGATGATGTGGTTTTTAATAAGAAAAATAAAAATAAAAAATTTGCTAAAAACTACCCACCACCCAAGTTCATTAAAGAGGGATGCTCAAATAAACAAAAGGGTGTCGAATCGAACAACATGTCTAAAGGTAAACATTAAGCTAAGAGACTTGACCCACACAATAGGTCAAGACAAAAGGTTCACCACAATGATTTTTATATAAAACATCAAACTTGTTATAATTGTGGGATTCCTGGTCATATTGCTAGAAACTGTCCAGATCGTCCATATGTTCCTTACTATGGATTTTATCAGAGGAATATGCCTCGTGATACCTATCGACGAAATTTCGGGCATCATAAGGCAAATCCCTCTGACGGTGATTGGAACAAGAACAAATCTGGTAGGTTTAGTCCTCATCAGACCAAGCCTAACATGTCTAGTAGAAGTAATAGAAACCATGATTTGACTTCAAAAACTAACTCGATTTCTAAATCATGGCCTGTCGGGAGAACAAATTTGTCTGTTCCCTCTACACGCAAACCAGAGACTGAACCATCCATTCGTACAAACAACAGTAAATCTTACAATGGTAAACATAAATGGATGCCTAAGTCTCCGGTAAAGAAGGTTTCTTCTTCCATTTTAGATAATCGAGAAGATATGTCATGGCAGCCCGTAACGAGTGTAGATGAGTCAGGTGTACCCAGTGTTACTATGGACTGGGTGCCAAAGTCTAATTAATCCCGCACTTCGTGCAGGAGCAGCTATGAAGGAATATCATCAGACCTTGGTACGTTGATAGTGGCTATTCCAGGCACATGACAGGAGACATTTCCCAGCTACACGACATTCAAATTTTTAGTGGTGGTTATGTGTCCTTTGCGGGTGGAGAAATAGGGAAGATCACGAAGAAGGGTACTGTAAGTAACGGTGTTCTAAAATTCGAAAATGTTAATTTTGTTCCAGAGCTGAAGCACAGTTTGTTGAGCGTGTCACAAATCTGTGATAAAGAGTTTTCAATTCATTTTACTAAGAAAGAGTGCTTGATTTTGAAACCTGGTATCATTATACCAGAAGACTGGATTCTTGTTCGATCACAAAGAAAAGATAATGCTTACGTGATCGACATGAACAAAAATGTTCCTGATGAAATAACCTGTTTGTTTTCAAAAGTGTCTGAACATAATGCCATGCTTTGGCATCGTCGTCTTGGTCATGCTAATACGAAAAATCTGAATCGTCTTGCTAAGAATGATTTGGTACGTGGATTACCCGTTAAAGATTTTGTTACTATTGAAAAATGTGTGGCTTGTGCTTTGGGTAAACATCATCGAAAAACTCATAAGCCAAAATTGATTAATACCATTTCATCAGTTTTTCAACTATTGCATATGGACCTTTTTGGTCCGGTTCATGTTTTGAGTCTTTCTCGCAGCTCTTATTTTCTCGTTATTACTGATGACTACTCACGGTTTACCTGGGTGTTTTTCTTGTCAAATAAGAGTGAAATTGCAGAACTGATCAAGAGATTTGTGGTGCTTATGGAAAATCAGCTGAATCTGAAATTGAAAGGAATTCGTTGTGACAATGGTAAGGAATTCAAGAATGCATCATTGAATTATTTTTGCTCAGAAATGGGGGGTGCTCCGTTTATATAGTTCAGCTCGGACACCTTAGCAGAATGGTGTGGCTGAAAGGAGAAACATGACTCTTATCGAGGTGGCAAGGACCATGCTGTGTGATTCTAAACTGCCATTATTCTTCTGGGCAGAAGCCATCAACACAACTTGTTATGTTCAGAACCGGGTGATGATTAACAAATCACAAATGAAAACTCCATATGAGATTGTATATGGTCATAAGCCTACTGTTGCACACTTCAGAGCTTTTGGTTGTCCATGTACTCTACTGAATCTCGAGTCTACTCTGAAGTTTGGGGCCAAAGCTGATGATTGTTATTTTGTTGGGTATGCTGGTCACACCGCCTACAGAGTCTACAATAAGTCAACTAAACAGATTATAGAATCCTATGATGTTCGTTGGTTGGAAGAAAACGAGACTGATGCTCGTGTTGGTCCGAACTGGTTATTCAATTACAATGAACTCTTCAAATCGTTCAATGTGTTTCCGGTCATCAACACAGAAACTTTAGGTGGTACTACAGCAGCTACTGAGAAAGAAGACCCACATGCAGTATCTCACATCTCTCCTCTTCTGGATGATGATGTCATAGAACCACTTGATGACAACCCACCCGCATCCGTCAGTCAGCCGAAAGAAGTTACAGAAACTGTGTATTCTCCAAACTCTTCAGAAAATGCTTCAACAGTTAAGGGGGAAAATCCTATTCGTCAAATCTTTGGGAGCACCTTGTTTCCCGATGTCATTCCAAATGAATACATTGCCAGCACTTCGTACTCACACAGTACGGCGGCTTCTGGATGGAAGAATCCCCTCGCTGAAGTTGATGAAAATTTATCAAACTTATCCCCTACTGGAGTAGTTCCCGAACAGCCGATTCCGACAAGAACTCAACGAAATCATCCTATTGAGAATGTTATCAGCCCTTTTGAGACAGGTGTGTCCACCAGAAGTCAGACAGGACACATAAACAGTTGTTTGTTTCCTTGTTTCATCTCTCAGATTGAGCCGAAGTCGGTGGAAATGGCTCTTCTAGAACCAATTTGGGTGGATTCCATGGATGAAAAGTTGAATCAGTTCGATAAATTGAAAGTGTGGAGGTTAGTTGAACTGCCAGAGGGAAAGAAAGCACTAGATACGAGATGGGTTTTCCGAAACAAGCAGGATGACACGGGAGTTATTGTTAGAAACAAGGCATGGTTAGTTTTTCGTGGTTTTCGTCAGGTTGAAGGTTTAGATTACACCGAAGTATATGCTCTTGTAGCTAGACTTGAGGCCATTCGGATTTTTCTGGCTTATGCGTCTTTCATGGGTTTCACGGTATATCAGATGGATGTTAAGACCCGCGTTTCTGTATGGCGAAGTTAAGGAAGAGATTTACATGGATCAGCCATCGGGGTTTGTAGACTCTAAGAATCTTAATCATGTCTACAAATTGGATAAAGCATTGTACGGTCTTCACCAAGCTCCTCGGCCGTGGTATGCTACGTTGACGACACATCTTCTAGGTCATGGCTATACAAGGGGGACCATTGATCAAACTCTGTTCTTTAAAACCATCGGGAAAGATTTGATTCTGGTTCAGATTTATGTGGATGATATTATCTTCGGGTCTACCAGTGCTGAACTATGTTCAGAATTTGAAGAGGTTATGAAGAAGAGATTTGAGATGAGCTCGTTGGGAGAGATGACAACATTTCTAGGATTGCAGATTCGTCAGAGCTCGACGGGAATTTTGCTGCATCAAGGAAAGTACGTTGAAGATATTCTTGCAAAATTTGAATTTCAAGATTCCAAGAGTGCCGCCACTCCAATGGCAGAAAGGCCTCTTCTGTCGTCTGATCCTGAAGGGAGTCCCGTAGATCAAACGTACTATCGATCGATGATCGGGTCTCTGATGTATCTCACCGCCAGTCGTCTCGACATCATGTTTGCAGTCTGTCAATGTGCTCGTTTCCAGGCTAATCCTAAACTCTCTCATTTAATTGCTGTTAAACGCATTTTTAGATATCTGAAGGGACAACCGAAGTTAGGTCTTTGGTATCCCAAAAACTCAGAATTTGATCTTTATGCTTTTGCTGATAGCAATATGGTGGAGATGACATTGATAGGAAACCCACATCTGCTGGCTGCCAGTTTTTAGGAGATCGTCTCATTTCATGGCAGTGCAAGAAACAACAAACAGTGTCTACTTCGACTGCCGAGGCGGAGTATGTTGCTGCGTTAGCTTGCTGTTCACAGGTTATTTGGATGCAACATTAATTGCTGGACTACAGGTTGGAATTTCTTGACACCCCTATATTTTGTGATAATGATGCTGCCATAGCAATTGTTAAGAATCCGGTTCAACATTCAAAAACCAAGCACATTGATATTGAAATACATTTTATTCGTGACTGTTACGACCGAAAATTGATTCATCTTGAGCAAGTTCACACTGATAACAATGTGGCGGACTTATTTACAAAACTGGTTGGACTAGCCAGATTTAATGTGCTTGTGAATTTTCTTAAAATGCTTCGTTTCGAGGATTAAGTCTTTTTGGGTTTAAATTTGTACATATTTTCTAAATTTGTACATATTTAGGGGGAGAAAAATCAAAAAGTCAAAAATAGTGTGTGCGTGTTTTTATCATTTTATATAAAAAAAAATAAAAAATGTGTGTTTGTTTATATTCACTCTTGCTTAAAATTATGTCGACTGCTTAAGTTTGAAGGATATATACTTGTATGTGTTTGGTCCGGTAATCTACTCGTAGATTCACAGAATAGCCATTTATCTAAAGAGTGAAAGCATTCGGGGCGATTGTGATGTGTTTTATGTTTTGACTTCTTTCACATAAAATTATGTCGGTAATTCCAAGTTGGAGGGACACGTATTCTCATATGTGTTTGGTCCTGTTAACCACTTGTGGTCATATGGGATAGCCATTTACCTGAAAGCTAAAGAGTGACCGGGGTGACTGAGTTCTTAACATGTGTGTCTTCTGGGAAATGATATGATTATTCAGTTAACAGCTTGATGAAGCTTAAAATTATTTTCAAATGAAAATTGATCCAACCTTTGGAAAATGATAGATAATTTATTTTTGTGTCTAGCGGGTGAAGTTATTAAGCTTAAAAGGCCCTAGAACAGTCATTGATCTATATGGTAGCTTTCCATGATGCGTAAAAGTTGAAGTGATATAAACTAAAATTGCTAAACTTACCGTGGAGAATCATTTTGAAGAAATGTGCATGCCTTCATATACATGTCTCCAAAGGATAGGCAGAAAAGCAATTACCTAGTCATACACTAGCCCGCTAGTGTCTTGATCACCAAAAATATTGTATTGCTTTGCTTATTATTAAAAAAAAAAAGAAATTTATAAATTTTTTAATGTGTTATTATCTGTATATATATTTCTTAAACAAATTAGTTTTTGAAGGGTTTAAAGGGTTATACTAGAACTACAAGGGTGGGGCACTCAAGTAAGTCCTAAACATTCTGAATGAAAGGCCTGTAAGTTCGGACGGCTTGTAAGTCCAAAGTTCAACCTTAAAGCCTAAAAGTTTTTGTTATCCATAAACTTTTGATCAAGCACTAGGGGTTGGAGTCAAATTGGGGTGATCTGGGGAAATCCAAATACGCTTTGAGAAGAGATAGGAGGCATCATAGGTCCATGAGTGTTGTCCATCTAAGCTTTATGCCGAACTGAACCTAATCCATTGCACTGATGCAATGAAAATCATGCTAAGTTCGGTATACCTGCTATTAGCCTGTCTCTTTGTGTCATAATAATGTTGAACATGAATCCTTGTGACAACACCTTAAACAATATGATTCCATGTTCGGATCTTTTCTCAAAAAGTGGCGTTTTTGCAAAACTGAAATTTGATCCCAAATTAGATAAATATCTAGAAGACTTGTGTTTTGTGTTGTTGTTTTTTTTAGTTTATTATTTTTTAATTTTTGTTTTCATCTCGGAACTACTCTCCTTGAAACATGTGTTCAAATTGGGCTTACTTTAATATTGAAAAACTACTTTGGGCCTTGGGATTGCATCTGGTCATCTTATAATTTGGTTTTGGGCCAAAGTTTGTAATCTGGGCTTGTCTGGTTGGGTTTTTCTTAGTCCCTAAGGGTTCTCAGCCCATGAAGTTTGGAATATAAAGGGTTTTCTAACTCAATTTTTATTATTACTTTCAAAGATTGTTTCTCTCTAAAGAAAACCCATCTGGCCGAAAACCCTAATACTTTAGTATCCTAATCAAGATTGTTCGCGCTTTAGTTTCTTTGTGTTCGAGTACAGGTATGATATCTATCGAGGATGCAGCATGTTACCACTGTGGTGGTCTTAAGAGCTTATTGCAGGTTCCATGGTGGATTGGAGACTTCGGTTATTTGGAAGGGATGACACGGAGTTCTAGGCTGAATTCAAAGAGTTTCCTTTTTTGTCTCATTGGCGGTTTGACCGAAAACCCATGGTCAAACTAAGGGTTATCAGTTGACTTTTGTTGACCGAGATCTCTTGTCCCTGACCGAGAACCCCTATTCTCGGTGGGACTGGACAGAGATCATGCCTTCTTTGACCGAGAAATCCATACTTTGACCGAAATCTCTTTACATGGACAGAAAACAGCCACCTTGGACCGAAAACTATTAAAATACATTAATAAATCTCGTTTTGGTCCTTATAACTTGTTTTTTGTCACAATTAGTCTCTGATGTTTGAGAAATTAAAATTGGTGTTCTTAAACTCATGATTGTCATTCAAGTTGCATAAACATTTACTAACTTGACTCGTTTGTTGCAGTAATGGCTGATCAAGCTTCTCTAAAGTTCGTTGATACTCACAACATAGCTGGATATTTGTTTGATCCTCCTCCAGCACACAAGGAGTTCAAGTCCATGATCGTTGGCCTCAATACTTGCAGGATTTTTCACTCCTTACGAGAAAATTCTGTCATTTGCAAGAAAATGATCATGGACTTCTGGAACAATGCTTCGATCAACCCGCGAGGACCAGGTGGAGTTGTGTTTATTGACTCCAAAGTGCAAAAGAAGCCGGTCGTCATCACAGAGGCTATTATACGTGAAGTGCTTTTATTTAGGGATCAACCTGATTGCCCAACAGAGTACTCGACTGCTGCTGTTTCTGAGGTCCTTACAAGAATGGGCTACGAGGGATCCTACCCTCCTGCAATCAAGAAGTTATTCCACCCGTACTGGAGATTTCTGATACACACATTCTTTACGTGTGTGTCGGGACGAAAAGGGGGTTCCGATGAGATTAGCCACACGTAGATGTCGGCCATTGTTGCTCTGATCATGGATTGGAATTACAACTATCCAAGTTCGTTTTCGATGAGATGTTGAGCAATCTGAAGGGAAAGAAGAAAGAGATGTTTCTTATGTATCCTCGGTTTCTACAGATGATCTTTGATTCACATTACACTGACCTTGTTAGATCTGTTGAGACACTGGATATGAAGTCGATGGGACCAAATACCTTTGGGTTGATGAAGCAATCAAGAAAAGGGGCAAAGGTCGTCTATCAAGGTCTTCATGAGTGTAACATCCAACTTGTGCCAAATTATAAGTAACAGAAAGTTCTATGATTAACTGTGTGTCGTTAACTAATTGGGTGTCTTAATGTTTGGTTAATAAATGGAATTAGAAGTGTGAGTGGGTTGTGATGCCCATAGTCCCCTATATAAACCCAACCCCTCCTTCCTTTCACCACTTTCTTCCCTTCCACCACACACACACACTCAAGAACACACACATTTTCTCTCAAGACCCGAATCCGAATCCGGGCTAAAGCAAGGAAGATCTTGGTGTTCGAGTATCGCAAACATCAATAAAACGTCCAGATCTTTGGGGTTGTCCAGATCTGAACCGAACCCGGAGCCAAAAAGGTAAGCTTCGGCCAAAGGGTTAAGTTTTACGGTTAGAATCGACTTGCAAACCGATGTAATGATAGATCGGGTTGTGAAATGTAAGAAAAACTTGAACTTGGTGAGTTTTAGCCTCACGGGTGTATTATAGAACAAAAAAAGGTGATGTCTGGACTATAAGAAACACGGGTATACAAAGTTGGTACAACCCAAAACCCATAAAAAGAGTAGACTCAGGTCTTAAGGAGGAAACAAGGAGAAAAATGGCTTTAAAATGGTAAAAACGACGAAAGGCAGGAATTTAGAGAAATAAGCATCCCACGTGCTTAGACTCGAATAGAGAATGGGACTTAAGGAAGAAAAGAAAGAAGATGCCAGTCCAAGAATGCCATGTGTCTCCCAAGAAAGCTTAGAAAGTAACCATATTGTGTAAGTTGATCATGATCTTGTGTATAGTAAAGAATGAGTAAGAAAGCTAACTTAATAGCTAGATATAGAATTGCTTGTTTATGTGTGAGGATGTGAAACGTGTGATCAACCAACTATTATACGTAGAAACTTGCACAAGTGGACTCATAAAGGGAAGTGTGTAGGACTCGGAGAGTACCGTGATCAGCTAATCACAACTGGCTACTGTTATTACCTGTTAGCCTTACTATTCCTGTACTAAACAATTCCTGAAGTGATGTCGTTTGTGTTTTCCTATAGAATCTGAATGGCCGGTACTAAGAAGACTACTGGACAAGGAAGTCGCATGAGTCGACGTGGTAGACCACCTGTTACCCAAGTACCCCCCGAGGAACCAATCCACGAATATGAGGATGAGAGAGACATGACAGTGCGGGATGAAGGGCAGCAGCTCGACCATGCTATCCAAGCTGCCATCACTCAGGCAGTAGCTGCTGCGATGCAAAATTACCAGCAAGAAAAGTCAACCGCAAGCCATACCGGAACTGGTGGGGAGACGGGGGAAGGTAGTAAAAAGGATGAAGATACTGAAGTAGAGGAATCAAGTGGAGATCGGTCTGCGAAGGTCAATGCTGGTAAGAGGGGTCGTGGTGGGTGCAGCTACCGGTTGTTCAAAGGTTGCGACCCACCAAAGTTTTCAGGTACAGGGGATGCAATCGCTACTCTCCAATGGATAACCGCAATGGACAAGGTTATCCGAATTAGTGAGTGTCTCCCCAACCAAGCAGTGGGTTTTGCTACCCTGTCATTCGAGGAAGAAGCTATGTTTTGGTGGGAAACGGTAGAGTGAAGGAAGACTGCTGCTGAGATCAAAGCTTTGAGGTGGGAAGATTTGAAGGAGATGGTCATGAAGAAGTTTTGTGCGGATGCTGAAGTCGAGAGGGCGGAGATGAAGTTCCTGAATTTGAAGGCGGGGAAAATGACACACCGCGAGTACACCACCGAGTTCAATCGTATGTCAAGACTTGTGCCCGAAATGGTTAACACTGAGGCAAAGAGGATCAAGTGCTACATAAGGGGACTACCACAAAATATCCCCACCTTTGTCCGGGCTAGTAAACCTGCTACCTTTGATTCTGCTGTCGAACTTGCAGAAATGGTTTATGATGACCTGGCTGTGGATGATTTGGTAGTCGAAGGGTAGAAAGAGAAGAAGTGGGTTACCCCTGCTAAGCGGCCTGGTTCTCAAATATGGAATCCCAAGGATAAGAAGCAGAAGGTGTGGGAGAAGAAGCCATGCAAGACTTGTGGAAAAATGCACGGTGGTGAGTGCAAGTGGGGTAAGGGTAGTGAGGTGTGCAACAAGTGTGGGAAGGCCCACGGAGGGGAATGCATGCAAGGGTCGAATGCATGTTACAAATGTGGAAAGGTGGGGCATTATGCTAACGAATGCAACGCGAAACCCGCCTGTTACAAATGTGGAAAGACGGGTCATATGGAAAGGGAGTGCGCTGAAGGTGAAGCTGGGGGAAGCAGAAGGAAGGATGCTGAACAGTCTAGGCCAAGGACTAGAGCCTACATGTTGACACAAGAGCAAGCCAAACAGATCCCAGATGTCGTGACAGGTACATTTCTCGTAAACGGTATTTCCGCTTCCGTATTGTTTGACTCAGGTGCGACTAGGAGTTTTGTAGCTACTCAGTATTGTAAGACAGCTAAGATGAAGTGTTGTCGTGTGCCTGAAACTTTTATGGTAGAAACCGCTAATGAGACCTCAGTTAAAATTATGAGATTGGTTAGGAATTGTAAGATAGAATTGGAAGGACACAAATTCCTTGCTACCCTGTATGTTCTAACCTTAGGAGGATTCGATGTAGTACTGGGGATGGATTGGCTATTTGAATTCGTAGCTCAGATAGTGTGCAGGAGTAGGTTGGTAAGACTGAAGTCTTCGGATGGTGGTACAGTAACGGTTTATGGTGATAGAGAAAGTTCAGGGCTTAACGTCATTTCGATGATAAAAGCCGAAGGTTTGTTAAGGCTAGGGTGCAGTGCCTACCTGGCGTATGTTATCAAAGCTATGGCCGAGGCGAAGGAAGTGAAAGACGTTCCTGTAGTGTGTGACTACCAAGAAGTATTCCATGAGGACCTTCCGGGTTTACCACCGGAACGAGAAGTAGAATTCCAGATAGAATTAATACCAGGAGCACAGCTCGTCGCGAAAGCACCCTATCGTCTGGCGCCGTCTGAGATGAAGGAATTGATGTCCCAACTGCAAGAACTCCTCGATAAAGGTTTTATAAGACCGAGGGTTTCCCCGTGGGGCGCACCGGTGTTGTTTGTTAAGAAGAAAGACGGAAGCATGAGGATGTGCATTGACTACAGGGAATTGAATAAGCTTACTGTGAAGAACAGGTATCCGTTGCCACGGATCGATGACTTGTTTGATCAGCTACAAGGTGCTAGTTGGTTCTCGCGAATAGACCTCAGATCGGGTTATCATCAGCTGAAGGTGAAAGAGGCGGACATCCCTAAGACAGCGTTTCGGACGCTTGTGGTGTCGTTTGGTTTAACCAACGCTCCCGCGGAATTTATGGACACGATGAACAGGGTATGTCGGCCGATGTTAGACAAGACGGTTATCGTTTTCATTGACGATATATTAATTTATTCAAAGACCGAGTCTGACCATGTTGAGCACCTGAGGGAAGTATTGGAAGTTTTGAAGAAGGAGAAAGTGTATGCAAAGTTCTCGAAGTGTGCATTTTGGCTGCGAGAGGTACAGTTTTTAGGTCACATAATCAATCCCAAGGGGATTACTGTGGACCCAGTCAAGATAGAAGCGATAAAGAATTTGAAGACTCTGCGAAACCCGACCGATATACGCAGTTTCCTAGGGTTAGCTGGCTATTATAGGAGATTCATTCCGGGCTTCTCCAAGATAGCCGCACCATTGACCGGCATGACGCGGAAGACTGTAGTATTCAGTTGGGGTAAGAATCAGGAAGAAGCGTTCGAAGTTTTGAAGAGAAGACTCACTCAGGCTCCAATCCTTGTTCTGCCCGATGGTGAAGAAGATTTGGTAGTTTGCACTGATGCTTCACATCAGGGGTTAGGTTGCGTGTTGATGCAACGAGGGAAGGTTATAGCTTATGCGTCTAGGCAATTGAAAGTTCATGAATGTACGTACCCGACGCATGACCTAGAGTTAGCGGCTGTGGTGCATGCTCTCAAGATTTGGAGGCACTACTTGTATGGTACCAAGTGTACTATATATACAGATCATAAGAGTTTGAAATACTTCTTCAAGCAGAAAGAGTTGAACATGAGGCAGAGAAGGTGTGAGAACTGATATAGGATTATGACCGTGACATCAAGTACTATCCCGGAAAGGCTAATGTAGTCGCTGACGCCTTGAGCCGGAAGAAAGCAGAAGTTATCACGACGGTCAAGTCTTACAATGAGCTAGTTAAGTTTGGCCGCTTTGCTAAAACAGAGACTGTACCGGTGACAGCTCAAGTTGCTGAAGAGCATGTGGCGCCAGTTCAGAGGCGTACCGCTGCTTTTGAGATTATTTCTGATGATGAAGATGAGGAGACTCCTGTACAACAGTTGGAGTCCGAACACCGTGACACGGAGACTGCTCCGACTGCTGAACAGTTAGTAGACTTTGAGAAGTTTAATGATTTACTTCAGTCAACTGCTTTGAAGCCTCCTCAAACAGTTGCTGAAAATCAAGATGAAGATGTACCAGGAGAATCAGATGCCGATCTAGTTCCACGAAAAAGATGAAAGAAAGATCCAAGATCAGGCGTTCTGATTAATGAACCTGCAACACCAACAACAAGCCAACAACAACAACAAGAGTTAGCAGTTCCTGAGACTCATGTTGTTTCAAGTCCATCAATTGCTAAGCCTCAAACCCAGGAACATATATTTGATGATATAGCTCAAGAGTTTGACTTTGAGGCCGATATTCCACATACTGATATTCCATCTGGATCATCTGACCCCACCAATCAGGGTCAGTCAAGCTCCAGTGCCTCTGAGAAGATTGCCCATATTCTTGCTATGCAGGAACAATTTTTCCAGAATAAGGAAAAGGGGGTCGTTGACGTGAGGTCGAAGACTCACTCAAAAATAAACCAAATACAACTAACTAGATAGCAGTAAGTGGGTGTCGAACACAGAGAGTTTGTGGAATATGTGTTGATCAAGTAGCTTAGCAATTAAACTAATATAAAAGTAAATGACAAAAAGTACTCTTCAAGTTGATTTTGATTTGATTTTATGAACTAAAATAACTAAGCAAATAAGTTGTAAACAATCAATTAAACAAGTATTCCTCTTGGAGTTCGGGTTATTACGCAACACTCATGTTAAAGTTCAATAGATAAACCATAATATCTCGGTTTTGTGTCAATATAATTGCTTGTGATTAATCAAGAATGAAGTACTCGGATTCCTAGAACGCGAGGTTATTACTTGGTAATCAATCAATAAGTTTAACCCTAATTCCTTCTACTAAATCTCAATTGTCAACGACACCAAGAACGTATAGATTGAAATTAGGTTTAAACGATATGGACAATTTACAAACAATCACATAAACATCATGATTATACTAACATAACAATTTAAGATAATCAATCCAATGTTCTAGAACAATTAACATAAAGTGTCTTGTAATAACCTTACATCCAAGAGAAATACCAAAGAAATTAGCCACACATGGTTTGGTTGATCATCATTGCTTCAATTGTTTTGTTCATAAGAATCAAAATGCACAAAGCAATGTTTAACAATTACCAAATATTGTTCTTCACTCCCAGAAATTCGTCCTCTCAAGTTTCTTCATCCAAAGCCAATGAAAAGGTCAGCCAAAATGGCCAATTAAAGCCAAATCAATCAGTTGTTACGAGCGGACCGTGGGCCACGGTCCTGACCTTCTTCCACGGTACGGTGTAATCTGCCCGAATTTCTTCAGGTGGACCGTGGTCCACGGTCTGCACCGTGGGCCATGGTGGAGCTATTTCAAGTTTCTTGTTTTCTTCGTAATTTCCTCGTTCTAGCTCCGTTTCCTTCACCGTCCTCGCCTATGATCTTGTTGTTTCGTCCTTTTCCTCCTTAAACCTACAATCACATGATATAGTGTAGTAATCCAAGTCCTAAAATTAAACATAAACGCACATGATTTAACTGAAATTACTACATTTAAAGGTGGTTCCATGATCCACCCGTCACATCTCCACACTTACACGTTGCTTGCCCTCAAGCAACACTTGAACTACAATTGCTTTCAAAACACACCAACAAACAAACCGCAAGACCGGCTCAGTTAAGGTCCCGAGTCATACCTTATTCCCACATAATTAAAGGGTTGCACTAGCTTACTTGATGTTATATTTTAAAACACAGAATTCTAGTCAACCTTAACATGCTTTCGATCTTTACTCATACATAACACACCGTCACTCATTAACTCATTTATTGGTGACCATTCCAAATATAAAAATCATACTAGATTCTCCTTGCATATGCTTGTATCACCGTCAAATCTCCACCTACTCGTGCTTTAACACAAACGCAAATCACGAAGTCTTAAATGGGTTGTAATGGGGCTAAGTGTAAGGGTATGGAATGGAGAATATTGAAAGTGGCTCAAATAATCCGACCCGGCTTGTTACATCAAAACTAAACTAAACAAAAGAACACACTACTATATACACGACTAGTATCATCAACTCGATACACATGACTTTAAACATTGCTTCAAATATATATATATATATTTTTTAATAATTTTTTTTTATTTTTTTTATAATAACATGCATAAACACTTACGTACTACTCTCTATTGATTAGAATCAAAACAACTACAATTACAAAGAACCTATCAAGCCGGATCGTCTCACAAATACATCGGGGTTAATTAAATAGGAACAATTAGCCCAAATATGTTTACTAAAGGAACCAACCCCCCGCCCCTTTCATTATCCACGCTCATATATGTAATTTATGAGGCCCAACCCCCAAAACCCGCACTCACACTCATCCGAGACAAGGTTTTAACCTAAGTGCCTCAATCACTTTTGCATTTATGCCAAGCTAAGGTATTGAAATGCATTGATGGCACAAGTTCTAACGGAGAATAATCATTCCGTCACCGCACTTCGTTTTCCCAATACCCAAGTGACTGTGGCATGCTATGTGATTGGATAAACCGAAAGCATGCTTACCTTGCCTAGAATACTACTCGACCACACTTTTAACATAGCTAAGCAAACTTGATTTTTGGGGAATTATGACCATGAAAGGGGACCAAAACTTTGCCCCAACAATCTTACCACTTTTTCGGTGTTTTTCTTTCAATTGTTCTATATTAAATAAATATATATATATATATATATATATATATATATATATATATATATATATATATATATATATATATATATATATATTAAATTTAATGAAAAATTTCCCATCCCCACACTTGGGATACATTGTCCCCAATGTATGGATTTTAGGAAATTAAACACACAAAAACACCACCAATTGTCATTACCATAACATTCTCCTCCCGACCCCCCCAATACACAAAACATAGCATAAAAATAAAACACCAATATACACAAAATATACAAAACAAAGTGCTCCTGGTATGATGAAGTCCAATTAGTAGTAGGGCGGTTGTGGCGGCCCGGAAATAGAGGTCATAAAGTCCGAAAATTCTCCAAAGTTAAAAGCTCCACTTCCGCCGCTGCTGCCCTCTCCTGATGATGGTGGTGGTGGTGCATCGACTGCATCTGGTCCACCCACATGGAGTGATGCAATGGAGGCTCAGGGTATCGCACAGAGCCGTCGTGTGGAGGCAAAGATGTGTAATCCACACTTGGTGGATCTGGAACGACCTCCTCACCTGCATGCCATTGTTCGTGCATTCTTCTGTTCCTGTCGTCCATATACCGCATGTTTGATTCGTGCTGGCGCGCATAGGCATGAGCACGGTTCCACATCTCGTTGCGGTCATGCCTCTCTTTCTCGGCCCGTTCATGATAAGCCCCCATGAAAGTTTGGTGGTCGAAAAGTGCTCAGGTCTCCTCCGACCAATTATCAAAAGTGGAGGGCCGATGCCTCTCCACCACCTCGTTTATCGAACCCATGTGGGCCCAATTGTCTCCATATGATGCGTATCACAAAGAATAGTCCCAACCCCTTTGTTGGGATCCACTACCACCCGCATTCTCATTACCACCAACCACCTCCATGTCTTCATCGTCACTTCCTTCTTCAATTATTTCCTCCTGGTCTTCACCAGGCTCTTGTTCAACATCCTCCCTTAACACTCGCCACTTCACATTACCGTTCTCCAATTGATGGCACCGTTTGTTTTTTGTATAAATCCAACCCGGGCCCAACGAATCCAACTTATGTTCCGAAAAAACCTTCCTCAACCCAATTGCGCCTGCTGGAATGGCGCCATGCAACTTTAGTATCGCCGTGATCAACCGACAGTGAGGGATCAACTTTCTCTTGTTGCTTTTTCTACTCGTCCATATATTGAGCATGGCTATGTAGTGAAAGGAAATTCTCGGCTTGTCACTCATTAAAGCGGCCAAAACGGGCATGTCACTGTTTCTTACCACCGAAATGTCACTCCGACAGGGTACCACATTGGAGAGACATATGGTCATCAACAGTTGAGCTTCAATCCTCAATTCCCTTCTTTTAAAGTTCCAACCCGTACCTCTACCCCCCGCCAATACCGTCGATAATATATTATACCATTGCGGGCTTTTGTCAGGATGGTCAAACAAATCCCTGACCGATGGGTAGACGTACGAGTTGGCTGGCTTGCTAAACTGGGCAATTTAATTGAGTGCCTCGAAAGACATCTCCACCGTCGTTCCACCCACAGTACCGATCAACTTCATCTCCGAACCCTTCCTAAATTGTGGGCAGCTCAAGGTAGTTACCCACTCCTCAATCTCCCTGTCGTATAACACCGTGCTCTCTCCATCGTAACACTGGCGAGCAGCTTCCCAACCTAATGCTTCGAACTTGTCGAACAAGCCAAACGCTTCAAACCCTGAGTCGGTCAAATCCTTTTTACACATGAACCCTTCCAACCTTTCTCTTATACCGCTCATCTTTTCCTTAAATAACTCCGGCTGCCATTCTACAGCATAACTCGATTGTACCCCACTTCTCCAGTCGGGTCTTGGGATCTCTACTTGCACATGCTCTTGCTCTTCATGCAACCGTTGTCTTTTGGCTTGGGCGGCCCGACCACATGTAGATGCCGCCTTTCCTTTACCTTTATCCGAAGTTCGTCCCATCTATACACAAAAACCACCAAAACAACCAAATCAATTCAATATGTTTCTCCCCACACTTGCTTGTTACCATAGTTGTGGATAATCAACTCATTATATACTTAATCAATATCACAAAACCTCAATAAACACTCAAATTTTCAAATTTTTCAATTAAAAATAACCAATTTCAAGCATTTATCTTTTATCCACAACTATAATTTGTAACCATTATAACCAACAAGCAAGTGGGTTTACACAAATCAACACTACCTTAACAATTGTTGTAATGTATTCCAAAGAATTGATAATAAACATACCTTGATTTGATATTTATGGTGATAAACAAGCACTTGTCACAGGCAAACAAGAAAACCCCAAAAATCTTTGAAATTTTCGGAACCCTAACCCTCACAATCGGGTTAAAACTTAAGAATGAAAGGAAATAAGGTTTGTATTGTTAATCCTCTCTCAAATTCACTCACAAAATGGTTAGCAAACTTAGGTTTTGGCAGTTAATTGGAAGAGGTGATGGTGATATTAGGGTTTGAAAGATAGAGTATGAAGGTAGAGAAAAGGGTTGGTGAAGTTTATGGCTGAAAATGGTTGTAAAACAATTTTAACATTCGTTTTTACCCTTTAAAACCCGTCAAACCGTAGCAGGGCGAGCCGCACCATGGGCCACGGTGTGAGCCGTGGTCCACGGTTAACCAGGTCAACAATTTTTTCAGCTTGGACTGTGGGCCACGGTGTGAACCGTGGTCCACAGTGATGTTGAACCAAAACGAACAGAAGCCACCGTATCGTGGCCAAAACCTGAACCATGGGCTACGTTAGTTTGACCGTGGGCCACGGTGTACACCGTGGGCCACGGTATACGTTTTTTTAACCAACGTATTGACAAACTCACACTAAACTCATACCAACAATTAGAAATTTAAATTACCCTAACCCCCATGAAAAACCCGAGTTGTCCTCAACACGGTGAAGAAATTCCTAAGAACTTCCCCACACTTGGTTCGAACACACTCGCATGAGAAAGGTAATTTTAAAAATAAATGTTTAACAAAAACTATTTACCTTATACAACATACCTGAGCCTTTCCTTTATGAAATGGAGCCATCCGGTGAGCTTAGAAGAAAACTCACCTTATTTTTGTCAATCATGTTCAAATCCTTTCCTTCCAAATAAGGTTTGAGGCGATGTCTGTTCAGAACTTGCTTAACTTGTCTTTGCATGTCTTCAATCTCCACATCACCAAATCTCCCGACTCTTTTGATCACATACGGGCCCATCCATTTGCTTTTGACTTTCCCGGGAAACAGTTTGAGTCTTGAATTATAAAGCTACACTTTTTGCCCAACCTCAAATGTGCGTTTCCTTATCTTGGCGTCATGCACCCTCTTCAATTTCTCATTGTAATTCGATGCACATTCATATGCCTCATCCCGGATTTCTTCCAATTCGTTCAATTTTAACTTCCTTAACTCACCAGCCTCCTTGAAATCCAAATTCACATTTTTGATTGCCCATAATGCTCGGTGAGCCAACTCCATTGGCAAATGACAACCCTGCCCATACACCAACCGATAAGGAGTTGTACCGATCGGTGTCTTGTAGGCTGTGCGATAGGCCCAAAATGCTTCCTCCAACTTAATCGACCAATCTTTTCTATCAACTCGCACCGTCTTCATTAAAATTTCTTTGATTTGTCGATTCAAAACCTCAACTTGGCCACTTGTTTGAGGATGGTAAGGTGTTGCAATTCGGTGATTCGTACTACAACAATTTGCCAAATGCAAAATTCTTGAAATGCGACCCACCATCACTTATGATAACTCGGGGAATCCCAAATCTTGAGAAGATGTTGGATTAAACAAACCTTATTTGGAATGATCATTAGTTCTTGTTGCAACCGCTTCTACCCACTTTGACACGTAATCAACCGCAACAAGAATATAGAGATACCTACATGAGTTTGGAAATGGGCCCATGAAGTCTATGCCCCATACATCAAAAATGTCAACAACCAAATTAGGTTGTAGAGGCATTTCGTTTCTCTTCGATATACCCCCCATTCTTTGACAAGTTAAACAATGCCTAGCATATTCATTGGCATCTTTAAAAATTGTTGGCCAATAGAATCCATACATAAATACCTTGTACCCCATTTTAGAACCACTAAAATGGCCACCACATGCCGATGAATGGGCATGTTTCAAAATCTCTTGTACTTCATTCTCGGGTACACATCTTCTCACTACTTGTTCTGCTCCAATCTTGAAGAGGTCCGGTTCATCCAAGATGTATTGTTTAACTTGAGCTGCGAATTGTTGCCTTCTCTTCTTTGACCAAAATTCCAGAATCGCCCCCGTGGCCCAAATAATTGACATAATGAGCATACTAGGGGCGGTTGAAACAACAAGCAATTGTTCATCTGGAAACTTCTCGTGTATTTCTTTCGGATCATCAACACCCTCAAGGGTAATTCGTGACAAATGATCCGCAACTACATTCTCACAACCCTTCTTGTCACGAATTTCGAGATCAAATTCTTGTAATAACAATACCCAACAAATCAAACGTGGCTTCGCATCTTTCTTTTCCATCAAATAACGCACCGCACTATGATCTGGGTACACCACAACTTTACTTCCCAAAATATACGAGCGAAAATTATCTAAAGAATACACCACCGCAAGTAGCTCCTTTTCGGTGGTGGTATAATTCAATTGTGCTTCGGATAAAGTTTTGCTTGCATAATAGATGACCACTGGCTTTTTGTCCACTCTTTGACCCATAACCGCTCCCACCGTGTTATCACTAGCATCACACATAATCTCTAACGGCTTTGACCAATCCGGTGATTGTAGGATTGGTGCTTGCACTAACTTCTCCTTCAAACTGTCAAATGCTTGCAAACACTCATTAGTAAACTCAAAGGGGACATCCTTCAACAGAAGATTACATAAAGGTTTAGAAATTGCACTAAAACCTTTAATAAATCTCCTATAGAACCCAGCATGTCCCAAAAAGGATCTCACCCCTTTGACATTTTTCGGGGGTGGCAAAGATGATATTACTCTAATTTTTGCTTGATCAACTTCCATCTCCCTACTTGACACCACATGACCCAACACAATACCTTCTTGTACCATGAAATGACTTTTCTCCCAACTTAACACCAAGTTTGTCTCAACACAACGTTTTAAAACTTTTTCTAAATCATTGAGACAAGACTCAAAAGTTTAACCAAAAATAGAAAAGTCATCCATAAAAACCTCAAGTGAATCCCCGACCATGTCTGAAAATATACTCATCATGCATCTTTGAAAAGTAGCCGGGGCATTACACAATCCAAATGGCATCCGTCTAAAAGCAAAGGTGCCATATGGACAAGTAAAAATGGTTTTGTGTTGGTCATCGGGATGAATTGCAATTTGATTATAACCCGAATACCCATCCAAAAAACAATAATATTTTTGACCCGAAAGTTTTTCAATTAGTTGATCAATGAATGGTAATGGAAAATGGTCTTTTGAGGTGGCGGTATTTAATTTTCTATAATCAATGCAAACTCGCCACCCGGTTACCGGTCGGGTGGCGATTTGGTCACCTTTATCATCTTTTATTACCTGGATTCCGGCTTTCTTGGGCACTTCCTGTGTTGGGCTCACCCATGAGCTGTCTGAAATGGGATAAATAATTCCCGCATCCAACCACTTGATTACCTCTTTTTTCGCCACTTCTCGCAAATTTAGGTTCAATCTCCTTTGAGTCTCCCTTGTTGGTTTAGCCTCCTCATCTGTAATTATTTTATGCATAACAATAGAAGGACTAATACCTTTTAAATCTGCAAGCGTCCATCCAATAGCTTCTTTATGCGCTTCCAACACCTTTACTAATGCTCGCTCTTGCTCTTGCTCCAAATTCGAAGCAATGATAACCGGGAGGGTTGCATTCTCCCCTAAAAACACATACTTTAAGTGACTTGGGAGCTCCTTCAACTTTGGTGGACACTCCAAAGATGGTTTTGTATCCGAATTGATTCCCTTTGGAAAACTCTACAATTGTTGTGTTCATGGTGGTCTTTACTCTTGTAGAGCTAGCACATTCTGTTTTTGTTCTTCCATCCGCAAAGCACAAACGTGTACCTGTTCAGAATCATCACAAAGACACGCCTCTACACAATCCTCATCATATTCATGAGGATTGCAATGATCCACCCATCTGCCAAAAAACATTCTTCACCACTCAAAGAATTATCAACATTAGTAAAAACATATAAACGCATTTTCCGGTTGCCAAAAGCCATGTCAACGGTACCATATATACAATCAATGATTGCATGGGCCGTGTTAAAAAATGGTCGACCCAAGATAACATTTTGTTGTTGTCTTGAGTCA
The DNA here is from genome assembly GCF_021521415.1 of Bidens hawaiensis. Lineage (NCBI taxonomy): Eukaryota > Viridiplantae > Streptophyta > Magnoliopsida > Asterales > Asteraceae > Bidens > Bidens hawaiensis. Next base: position 122,273 of record NW_027491426.1, on the reverse strand, counting down.
CCCGATGAATAATCTAACACCAAAAAATCCACAGGATAATAAAAATCCTCTACCTTCACAATTACATCCCATACGATTCCGCGAGGAAGTTTATGAGATAAATCGGCCAATACAACTGTAGTCTCAACACATTTCAAAGGCCCAAAGTCGTATTGGTCATATAAACCCCCCGGAAGGATACTCACTCTGGCCCCAAGATCCAATAACGCCCTAGACATTTGAAAATCACCCACTTGAATGTTAATTAAGGGTGTTCCCGGATCTTGAAGCTTAGGGGGGAGGTCTCCTTTTAAAACCGCACTTACCCGCTCGGTTAAATCTACCCGTTTAGGCACTTTTTGTTGCCTCTTTTGAGTGCATAATTCTTTTAAAAATTTTGCATAAGCGGTGTGACATTTGAGCCAAAACAAGGTACACCTCAGTACGTATTTACCGATTAAGCAAATAAACGCCTTTTGCGTAACAAACGAACGATTAATCGAACGGGTCGGGTTATGACCCAGATATCTTGGGGGGCATCTATAAGTGATATACGTTTAATACAAGCTAAAATATTAGTAATATGGCCTTAGTTTGATAGCAAACAAGTTAAACGAAAACATGCTCGTTTAATTACCCGCTATAGATTTAAACGCGGAAGATAGTTACAAACCAAGCATTGTATCATCCGTTAAGCCGAAAAAGACTTACCAAACACTTACTTGAAATGTTTTAAGTGATCCGTGAAAATATTTTTGATTCTTACAAACATATAGTATGTTTTTATAATTTTACACAAAACAAGCCGAAAAACACATGTTTTCGCACTGTTTAACGCACCCGATAAGTTTCTCGCGCCAAAAACTGAACCCGAACTAAAATTTGGACTGGGCTTTTCGTATTTGGGCTTGAGAAATCAGAAACTTGGTCCAAAATGGGCCCATGAACCTCCGATCGCAGCAGCAGCCCATCCCCCCCCTCCTTTTTTTTTCTTTCTCATATAAACTAGATTTGAGATATTTTTACACATATTTTCAAACACAACTTCTGGAACTCTTCTACAGCCAAAACCAGCAAGAAAACTAGGTAAAAACCTTATGATTAATCGATTTTTGATTCGGTTAAACTCGTTTAACAACATATAAACATGTCTTGATTGTTAAAAATTATAGTTAACCATGTAAAACTCTCAAAAATCATTCAAAAATATACTTTGATGTTAAACCTAGTTTCAAATCAGAATCATGATCTTTTTTGGCCATAAACACGGATTAAAGGGTTGAAACGGTGTTTTTACGGTTCTAAAGTTCGTTTTTGTGCACTAGCCGAAACCCTAAGTTAAAGGGCTGTTCTATTGATGAAACCTGCATGGTTTGTGATATAGGACTTGTATCTATCTTGCATAGAAGCACAAGAACCTGAAAACTTGATTAGAAAGTCAGAAACGAGCCAAACCCGCTAAGGTAATGCCGGAACACTCGCTTACGGGCTATTTAGGTTAAGGTTGTGATGTGCATATTATTAGGCCTTGAAAAGTTTCAGGGACATTAGGGACCATGTCAATGGTCCCTGTTTAAATTTGGTAATTTTTCGACCATCCGAGAATATTTGGCGAATTTATTACCGAATTGGGAAGTTTATTTGGGAAAAATAGCTAAAATACTTCAAAAATTATGAAATTTTTCTGGGAACTCAGATTTGATGTATTTTTATGACATATGAATTTTGGGATAATTTGGAGAAGTCTAAAGGTGTTTTGTTTATATGCGTTCGTGTGAATTTTTATAGCCGAATTTGGGCCGAAAAGAATATCGCACGAGCTTTTTACATTCTGGAATTGATACAGGTTGATTTGGGACATGATTTGAGCATTCAGGAATTTTTGGAAATTGTTTGGGGTAAACGGACGACTTTCAGATGAAATATAGCTGATAAAATAATTTTTATAAATTAATAAATCAGTGAATAATTCCAGAAATATTTTTATCAAAATCTACATATTTTAATTGATAAGTGGCTAAATTTTTATAATTTAATAATTAACGGTTAATTAATTATTCTAATTTAAACATTAAACAAATTCGGTTTTTATAAAAACCGACAAGTTCGCGACTAACGAACCTGCGGGAATATCAAAACACCAAGAGTGATCAAAAATTATATTTTTGGACTAATTAAGTAAAAACGAACTTTTCTATGAAAAACCTGGACAATCCGGAGGGATTGTGCGTGTTTCTTCTTAAATCAAACTGAATAAACGGAAACGGGTCCCGTGGCTAATTCGGGACCCCAGTATGTGATCCTTCTTTATAACTTAATCATTTTATTAACCAATACATTTACCCAAGCTTATTTTCCCATAACTGTTTTCTGAATGCGTAAACGAACAACTTGGCCCAGCTAGAAAAACGGGAATCTGAGCCAAGTTCAGTTTTAAGTATTAGACATTGAACAACATCACAACCTAAGCCTATTGCCACTTTCTGAGCGTTCCAGCTACACCCAGATTAGTTATACAGCCCAGTTTAGTATTGAGATTATAATAGTATTAAAATATTAATATTATTATAATATTGATTATAGGAACTACTGATAGCGGACCAAACAAACCACGAGCTGATACAATACTGATTATCTACTAAACCGTGAGTTTCATGACCCCACTCTTTAAACAGTTTTACGAACTTTTGGGGTGAAAAGCATGTTTGATTACATATACATACCTGAAACATGTATTGATGTGAATTATCTAAGTGCTAACACACGAAAGTCCCCAGTAACACTGTGATTAACTTCGAGCCGGTGGTTTGTGAATAGTACTATTGGTTTGACAAACCCAAACGGAGCCGGCATGTATTGCCGAGACTTTACCCCGTTTGCACATGACCATAATTATATAACACGCTATGTATACTTGGGGCATGTTGTGGGCGGAAAGGGGCCACAGTGGTTGATTGAGCGTGGGAAATGGATGCACGCAGCACATACAGTCAAGGCTTCACTGTAGCTTAGCATAATTACATCATTTACATACATACATACTTATTTCATGATTACAAGTGTTAACTTGTGAATACTCATTATTGTTTTCTTGAAACTCGTGAAACTCACCAACTCTAGTAGTTGACCCGTTTTAAACTGCTTTTCAGGTATACCTAAATCGGAATGATTTGGTGATCTGTTACTTGCCCAAGGTGTGTGGTTGATGCTATGTGAATAGAGGCAATGGTGTTAGTAGTAAGAACGTATAGTTAACGAACTAGTTTTGTTTGTATCACCTAGAACTGTAAAACAATGATAGAACAAAGAAATGTAATATATTGTAAATTAGTTTGTAATGTTTCTTTAAAAACAATGTGTTGATACCAGAGGTGTCTGTTACATTCCCGTTTTACGCTTCCGCATTGTGCTAGTCGGGGTGTGACAAGCGGGTACTTGTTTTATTGCTTCAAGTAAAGGTAAATTCACTTTAACCTGTTTGAATACCTCCCACATCTCATCCTTTTGAGGACCTCGTTTTAAAATCACGTTTTTCTTACCCGGATCAATCAAGGCTGAAGGAAATGGAATTGGAACCTCTCCCACTTCCTTGCTTTTATCGTTTAAACATTCATTTTGATCCGAATCTTTGTTTGAAAACATGGATAGTTTAGGGGGTTGAATGGGTGAAGCTTGTTCATCTTCACTTTCTACCCCCGTCACATCCTCTACCACACCTTCAACTAATTCTGGTGTGGTATTGATTTTAAATTCCTTAACACTTCTTAAAACACTTACCTGATTAATCGGCACATTGCGAGAAGTAGAGTGAATAGGGTTCACCTTGGTGTCACTTGGGATTTGACCTTTGTTTTTCTTCAAGTTAGACACCTCGGTTGCAAGTTGGCCCATTTGAGTTGTCAATGATTGGATTGCCTTGTCACGAATTTCATCTTTTTGTATATGAGATTCATCCAACTGATTCCTCTTTTGCATCTCTTGTTGCATCATCTTAAGCATGTCCGTTACTTCATTCCCACTTGATGAACTTTGGCCCGAAGACCCACCTTGATTACCACCCGTTCCTTGAAATTGATTTTGATTTCCTTGGTTGAAGTATTGTTGACGAGGGATAAAGGTGGTTTGAGAAGTCCCTTGGAAATTCGGATTGAGTTGAGTTGCTTGATTTCCATAACGGAAATTTGGATGATTTTTCAACCCGGGGTGGTAAGTGTTTGAGTTCATGTTGATATTTCGATTACCACCCCCTTGGCCTTGAAGTGCACTCACCTCTTCAACTTATGCTTGACCTACCATACACACATCAGCCCCATGACCCAACTCATTGCAATTGGTACAAACATCAATTATTTGATTAGTGGTTTGTACCCCCACATCTTCCACGGCATGAACTTGCGTTCTTCCAATTTCCGGTCTCGTTCTTCTTGCAGTTTGAGCCTTTCTCTTTGATGTGACCGACATTTGCTCCAAAAATGCCCAATCATCTTGTTCATAATTGGTACCAAAAGTACCATTGGTGATTGACATCAAATCCTGTTCATCTTCCGCATTCAACCCTTTATGAAAAGCATTCAACAACTCCCAAAGAGCTATACCATGAGGAGGACAATTCTTGATCATCATGTTGAACATCTCGAATGCTTCATGAAACATTTCACCCGATTGTTGTTGGAAAGACCTCAAACTTCGTCTTGCATCATTAGTCTTTTGGGCCTTGTAAAACTCTTCTAAGAACCTTTGTTGCATCTCGGCCCAAGTATAAATCGATGCGGATGGCAATGTGTAAAACCATCTCTTCGCCTTATCCTCCAACGAAAATTGAAATAAAACCAATTTCACCTCATCCGGTGTGAAACCTTGACCTCCGATTGTGTTGCAAATAGAATCATATGCCTCCAAGTGAAAATAGGGTTCTTCCGTTGCAAGACCCTTGTACTTTGGTAAACTTTGGAGTGCATTAGTTCTCACCTCAAACATTCTTCCATTTTGGTTTTGAGGAATAACCACCGGAGATGGGTTGTTGGTGATGACTGGTCTAAAATGAGCTTCAATTCCCCTAACCATCTCCCTTGCATGCCTTCTTGGTACCCCCAATGGAACTCTTGGTTGACTCATTTGTCGGTAAACGGGCCTTTGTTGCATATTTTGTTGAACTTGCGGTTGGGGATTTGGTTGTTGGAATTGAGGTTGTTGTGGAACTTGTTGCAATGGTTGTGGTTGTTGTACTTGATTGACATTCGGGCCACCCCATTGTTACACTTGTTGTTGCGGTTGAAATTCGGATCCATACCCAAACTTCCCTTGAATCCTCAACTGACTCCCATCAACCCCGCTTGAATATCCTTCTTTAAAATCTTCATATCCTTCATTGCCATCACCATACCGTGGCCCACTAAACAAATATGGGCCCGATCTTTGACCCGATGAAGTATGAATTATAGGTGGGTTTTGGGTAAATGTGTATGGTTGTTGATAACGTGGATTTTGTTGAGATTGGAAGGATGTTTGTTGTGGTGAGTTTGATGATTTTCCTTGAATAGGCTTGAAATTTGTCAAGGGTGGGAGGTTAACCGGTGGCTGAAAGCTAAACGCAGCTGAAGTAAGTTCACTTGTGGAATTGGTGGTGGCACAGTAGATGGTGGGTTTTGTGAATTAATGGGTGGTGGCATCGGCGATACGGTTCGTTCTGAAGCCATGATTGTGATGTCAGTTGTTCGACTTCTTGTGCTTGGTGACCCAATAACCTTGTTTTCCCTTTGAAGAATCCGGTTCTGATGAAAGGTTCTCTCGATTTCAGGATCAAACGCTAATGGTGATGAAGACCGAGAGCGTCTTGTATGCATATACCTGTAAGTACCTGCACACTAGCACAACCCGCATAAAACTGACAATAACAATTTAAATAAAAACTACAAAAATAACACACGTTGCGCACTACTCCCCGGCAATGGCGCCAAAATTTGACGTGAGGTCGAAGACTCACTCAAAAATAAACCAAATACAACTAACTAGATAGCAGTAAGTGGGTGTCGAACACAGAGAGTTTGTGGAATATGTGTTAATCAAGTAGCTTAGCAATTAAACTAATATAAAAGTAAATGACAAAAAGTACTCTTCAAGTTGATTTTGATTTGATTTTATGAACTGAAATAACTAAGCAAATAAGTTGTAAACAATCAATTAAACAAGTATTCCTCTTGGAGTTCGGGTTATTACGCAACACTCATGTTAAAGTTCAATAGATAAACCATAATATCTCGGTTTTGTGTCAATATAATTGCTTGTGATTAATCAAGAACGAAGTACTCGGATTCCTAGAACGTGAGGTTATTACTTGGTAATCAATCAATAAGTTTAACCCTAATTCCTTTTACTAAATCTCAATTGTCAACGACACCAAGAACGTATAGATTGGAATTAGTTTTAAACGATATGGACAATTTACAAACAATCACATAAACATCATGATTATACTAACATAACAATTTAGATAATCAATCTAATGTTCTAGAACAATTAACATAAAGTATCTTGTAATAACCTTACATCCAAGAGAAATACCAAAGAAATTAGCCACACATGGTTTGGTTGATCATCATTGCTTCAATTGTCTTGTTCATAAGAATCAAAATGCACAAAGCAATGATTACCAATTACCAAATATTGTTCTTCACTCCCAGAAATTCGTCCTCTCAAGTTTCTTCATCCAAAGCCAATGAAAAGGTCAGCCAAAACGGCCAATTAAAGCCAAATCAATTAGCTGTTACGAGCGGACCATGGGCCACGGTCCTGACCTTCTTCCACAGTACGGTGTAATCTACCAGAATTTCTTCAGGTGGACCGTGGTCCACGGTCTGCACCGTGGGCCACGGTGGAGCTAGCTCAAGTTTCTTGTTTTCTTCGTAATTTTCTCGTTCTAGCTCCGTTTCCTCCACCGTTTTCGCCTATGATCATGTTGTTTCGTCCTTTTCCTCTTTAAACATACAATCACATGATATAGTGTAGTAATACAAGTCCTTAAAATTAAACATAAACGCACATGATTTAACTAAAATTACTACATTTAAGGGTGGTTCCATGATCCATCCGTCAGTCGTACTGGAAGCTGAACCAGTATACGTCCAATCTTTGCAACGTCAAGTCTTTGAGCTTGAACAAGACTCAGTTGTCATAGACTTATGTATTCAAGAACTTGAAGCTAGTAACACTGATAAAGATTCCAAGATTAAAGAGCTTCAGTCTGGTATTGGAGAATTAACTGCTATATATCTAGACCTCCAACAAAAACTTGTTCAGAAATTTGGAGATGAATTCAAGAGCAGTGCTGATGTAACTTCAAAGACTCCCAATGTAGATCAAGGTGGCAGTTCTGGTGGTTGTCCTGTTGAAAACATAGATGAATCCGAGACATTGAAACAATACATGTCTGCACCTCCAATGACAGATGAGAGGTCGGATCTACTCCAAAAGAAGATTATGATTATGAAGAATTCAAATCAGAATGTTGAATCCTCCGATCATCCTAATAGATTTGTTGTTAGTTTTGAAAAGGGCTTTTCAAATAAATATGGTGATCGTTCTGGGGTTATGTCTTGGGGATTTGATGCTGAAAAGAATATGTGGTGGGTTAAACGAAGGTCTGGGAACACCGAGTACTACAAGAAGATGAAAGATTTTGGATCTTGGACAAATGTGGATCTTAGTGACCTCATCAATGCATCATTCCACAATCCAAGTAATGATAAAAGAGGAATTGATTTTTGGAACTTCCTTAGGAGCCAAGTGGATAGAGGCTTTCCGAAGATGACAACTGCCGAATCATTCTTGAAGAAGGCTAAAGGTGTAAAGGATCCAAAGACAGGAAAAACCATGGTAAACGTGATGTGGCCTGCAACAAAGAAGGCTACTCATATTCTTGTACCTGATGGAACTTTAGAGAATATGAGATTCTGGATGTTCGACAGTATGACTGCTACAGTCGTCATACGTTTACAGAATGGTAATGGGCAATACAGATTTGTTGATTCAAAGGTTTTGTTCAAGCTTAGAGAACGAGATATCAAGACCCTCAGCATATTTCAAATCATTGCTGATCCAATCTTTGAAACTGCTGCAAAGGAATACACCAGAATGGTGGCTTCTATTATCAGAACTGGTTATTGGGCAGGTGGTCTAAAGGATGCTGATGTTGATATTATGGAGTACGATTAAAGAACTAAGCTACAAACCAAGGGGGAGATTTTTGGGTCTATACTTGATGGTTTGCACTTAGTTAGGCTTGTTTTTGTGTTTTGTATGTAAACCGAGATCATTATGGATCTCGGTGGGCTTTGGGCTCTTGTTGGGCTAGTATGTTGGCTACCTTATATATAGATCTCTTTGTATAGGGTTTAGTGGTTGGTTCAGTTGGTGGTTTTGGCCGTCTAGTATCATTGGTGTATTAGACGAGTATCGTAAGCATAGTGCTTAAGCACCCGACGTTAATAATAACTTGTGTTTTGAAGCAGTCCTTTGTGTTCTGTGTCTTCTTGATATTTGTTCTTAAATCATCTTGTGTTGGATTTCTGCACCAACATCAAGATCAGTTGATATCATATTTTGAAAGATCCTCCACGGGACTTATAAGAGTCCGGACAGGAAAAGAGGATGAAAAACTAGTAGTGGGATTCAGGTTTGCATCGAGAGCCTTAGCTCTGATACCGTGTTAAAGAAATCGGATTTTGGTTACACATGAACATAGGCTGGAATTACAAGAAGTGATTATGATGAACAGATTAACGGGAAAGTAAAAGGACAGGGATTAGTGGGGTGAAAGAGCCCTTGAACTTTAAGACTACATTATGATATTTTGTATATCTATTACAAGAGATAAACCCCTCTATTTTAGATGGAAGGGGACTATATACAAATACTAATTACAAATAGGGGTCTAGGTTACATGCAAGGACCTATAGGTAAATAATCCTATGTTACATGCAAGGATCTATAAATAAATAACTCATTAACAATGACCTACAATTAACAGGTTTTAATGGAGATTTATCAAATAGTCAATTTTAATGGTAAAACTTTAATTAATGGAAGATTTAAATTAATAATGAAAATTAAATTTTGAATGATGAAAAATTCAGTTTTAATAATAATAAAAGTTACAATAATTGAATTTTAATAAATTATAAAATGGAAAGTAAGTTTTGAAAACTAACATGAGGTTGAGAAAAGACAAGTAGTAATAAAATATTTTATAGTTACAATTGAGGGTAAGGATTTAATTGCACTTGATAATTTATAGTTTGAAAATATGAAAATAAATGAGAAAAGATAATTTAAATAACATTATAACGGATTATGAGTTAGTATACGATTTCTTGTTCGGGGCATTTTTGGTTTTGTCGAGGTTGGCGGTTGTTCAGTTAATGGCATACAGCAGTAAACTCCTTGGCGATTCTGGTAGTTGATGGCGATCGTGAGAAGCAAATGAACGATGTTATTTACGATGATGAACTCTTAAGGAATACATTCTATGAGGACCAAAGATAAAACTTTACGAGATGATGGGTAAGTTGTGTAAATAAGTTAACATGAGATGATGGGGAAATGTGATAAAATCGTACCAATGATGACTTGAGGACGAGGCAGGTAAAATAATGTGAATAATCTTTGAGATATTTAATTTAAACAAACAACGTTTACAAAAATTCAAATGTAAATTGTTATTGGGTTGGGCTTTCCATGGGCTTCCCATGGTAGCTCAGAACTCAATTTAAATAACAAAACATATTCAATGAGTTGGCCTCCCATGAATTTTCCATGGCAATTTGAATGGCCCAACTAAAACAACGAGTAACAAACAATTGAGTTTGTCAGCCAATGAGCGTGTACATGGCATTTAACTGACCCAACTAATTAACGAATTATCAAATCAATGGGGTTGGTCGGACCATGAGCGTTACATGGCATTTAACTGACCCAACTAAATATCAAATCAGCGAATCAAATATGAGTAGTTGGTGTATCTAGGGAACCACCCGGACGACACGTTGCAACCAAAAAACAAATCAAATTGAAAACGGGTTGAGAAACGGATAGTTGGAGTGCCCATTGATTTACATGGATTTTTCACCCAATTAAGCACTTTAAAATAATTAAAAATACAATTTTGGAGTGCAACCGTTTAGCTGATTATGTTTACCATGTAACCGTTTAGCCGGTTACGTGTACCACTTAAAGTTACGGTTGTACAACATTTGTCATACCCCCATGCTTCAAGGTGAAGGAGCAAAACATGGGAATTTTTAAGGAATTTCCCACAATAAAAAGGCAATCTACAAAAAATAAGAGGATTAAAATATTTTGAGAGTGAGGCATAATCCTCGGAATTCGTGTGTGTGCACAATAAATAATAATAAAATATAAATTAAAATAATTAACCTATATAAGCTGTAAACAATATAAATAGCACATAAGGTGATGTGCTAAAAGTAGTTATATAAAAATACGCTAATTTAGACACTAAGTAATAAATTCTAGACTCTTAAACTTAACTAAACTACTAACCGGCAAGTGAACCGGTTGACTCTAGTACAGCTAAGTAGTCTGGATATCGAACTCACGAGACTCTTTTAATTACGTAAACTAGCTAATTAGACTCAACTACAGACACGACTATTTATTTATTATTTGTTTAAGGGGGTTTTACTAATAAATTAATTTTAAACTAATTTAAACTAATTAAGGAAACTAAAGACGACTAAACTTAGAACTTGGACTTAATTCAGATGATGTCAAACAACCACCTAGGCTAGAATCCCCTAAGTTTCAGTTATTAATTAACCGGGAGAATATTAGTTATGGAACTGGGATCGTAAAATAGACGCTTAAGAGAAAACCCGAACAGAACCCCTGACCCTTCTCAAGAGACACCTATGGGTTTCTAATAAGTTTTAACGCACACCAGTATTAAAAATCAAGTTTCCTTACGGTCACCTAATTAATTAAAACTAGTTCCTTTATACGAAATTCTACCTTACAGCGCGGAAATCAAAGGCAGTCTAATATATTCAATTGACTCGATAGACAAAGTTAATCAATCAAACCTAGACAGAATCCTTATGAAGAACTAAATCTAGCAATCCTGATCAGCAAAGATCTATCAATAACCTAGCACCTTACAACTATTTAAGTTAGCAGCACACTTAGGTTTATTTAATTAAACAATATTATTCCTTTGATCTTATTCGAAATCAATCATAAAATAGTCAAAAACACAAAGTAGATGACCTAATAGATACCTATCATCATGACAAACAATAATCAAGGCAATTATGAAATAATAAAACTCAACAAACAATCCTAAGCACACATATGCATCAATTTAATATAATTAAACCTTTTACTAGTTCATAAAACCATAACAATAAATAAATCCCAAGTCAAAATCAAACATCAACAAAGGTTCATCATAAGCCTAGGCAGTCTATAAAGTTTAGCCTAGCATGGTAAAATCAAACAAAACAATAATAAAGGAATTCATGGTGGAAAACAAAAGAAATGAAAGATTAAAGGTGATAAAACCCGTGGTCTTCGTTATTGATCGATATGCATGCCACCGTATGATCCCAAGCCTCCAAAACCTCCAAAAGATGCACTCCTAGGCCTTGGAACTCCCCAAAATCGGATGTGGCTTTCAGGATATGTTTAAGATTGAGTTTAGGGGGCTTTAAATAGGAAAATAACCTAAAAATGGATGGAATATTCTAGAATTTAGCCAATAGCGCCGCGTGGTGGGCTTTGGCCTCCCCACCACAGCACTCTGGCAAAATAGGAGAGGGGACCGGTTTGGTCCGGTCCGGTTCACTCCTGGTTCGGTCCGGTTCGTTTCCTGATGCTCCGGTTCGCCGGCTTAGCTCATTTTTGCTTGTTTTTCGCCCTCTTTAACCACAAACAAGTCTCGGGACCTAGATTATTCAAATGTGTTAGTAGTTTACAAATCCTAACTAAATCCGAACATAAACTAATAAAATATTATATAAAAGGTACACGAGATTTATGTATATTAAGCATTATATCATAAGGCAATTCAAATAAGCACGTATAGGGTCCTAACATATAATTAAGACAACTTCTAATGACCTATCATATAACCTTCAGCTCTAATACCAATTTATCACACCCCAACCTATGGTGGAAATGTCGGGGAGTGATCCGATTGCTCACAGCTCGAAGATACTATCATAATATAAAAGTGACAATATCCATTTAATTATTTTATTTCAAATGTACACACAAATTTACAAGTATTACAAAACAATTCAAATAAGTGGTTATAAACATGATTTAACGGTTGTCTTCATTAAAGCCTATGGTCTTGACTAAATATCCAAACTTCCATTCAAGCAACCTGCATATGCGTAGAAAACAGAGTTTGTCAACAACACATGTTGAGTGAGTTTATCACCAGTTTTGCAATAAAATATTGTTAATATAATAAATAAAAGAAATAAGAAAAACATAATAAATGCGGTAATGAAATCAAACCATGAGCAAATAAGTTGTCAATTAAACCATTGCCAAGCGAATCGGGCGTCGGTAAATCAACCATGAGCAAATAATAATAAGACCGTTTCCAAGCGAATCGGGCGTTGGTCAATAGTAATGAGAACCCTATACAAGGGGATATGCGGGACCTCTCCGAGCATGAATGCGCACATAAACAAGTAAGAACATAACAAGTATATTTGATTAATCACACACAATTACATGTTTGCTATTGTTTGATATATATATATATATATATATATATATATATATATAGGGAGAGGATCAAGAGAAAACTCACATTTAGAAAGAAAACTAAAAAACTCTTAAAAAATTATTTTTAATTAAAAATAAAAAAATATTTTCAAAATTCTGTTTTAGCCATTATTCTTATATTTCACTCGAAAAATATAAAAAAAATAAAAAAAACCGCTGTAATGCACATACGTATTACTGTGCGATACCGTTGTATTACACATGTGTATTACTATGTATTTTTGAGTTTAATAGTGTTTTATTGCATATATTCAATATTTGTGTATTGTATATGTGTAATAGTGTTGTATTATATGAAAAAAATAATAATAATAAAATAAAAGTCGATGTGGTACACATGTGCGTTAATGTTGTATTACACATACGTACTAATGTGTATTAGTCTTATATTGCATATATACAATAGTGTTTATCAAATATGTGCAATAGTGTTGTATTCTATGCAATACAAACACTTATGCATATATGCAATGCATACTATTACACATGCGCACTATACCGACGAGGTTACCGACAAGCTTTTTTTTAACCAATAACAACATATAAGAATAATGGAAAAAAAAGAAACTTCAAAAAAAATTTTAAAAAAAAGTTAAAAATAGTTTTTTAGAAGTTTTTAGAAGTTTTTAAGTTTTCTCTTTAAGAGGAGTTTTCACTAGAACCCACCCCTATATATATATATATAGGAGAGATTTCAAATGAGAACCCCTTTGAGTTTTAAGAACTCGAAAGAACTCAGCGTAACGATTTTTTTTTCGAATTTTTTTTTACACATGCGTAATATATGTAGGTTACATACACGTAAAAAAATTACAGAATTTTTTACGCACCGAGTTGACTTATTACATATGTGTAACGAACGTTTAAAGTTGTGTAATCACTGTATATAGTTATTCTCTCTCCTACTTTGACTTTTTGTCAGATTTAATCTCAACCACATATTCCAATCCATTTAATTAAATGTGTGGTCCAGAATCAAGTTCTTATGTTCTTACAACTCAACAAGGTTCTCAAAATATCCCTCCCCTAAATATATATATATATATATATATATATATATATATATATATAGAGGGGATGGTTCATGCGAGAAGTGAAGTTATAGCGAGAAGTGATCTTATACCATTGATTTTGTCAAATCAATGGCCTAAAATTATAGTGGCAATTGTGTAATAAAATGGAAAGAATTATGGAAGGTTTTAATGATAAAGGGTACTATTGTCATCATTTGTGTTATGTAAGTTACTAAGTTAATTTAACTCTCATAAACTTAAATAACTTAGTTAATTTATCCTACACTTTTATAAATTTAATTAAATAAATTTATTTTTTAATTATATAAGTAACAATAAAAAATCTATATACTGACTTATGTGTAAGATTAACTGTGTAGGCGGGTTGTAAATGTGTAGATACATTATTTTTCTTTCTTACAAAGACCGTTAATTTGTGTATGTAATAATTAATCTGTGTAGGGGAAATGTTTGCTATGTATGTATATGTATTGTATCAGTAGGTATATGTAGTATGTATATGAAAATATTAACTTAATTAATTTATCCTACACTTTTCTAAATTTTATTAAATATTTTTTTCATTACTTAAATAACAATAAAAAACACATTTTATGTATAAAAAATACAGACTTATGTAGGATTAACTGTGTAGGCGAGATGTAACATTGTATAGGTACATTAATTTTCTTTCTTACAAAAACCATTAATTTGTGTATGTAGTAATTAATCTGCATAGGGAAAATTTTTGTTGTGTATGTATATGTATTGCATCAGTAGATATATGTAGTATGTGTAGGAAAATATTAACTTAATTAATTCATCCTATACTTTTCTAAATTTTATTAAATATTTTTTTAATTACATAATAAAAATAAAAAAGTGCATTTTATGTATAAATAAATACAGACTTATGTAGGATTAACTATGTAGGCGGTCTGTAAGATTGTGTAGATATATTATTTTTCTTACTAATAAAAACCATTAATTTAGGTATATAACAATCAGTCTGTGTAGGGAAAATTTTTTGATGTGTATGTATATGTATTATAATATGTAGTATGTGTAGGAAAATTTATAATATGTGAATGTTTATATGTGATTTGTGAAGGTAACAAAACACATTGTTTAAAGAAATCCGTTTTGGTGACAATACGTACAAACTAGATAAACCAACATTAGTTAACGTGTGTATTTATATGGATATGCTTATGTAGGTATATGTGTTTAATATAACAAACCAGATAAACAAAAACTAAATCAAGTTATCTGACTACCTTTAAAAAAATATCATATAACCTAATTAGTTAATTCATAAGCTAGTTAGTTCAGAACCATTCAACTTCATGATGAAAATAAAATTAAAGATAAGATAAGTAGCAATTACTAAAAAAAAGTTAGTGAGATGTAACTTACATTTAATTTAATTAGCATTAGTTACAAAAAAGAAAAATCTATTTACATTACTCTTATGCCCTTATATTTAAATAATCAAAAATAAAAGAGAAACAATGCGATTGGTTCAAATGTCTTCTCGAACTTCTCGCGCTAAAAAGACTTCTGAAATGAACCAAATCCTATATATATATATATATATAATATGATATACGCATATGTCCTTAAAACGTTTTAGAAAACTGAGTAAAGTAGGGGAATGATAAAACTCACCTTAGATTAAAGACAAACAAATATAAATACGCATAAGCGAATCGTCCAATACGCGTCAAACATGATTAACAAGTCAGAAATTGAAACTTTGAGATATGATAATATAAGTAAAAACGAACTCGTTGCCGCTGGCAATCAATCCAAACGGACGTTTAGAACTTAAGTTATGTTATATTTAAGATTTAAGCGAGCTGGTACTGACCAGAATCCGAACAGCGAGTCGAAAGTCAGGTTTTGGTCAGTAGCCTTAAAATTTTGTTACAAGAATAAAAGTCTTCTGGACCGAACGTTTAATCCGACCAGAAGTATGAAAAAACGTTAAGTCAAACAAGTTGACTATTTTGCCCTTTTAACGAGTTTCAAACGAATTGACCAGTCAACACTCTTCAATCACCTAAATTGATTGAAGGTTATTAACTAGGGAATATATTTGAATGATTCCTATGTTTACAACTTACCCGGAAAGTGAAAGAATCAACAGAAAGGATGAGTCAAAGGTCCATACATAAGCGAAGTTAAACGAACAACCTTGTATCTTCAACAAATAAGCAAAAACCAAAGTGTATTAAGAGAGAAAGAAGGTAGGACGGCTGGAGGAGCTTCTCTAGGGTTCATGTAAAGTTTTGAGGCTGATGAATGGGACTTGTTTATATTGGAATAGCAATAATGAACCTTATTTGGAAGATTTACTCGTTTAGGTAAACGCATAAGAGTTTAATGACTAAATCGATGAAATAAACGCATAAGAGCAAAAACAATTGACGAGGCCAACTCACGGAAATGGGCGGAATGGATTACTTTTGCAAGGTAAGAATGTGAATCTTTTTTTTTTTCATGTTTAAAGGTATATCTTTATAAAGATTTTCGGCTTGAGTGTCTTAAAGATTTGTGCTTCAGGACAATGCAATTAAAGTTGAATTAATATTGCTTAATGATTATTGTTAATTGCTACAAAAATTTTCTTAGGAGTTTTGCAAAAAAATTAAATTGGACAAACAAAGTTAATAAAATTCCCTCCCCACACTTGAATTGTACAACTCTTGTTATACAAGAAAAAACTAAAAGTAAAGTGCCAAGAGACAGAACAGAAACACCCCAGGAAATCCAAAAGCTGCCAGAACTGTGCTACTAGAAACCCAGGAGTGTCAATTCGTGAAGACCCGACAACACCAAATGTGCAATCAAAGTAAAACCACCTGGAAGAACAATAAAACAAAACAAGACAAACCAACCACGACAACTCAACAAACGTAACAACATCCAACACCTAATCATCACATTAACACATAATCATTCGAATACATCAATGTCCACAGATAATAGCCTACAAATACAAAAAGAAAAATTCCAAGAAAGTCCTATTACAAAAACCAAAGAAACACAATACTAATCATCCAAACCATTAAAGACAGCGCCAGAAGCACCCGCGTCCTAATTTGCGAACAGCTAGGCACCGAAGGGGTCAGCCATGGAGTACGGGTCTAGGTCACAGACGGTGAACTATCCAGATTGAACAAGTGGGCTCTGACAGGCGCTACCAAATGGATCGGAGGAGGAACCCAGCTGAGAGAACTGCACACCTAAGGGCTGCGGCTGGCTGCCCGCGGAGTGGCCCGAGGATGAGGCACATATGACCATGAGGGGGTTGGGAGTGTATAGGCCTGATGAGCGGTAGTGTAGAGCCACTCGAACCCTTGTCGAGTGTAGTTAGCAATGTAATCGATCAGGCCTTGCTGCTGAGTCTGCTTTGTCTGGAATTCCTGCTGGGCCGTCTGAAACTGAGCCATCCAAAAGCCCTGTTGAGCCGTCCGTAAGTCCTGCTGTGCAATACTGAACTGATTGAACCGCTGCCAAAGCTCCTCGTATGCAAGCGGTACATGGTCGTCGGGCTGCGGGGGCTGCTAGTCCAGCATCTCCTCATCCTCGGCTGGTGGCAGTGCGTTTCAAACCCGGCCCCCGTTTATCCACCAATGTCGTCTTGCCTCCAACCGTATGAACAATACCCATCGACCGAAGCTGCCAAATGCCGATCGAAATCCCCTCACCTTCCTGGGATAAATCCTCAACAGCTGGTAAATCTATAACACCTAGCTGGTGGGCAATCTTAGTAATGAGTGTCCCAGCACAAATCGAGCTGCCAGAAGTCAACCCACCGGCCTTATTAAAACACTCGGCCACACTATACCCCAAATTACAGTCATGCCCATCAATAATGCAATACAAGTGGAAAAGGTCGTGGGACACGACATTGCCCACACTGTCACCACGGGCCCCAATGCAGTAAAAGACAACATGGTGCAGAAGGCAGTGAAGGGGTCAATGAGTAAGGTGGCCTTTGAGGATCGGCCATCATGAGGCTCGCCTGTGACCTGAATCTAGAATGCGTGCTTATCTTCATTGCTCGGAAAGTCTTGCAACCCATTGGAAAGCTCGGTCTCTAATTCTTCATCCGTGTACAACCCAAGTTTACTAGCAAGGGTGGCGAGGGACCAGTTATGCCACCTGCCTCCCAACCGAAAACGGGTCCTCCGTTTTTGTTATAAGGATATGGGATTGTGAGGTACATGAAGAAGGATGAGAGGAACTCCAAAGTGAGCTCAAGATACACTGGTCGCAGAATGGCAAAATGCCGTCTCCAGGTTTCGTAAGCAGACCATCAAACCGAGAACGCTGATTGATTCGGTCCAGCGTGTCATGACATACAAAACGCCCTGCCAAGATGCGGTCGCTCCTCGGCCATAACTCCGCAGGCTGACTAAGAGCAGATCGGCTCTTAGTGCTATTTCCGGTGAACTGGAGGAACGAATGGATGAGTCCCGACATCTTATCAAAACAAAGGATGAATTAGTAAAAATACACTAACAAAAATGAAAAACGGGTTGACTGACTATTTGGCATGGTCATGCCAAAACAGTGCATGACAGTGCGGGATGGCAGGACCTTGTAGTGGGCTGGACAAGTCAATCTGGTCAGAAATTATGGCCAGCACGACTGTGCGAGATTCCGGCACGGTCGTGCAAGCCGAGCAAAGGCTGTAGAACAACAGTATAAGATTCCTGCAAGATTCCAGCGAGATTCCGGCGAGCATGGCTGTGCGAAATACCTGCACGGTCGTGCGAGCCGGACAGAAGTTGACATTGGCGTAAGATTCATGCAGCATTTCCGACAAGCATGACCGTGTCAGATCTGTAGAAACAGTGCATGTAATAACCCTGATTTTGGGCCTAATTTTTTTTCTTTAAATTGTATCTATTTAGTATTTGATTTACAAAGAACTATTAGATTGAAGAAAACTAGGAAAACAATGAATATAATTTGGAACCCGTTGCACTCGAAATCGCACTATTGGGCAAGCCCGCACAATTACTAAACCCACCATAAATATTTACCTTACAACAATTATTTAATTCATGTATGTGCATGTAAAACAAATACAAAACCAATCTACCTAATTTTCAAATTATGTAATCGTATCAAATTATATACATACTTGAATAACACTTGTTTAAATAACTCATGTTAGTGAGTGTGTTTATCTTGTATATATGTATACATATAGTACTATTTTCAAGATGAAATAAATTTCCAAACAACTTATAAATGTTCATGCACACATGTTATTTTATATAATCACTTATTTTATATAAAGATATGTATTAACTACACTAATTTTATAAAAATGACAAGTGTAGGAGACCTATTTTATAAAAACTCTATAATATTTTATTAAGATTCTCTACTAACACAAGATGAACCAACCCTATAGCAAGTGACTTTCACTCTCTTGCCCTCTCTCCTACTCCAAATCATATGCATACACAAGTATACATATTATTTTCAACTCAAACTCTTTGTACAAGATTACACTCAAATATCACATTGGTTAACTCAAAATCCCTGCATCAAATCTCCCCATATCTTCTAAATATCAAGAAATCTTCCTATATCTCAACCAAATCTTTCACTTAGATTCTGCCAGCATTCTAAAGTCAACTTCGGAGACCCATATCTCACTCCAAACTCAATCAAATGACTCCATTCTTCTTCTATAAAAACCTTCAATCTCCTCCTGAAAGATTCACACCGGCCTCACTTCATTTTATCAAGTTTTCCACCTCTAAATCGACTTAATATCAATATTGCGCAAGAACCGAAACTGCAGTGATACTTTTACTTTGTCATCCTGTTTAAGGCATCAAACGAATTCCGATTTCGTTGATTCTTTTTCCCACTTCCAAGGATTTCATTACTGTTTAGTTTGGTTGAATTCCCAGGTGCATTTGATGCCCAGAAACAACCTGACATCCGCCCAAAAGAGTCACGAGTTCTAGAGGCATCATAGGTGAGTTTGCCCTCTTGTTGTTTTGTGAGTTCAAAAGCCTTTATGCTTACGAAACTTTTCTTGACTCTTGCAAGGTTCAAAGCCCTCCATTAACAAACAAAACATGCCCTTGAACCCTTACGATTGGCTGGAATCAATCATGAGAGAAGCCTCATATTAATCTTCAATCACATCACTTTTCGGTAGTAAAAACCTTTGTCCAATCATGTAAGTTCTTGAAATCGTTTCCTTTGATATTGCTTCTAATCTTTCCATCATCATCTTGATAGTGATAAAGTCCTACTGTTGGACACCATACACAGCCCCAACCGAAACCTCAAGGCAAACCCGAAAACCCCTTAATCGATCGCAGGAAGTTTCATGCTCCTATGTGTAAGTTTCATCCTTGTTAGTTTTATTTCAATTCTCAAGTATAATACATTTAACACCAGCCTTGAATCCGATCCAGGAGTCCCATGATCCTCTCTCGCTTGCTGTTGTGTTCGGCCAAGAGGAAGACCCGAAGCACCATTAAACAAGTTATCACACCTACACACCAATCTTATAAGTTTCATGCTACTATGTGCATGTTTGCTTTCTATTCATCCTTTATCTTGTTTCCACATAATGTAATCAGCCCCTTGTGACCATAATCTCGACATGTTTCAGCTACAATTTGAGTCCTATAGCCGATCCCATCAAGGTAATCGAAAAACCTCAAATTGTTTCCTTACATTTCACATGTAAAGCAAGTAAATACTGTAGGCATTTCACCTAAACTTTTTGTGTTATTGTACCAATGTCTTTCCAGCTCATCGGACATTCTGAAGCTTTCTAATCATACTAAGTCTCAGCCCTAACTCAAGGTACACGAATCCTAACGGAAAAATTTGTTAAATACGTCTATTATTGAGTTTTACACATCATATAGGCACGAATGATATCCATAGCAACCAAAACATTATAAACACTAAATTTCCAGTAAACTAATCACTATAATCTGTACATAATGGTCCCTTGCTTGAAAACCCATTTTGCATAGCATTAAAACCATAAAAACGACATTATGTATGTATATAAAGCATTAAATTTGAAAACCGTACATACTTTACTAAAGATATTAAAAGCACAATTATTACAGTACACTTAATGTACCTTATGGGTTTTAGCAAAAAGAATCACCTTTATCTGACTTACGAGTCAGCCACGCCGTAAAAACCGAGTAAACGCGTTAAACTCGAAACCATATCAAACAATAATATTTTCAGACCTAGAGGTGTCCTAAACTTATTTCTACTATAAATATACATAAAAATGGATTATAAGTCGAACAAGTATTTGTATAATAATTATTATTCTTAATATAGCCGTACGAACATGTGTTTTGGGCTAAACCAAACAGTTGACCATTATTAGACCAAACATAGTAATCGAAACTAAGACGTAAATATCATCATCATCATCATTACTGTTAATTAATTAATATTAATTAATATATGTGAACTATATATTTAGATATATATCAATCTAGCATGAACCGTAATTATATTCTCATAAGACAAAACTCGAACATTCTAATTAAGAACACTTTGTTCCTTAACATATTGCGATAAGCAACCATAACCCTTAATAACCTAAATAAAAACATAACCTTAACCTACTTAGGCCACGAGCACATATAATATGATGCATATTATGTTTAGTGACATGTTATATGCATTTAGGGATGCCTATCATTTGGAGATGTTTATGACGTAGCTTACAAGATTTCTTTAATATGTTTTTCTTCATGTATTAGCCAAGGTGAGTTCATATTGCACACCCTTTTTCTTAAACTTTTGGGTGGATACATGCTTTTATATGTTTTAAAATTATTGGTGTATTATTAATCAAGACCGATTTTGCTGCCATAAACAATCCCCGACTTTGTAGCATAATCATGAACTCCATTAGGAGCCACGGGATATATGGGTAGTACTATCTGGTGAAGACCCCCGCACACACTGGGCCTATATCATGGACGACCTCCCACTGAATGATATAATGGTTATCTTGTGACATATATCGGTGCAGTTTTGTATCTTATGTTGGCAGACATAAGTAAATTTGACCCATAACAATAAGGGGTATGGGTAAGGGGTTTATATATTTTAGATGTTCACAGGTCGTGGACACAGGTTTGATTGTGAACTTGCTTAATGTACACTATACTCTTTAGATCATTTTTATATAAATGTTTTCTTAACATAAACTCATGAAGTCACCAACTTTTTAGTTGACCTAATTATTTTAAGCATGTGTTTAGGTACCTCCTTTCAAGGTGTGGAAATATAGAGAATTAGATACGAGCTTGTTTCGAGATAGAAGATCCTTTTTAGAAGACCTACATCAAATCGTAGAGTTTAACCGAAGAAGCCATGATGGATAGTAGAACATATCCCTTAATTAGATAGTAGTTGAATTTCTAGCTTGTAGTTGTATTTGACATTTAATTGTAACATTGACCTAGTGTCTTCATATACATTTGTTACCTTATTTCCGCTGTGATTTTGATTGGTATTCAATTGTCACGTCCAGCCCCCTAGTCGGGGTGTGATAGTGCAGATGGCGGTTTCATGCCGGAATCTGCCCTAATAGACCAAATCGCACTCAACCAAGTACAAAATAACCAAATACAACCCTAAAACTAACTCCTACAACAAGAAATTTGAACAAATCCAACCAAAAAGTGGTTAGATTGAAAAATCCCTAATTTACTCAAGAACAAACCCTAGAATCAACAAATAAAGGAAAAAAGAAGATGAAAAGGACGGGCAATCACATCTTAGATGTTGAAATCGGGGAAGTACTGCAAGATTTGGGAGGTAGGAGGCTGAAATCGGGTGTTTGGTGGAGAGGGGGAAGTGAATAATGGAGTCAGGCAGGAGATAAGATGTTTTAAACCACTACACGGTTTTCGAGGTAGCAGTGCACGACCATGCATGATTTCGCACGACCATGCGAGATTCCCGCACGACCGTGCGACCTACTTTGCAGTACCATGCCGAATCTTGCACTACCATGTCAACGTGGCAGTTTCCAAACTCAACTCTATAAGGCCTCGTTCCCGGTAAACCTACTTTGGTGTTGGATTTACTCATAAACACAGTTCTGAAATCATAGTTAATTTAAACTTTAGCGGAATAATTTAAAACTTCAACATCACATTACAAATATTCATTTTTGTCTTAGCATACAAATTGTCTTTTCATAACATAATATAAAATAGTCATGATACTTCTTCATAGATGCTAGTCTCTTTAGCTCGTGCCATGTGTCCCTCCTCAAGCCAGCTGCCTCAACCTATTTGCCTGCGTGCATACTAAAAGTCGGCTATGCTGAGTGAGTTCTAGTTAATCAATTGACATACAATACATTCCTGTCCTTACCCATACGCGTCCGAAGATACGTATTCATACCTTACTTTGCTCTTACTTCTATCACACATACTTTATATACATGCATATGTACTTACATACTTTCCTTCATAAAACCCTATGGTATACCATAAGCTATTCTATCTTAAACATCTCAAATATTATAAGGGTCTGGTCCCTAACATCTCAGATATTATAAGGGTCTGGTCCCTGTCATCTCAGATATTATGAGGGTCTGATCCCTGTCATCTTAGATATTATGAGGGTCTGATCCCTATCATCTCAGATATTATGAGGGTCTGGTCCCTATCATAAGCGCATACTTTACTTGTCTTATGTATATAATATTTACATACACATTCATTCACATAACCATCATATAGTAATAACATTCAATGCACGATCATACACGCATCATATACCTATCACTTAGGATAAGCATTTTAACTGCCATATAGGAGTATGCACACAGCCCCGAAAACATAACAAGGAAGTGGGGCTAGAACTCACCTGGAGCCGGTTTCTCTCACCGTTAATGGTAATGCCCTTCCTTAGTTGTGTACGGCTAACTGTACAATACATTATGCGTGTCAATTATCCATTACTACTACTTCCTACATCTAAGTTAATGAAACTCTCAACTAATGGGGGTCCGGGGGCAGCGCCCCTGGTAGCGGGGTCTAGGGGCGGCAACCCCTAGCAGGGTCCAAGGGGCAGAGCCCTGGCTGAGGTTGAGCTGCCAGGTCATATTGGAAAAATTTTATTCACTAACAGTCCTTTAACAAAAACGCATCAGAAAATGAATCGGGTCACATTTTAATAACAACTTAAACAATTTCGCATGGGAGGAATTTCGCATAGAATTTTGCTTCGCATAACTTTTTCGCTTCTCACGACTGAGTGAAGCGAAATACCTGTTTTGCTTCTCATGGATGAGCGAAGCGAAATACTTGTTTCGCTTCTCATGGCTGAGAGAAGCGAAATACCTTCCTTTCTTCGTTTTTACCATTTTAAAGCCATTTTACTTCATGACTCTTCCTCAGGACCTAATTTTTACTCTTTTTCAACTTTCGACACATTCTGACCCCATGCACCTGATCCTGAACCCATATCTCTCATAGTCCAAACGCCACCTTTTTATCTTAAAGTGCACCCGAGAGGTTATAACTTACCAAGTTTAGATTTTTCTTACATTTCACAACCCGATCTATTATTATATCTGTTTGCATGCCGATTCTAACCATAAAACTTAACCATTTAAACCGAAACCCACCTTTTGCTTCGGGTTCGAGTTCAGATCCGGACAATACGTAGATCTGGACGTGATTCTTGTTATTTGATGACGTCTACACACGAGATTCTTCCTTCCTTTTTTTTTACACGGATTTGGATCCAGAATGTAGAGAGAAAGTGTGTGTGTTCTTGAGTGTGTGTGTGTGGTGAAAGGTAACAAAATGGTAAAAGGGTGAAGGGGTTAGGCTTATATAGGGTGCCATGGGCCCCACAACCCACTCACAATTCCAAATCCAAATATTAACCAAACACTTAACACACGACTAACTTAACGACACACAGTTAATAACAAAACTTTCCGTCATTTACTATTTAACAAAAGTTGGATGTTACAAACTCCCAACACCAAATCGGTTCCCGAGTTCGACCATTATGAGTCCTACCCTAAAATCTCACACTCGGAAATTAAAGCACGGAACTCGAAAAAGAACAAACAAAGGTATAGAAACAGACTATTCGATCCCAAAAATAACTAAGAACAAAACAAACACACAAAACTCTAAAAGTTCCTAAACATGCTAAATTTTGATGGAGTTGATAGCTAGACTCACACTCCCCACACTTAGTTCATCGGGTGGAGGTCAACAACCTCCAGAACAGTCTTGATTGGCTCGCGCAAGCAGTGTTTCAAACGGTGACCGTTCACCTTGAAGATGCATCCATCCTCATGGCCGATTTCAACAATATCGTAATCAAAAACCTGTCTCACACTAAAGGGGCCAGACCATCGGAATTTCAATTTCCCGGGGAATAAACGAAGGCGAGAATTATAAAGCAAAATACGATCGACCACATGGAATTGTTTGTGGTCCTTCAACCGGGTGTCATGAAGCTTTTTGATTCTCTCCTTGTAAATTCTCGAAATTTCATAATCTTGGCCTCTCAACTCCTTAAGCTCATGCAAGTGACCAAACCTGTTCCTACACGCGCATGCTAGATCAAGATTTGCACTTTTCAATGCCCAATACGCCTTATGCTCGAGTTCAACAGGGAGATGACACGCTTTTCCATACACCAATTTAAATGGTGTCATACCAATCGGTGTTTTGTAGGAGGTATGGAAAGCCTATAGTGCGTCATCCAGTTTCTCGGACCAATCCTTACGGTTGGCTAACCGTTTTCTCCAAAATCCTCTTGATGCTCCGATTCGTAACCTCGACCTTCCCGCTCGTCTGCGGGTGGTATAGTGTAGAGAATCGATGTTGGACACCATACCGTGACAATGCCTTCTCCAATTGGCATTATAGAAATGTGTCCCTCGATCACTACTAAATGCTTTGGGAGCACCAAAGCGGGAGAACAAATTCTTCAAAAACTTCACCACCGACCTAGCATCATTTGTGGGCAAGGCTTGTGCCTCGGCCTATTTCAAAACATAATCAAAAGCTACAAGGATGTAACAGTGGCTAAAAGAAGTCGGGAAAGGTCCCATGAAATCGATGCCCCATACATCGAAAACCTCACGGACCTGAATCGGTCGCTGGGGCATCTCGTCTCGTGATGAGATGTTGCTTGCCCTTTGGCAAGCATCACAAGACTACACCATGGCATGAGCATCATGGAAGATGGTAGGCCAGAAGAATCCGACATCAAAGACCTTCTTCGCTATGGATGTGGCTCAATGGTGTCCTCCAGTCGGGCCCTCGTGGCAGTGTCTCAAGATTTTTCGAGCTTCATCACCATACACACATAGCTACGCACGAGCTGATCGGCACCGACATGAAACAAGTAACGATCCTCCCAAAAATAATGCTTAACATCAGAAAAGAATTTCTTCTTTTGCTCGTGAGTAAGACCCTTAAGCATGATCCCACTTGCAAGAAAATTTGCAATGTCAGCAAACCAAGGATGCTCCTCATCACGCGTCTCGATATGCATGAGGAACTCATGGGGGAAATTGCCATTTATATGGAACCCCACTTGTTTCAATGAAGCTGAGCACTCAAGATGAGAGAGGTGATCAGCCGCGATATTTTTGGCACCCTTTTTATCACGAATCTCAATGTCAAACTCCTGCAGCAACAAAATCCAACAAATAAGTCTCAGCTTCGCATCTTGTTTACTGAAAAGATAACGAAGGGCTGCATGATCCGTGAACACGATGGTCTTAGAAAGGACAAGATAAGACCGAAATTTATCGAATGCGAAGACAACAACAAGGAGTTCTTTTTTAGTGGTCGTGTAATGCTCCTGCGCATCGTTCGATGTCCTATTGGCATAATAAATTCGGTGAAAGTGCTTATCTCTCCTTTGACCTAAAACCGCCCCAACTGCAAAGTCACTAGCGTCACACATCAACTCAAAAGGTAAGGACCATTCAGGGGCAACCATGATAGGGGCATTTACCAATTTCTCTTTCAACAGCTCGAACTCCCGAAGACATTTGGAGGAGAAAATGAATGAGGCATCTTTCTCAAGGAGTTTCGTCATCGGGCGGGCGATTTGGGAAAAATCCTTCATGAATCGCCGATAGAATCTCGCGTGACTGTGAAAACTCCTAATATACTTCACCGAGTTTGGTGACGGAAGCTTTGAAATGGTATCAATTTTGGCTCAATTAACCTCAAGCCCTGCCTGTGAAGTCTTATGCCCTAACACAATGCCCTCCTTCGCCATGAAGTGGCATTTCTCCCAATTAAGCACAAGGTTGGCTTCCTCACATCGAGCCAACATTCTCTCCAAATTTCTCAAACTATGGTTAAAAGAACTCTCGAGCATAGAAAAATCGTCCACGAAAACCTCCATGGAGTCCTCGATCGTATCATGAAAAATTGCCACCATACATCTCTGAAACGTGGCTGGGGCATTACACAGTCCAAAGGGCATCCGCCGGTAGGAGAATGTGCCATTGGGACATGTTAATGTCGTCTTCTCCTGATCCTTAGGAGAGATGGGGATCTGAAAATATCCCGAAAAACCGTAAAAAAAAATAGAACATCTTTCTCAACAGTCTCTCCAACATTTGATCAATGAAGGGCAGTGGAAAATGGTCCTTCCTCATGGAGTCATTGAGTTTGCGGTAGTTAATTCAACCCTCCATCCCATGACGGTACGAGTGGGAATCAACTTGTTTTTCTCATTCACGACAACCGTCATACCGCCCTTTTTCGGGACAACCTGCACCTAGCTCACCCATAGGGAATCAGAGAGTGGATATATCAATCCAACATCGAGTAGCTTGATGACCTCTTTCTTCACAGCGCCTTGCATATTTGGGTTGAGACGCAGCTGGTGCTGCACCACAGGTTTATTCTCTTCCTCCATCAAGTTCTTATGGGTACAAAAGGATGGACTGATCCCTTTAATATCCATGATCTTCTAGGCGATCGCGTGCTTACGCCTTTTGAGAACCATGAGCAATTTAACCTTCTCCTTGCTCGACAAACTCGCAGAAAAGATAATAGGCAACCGGGACCCATCCTCCAAAAAGGCATACTCCAAATGAGATGGAAGTTCCTTAAGCTCGATGAATGGTGGGTCCACAACGGAAGGTTTTGCTTTAGGCTCGGCAATGCGATCAACATTCTCAATCCTTTCTAGACACTCAGGAGGCTCGTGATCTACACCACAGACCAACTCCTTGAATAGAGGTCCACTGACAAAGTCAGAGACCTCTCTGACACACAACTGAGTATCCAAAGAGTCCTCCTCACACATGTCCTGTATGTTCTCACAAATGCAAGAATCGATGGTATCAATGAAGAGTACGTCATCATGATCCTATGGATCGCGCATGGATCTCCCAATATCGAAGATCACCTCCTCGTTTCCAACTCTAAGAGTGAGTTTGCCGGTGCAGACATCAATGAGAGCTCTAGCAGTGGCTAGGAAGGGACGGCCAAGGATAAGTGGCAAGTTTTTATCCTCATCCATGTCTAAGATCACAAAGTCAACATGAAACACAAATTTATCGATTTTCTCAAGCATATTTTCAACTATACCTCTCGGGTATTTCACTGAGCAGTCGGTAAGTTGGATGCTCATGCGAGTAGGCTTAGGCTCACCTAGGTCTAGCTTTGCAAAAATAGAATAGGGCATTAAGTTTATGCTAGCACCTAGTTCGGCTAAAGAATTACTAACCGACAAACTACCGATCCAACATGGAATGGTAAAACTGCCCGGATCGGTCATTTTTTTTTGGCAATTTATTCTGAATGACCACGAAACACTCCTCATTCAAAGTCACACAAGAAAGCTCCTCTAATTTCTTCTTGTTCGAGAGGAACACTTTTAGGAACTTAGCATACTTATGCATTTCTTTCAATGCATCGATAAAACGGAAGATTAATGTGATGCTACTTAAAAAGATTTAAGAATTTCTCGTACTATCTCTTCCATCTTCTTCTTCTTCAAACGGCCTGGGTATGGAATGGTAGGAACATAAGTCCTGACTGGCTCATTGGTTTGTGCGGTACTTTTTGGGGCTAGCCTCGGGCACCTCACCAGGAGTCTCAGTATCGATCTCATCGGAAATCGGTTTTGATGTGGAAACCGATGCGTCAACAGGAATGGTGGATCTACCACTGCTCAGGGTAATAGCCTTAGCCTCTGCATTTGGATTTCTCTCGGTGTTACTCGGAAGGCTACCCTGCGGTCTCTTAGCGAGGAGTTGAGCAATCTGTCCAACTTGGTTCTCAATGGTCTGAATGGACGCTTTCTGATTCCTCAACTCGAGATCGTGTCTCTTGAGAGTCTCATCAATCTTCAGGTTCCTCTGCTCAGCCAATTTGTTTGAGATATCGGTTTTAACCAAAAGCCGAGTCAAAAGGTTTTCAACACTATACCCCCCACCAGACTAACTACCACTGCTGGAATCTTGAAACTTAGGCTTTTGCTGGTAAGATTGATTTTGGGGTTAACTTTGGTAATTTGGCTTGGGGTCAAACCCCGGTGGCATTTGATTTTGATTTTGATTACCACCACCATCTTTCCAATAGAAATTGGGGTGATTTCTCCATCTCGGATTGTAGGAGTTGCTATAGGCATTGTTTTGGCGGTCTACAAAGTCAACATCCTCCACCACCATGGCATGCTGGCTCTGACTGGTCTAGTGTTTTTTTTCACACACCCCACAACGAGAGTTAGATTTGGCAAGATTGGATTGCATTGGTTAAATCTTTTGGTAAGGGCTTCTAACTGGGCGGAAACAAGAGTGCTAGAATCGACATGATGAACACCCTTAGAGGAATGAATACTATGAGGCGGATTATATGCTAAACTCTTCTTAGCAGTTCTCTCTCCAAGATATCCAGTGCCTCATTTGGGGTACACCTACCAAAATCTCCTCCCGCAACCTGATCAACGGCCTGCTTCTGCGCTCCGTATAAAGAACCAAAGAAAGTACATCATTGAAGCCCTCGACTCAAACATGATGAGGGCATTTTCTCAACAATGCCTTAAACCTCTCCCATGAAGCATGAAGTGACTCGTCATCATCAACACGAAAACCAGTGACGTTTTCATGGTATTTTGCAGTTTTATCGGGTGGGAAGTACTAAAGAAGAAACTGCTCAACGAATTGGTTCCAAGTGGTGATGGAACCGGAAGGGAGTGCCTCTAACCACTCCAAGGCAAACCAGCGAAGTGAGAACGGAAAAAGTCAGAGTTTCATGGCATCATCAGAACACTCATGATTTGAATGTCGCACATAATCGAAGGAAATGTGCATCATGAGCATGTGGATCCTCGTTCTGGAGACCATTGAAAGAAACAGAATTTTCGACCATATGAATAATACTCGACTTGATCTCGAAACTCACGGAAATATCGGGATGCTTGACGCTGCTGCCGTAACCATCTAGGGACGGTGTGGCAAAGCCGTCCATGTGACCTTGATCGTTTTGATCCGCCATTTCTTCAACTTCTACCTCGGGGATCGCTTCTTCCTCCACAATTTCGTTTTCAAAGACCTTGGAAGTTTAGCGTGCTCTCCTCCTCAAACCTTCTCGAAGATGTCGCTCGGGTTCAGAAAGGGGGGAAATAAGCTTAGGACCGGGCATGGTGGACATGCATCACCCGGAAGAAACGCGAAATGGAAACGAACAAGACACGAAAAAACTAGCTAAAAATACAAATAAAAATAACACAAGATGAATAAAAATGAAATAAGCTAAAATAACACAGAGTAAAAATATCAACTAGGCAAATCAATTACTCGTATCGTTTTCAAAAAATCACTCAGTCCCCGGCAACGGCGCCAAAAACTTGATGTTTGTGAATATATATATATATATATATATATATATATATATATATATATATATATATATATATATATATATTGGATAAAAGTTTCACACCAATCGGGGTTTTAAAAAGGGTTTTCACCTACTACCGAACCACACACGAAAGGCAAGTGTACCTATAGTTTGTAGCAAAGTGTCAGCAAGAACAAGTGTCAATCCGTGGACATGGTTAATTTTTTATACTAAATAGTTGTAAATGATGAACCGAACAAGCAAATCAAATAAGATTTCAAGTTACTAAACTAACATACAACAATAACAAGGCAAATAAAAATACCCATGGACTCCTGTGGTCGCGCGGCGCCCTGGGTGTAGGGGAGGAAAAGTTTGTTGTTTGGCAATATAGGTCCTTGAACTTTCTAAAATGGCTATTTCTTGATTATTTTAAAGTTTAAACAAAGAATGAACAACTTTAAGAACATAAAGGATACAAAATGAAAATACAAATCTTAAATACTTATAATTACGTGATTTTATTAATGATATAGATTCGAATAATGTTCGTAAACCGTTAAAATAAATATAAATACGAATACGGAAAAACCCAAAATGTTACAGTTTAGTCACAACTAATTATCGATTTGGTTATATATTTTCTGCTTAGTGTTTAACATTACGATTAACCAAACTGCTTAAAGATATATGTGAGTGTGTATATTATGTACACACTAGATTCTTCCTGATTGGTCTTTTTTTTAATTGCTCAAACGGTCAATGTGGTTTTTAAAGTTATTTATAGCCAATATTCGAATTGACCGAACCATACCAAATAAACCGAATCGAATAGTAAATCAATGATTAGGTTAAATTATAACTGGTAAACTAAATATTGTGGTTAGGTTATCTCTTTAGTGTATGGGATAACAATTAACTAAACCTGAGTGGTGTGTGTATTTGTACACGTTAGATTCTTCCCTATTAGTCTTCTTTATTTCTTTAACCGAATTAATCAAATCGTAACTAGATTAATTAAACCGAATAATTAACCGATGGTTCAGTTAATTCATAACTGATTTAACCCAAAATTATGGTTCGTTTGTGGCTATAGTGTATGGCATAACAATTAACCAAACCGCTTAATGCTTATAGATAGATATATGTGCGTGGCTGTGTATGTAGATATTGGATTTTTCCTAGTTAGTATTCTTTTTCTTGTTGGTGTCTTCATAGAGAAATCTAACTCATTTCTTTATGCTTCTCAAGTCATCTTTAATGTAATTATTATTATACATTTTTTGTTTTTAGGCTATGTAGAATAAAGTGATTAGGAACACTTAATGTAATTTATTAACCTAAAACAAGTGCCTCCACATCATAGAAAAAGAACCACTGCCATTATGTTTAAAACATCAGTGTTGAAATTGTCCAAGTAATGTTTTAATATCAAATGGAGTTAACACCCAAATGTCTTTAGTGGATGGCATTATCATTAACCGAATCGAGTGTCTATGTTTCTACACACTGGAATCTTCCCGATTAGTCATGTTTATTTCTTTAATCAAATGAACCAAACTGAGTAATTAATCGATGATTAAGTTAAGTCATAACCGATTAACCGAAAATTGTGGTTCGGTTATGGCTTTAGTGTATGGTATAAAGATCAACCGAACTGCTTAAGCTTATACATATACATGTGTGTAGACATTGTATTTTTTCTGATTAGTGTTCTTTTTTCTCCTTTTCTTTTGGAGTCTTCATAGAGAAATCTAACTCATTCTTTTATGCATTTTTCAAGTCATCTTTAATGCAATTATAATACATTTTTTGGTTTTTAGGTTCTTCAGAGTAAAGTGATTACACTAATGTAATTTGAACCACTGGCATTTGGATCATTATACTAATCCAGGAAAGCTAGACAACTTAATTAAGGTTTGTAAGACTCATCATATGTTTAAAACATTAGTGTCGAAAATTTCCAAGTAAAAGATGAATATACTTTACAATTTCAACATTGATGTTTCATAATAAAAGGGAGTTAACACCCTTTGATTATGAAGTTACTTGACTCATCAAAGTTTGTTTAAATGTATTATAACAATCTTATCTCAACTTACTTGAGTTAATCGATTCAGCTTATTTGAATTTTATAATTTTGAAGTTTAAAATTACAGTTTAACCGCTCCTATTTTAATTTAGTTAAACAGCACACGACCTGATCCAAATAGCGGACGATCCAAAAATTCTAACGTTTGATGGTGAAAAGTCTTTTGAAAAAAGGGACCACATTGGAAAAAAATCTTGAGTCCGCCACTGGCCGAGCTCGAGCTTTGTGTAAGTTAAACGAGTCGAGCTCTGGCACGACTTGGAAGTTGGATCCTTTACACGCGTAACGTCTATCCATTTATTTTTGTAATTTGAAAACAGCAGACATTTTATACATTACTTTTAGTAATTTTAATAACATTTTTTGAACTTTCAGTCATTTGCATTGCATGAGACTTCCTTCTAGTTCACAAAAGTGAGTTATTGCTTTCCATTCAATTACTCCAAGAATCCTTGAACCCAAATTCCTTTCGTGTAATCAACAATATTCTTAATCTCCACTATCTATTCATGCATTCTGTTCTCATCTTCATTCGTTAAACAGCAATCTACCAGCCTTTTCTTTTTACAGTTCCCTTATCCAATTTGCCGAAGTCTCCTTTTCTGCAATATTGCTCCCCACCAGGTATGTCTCTTGTTTTTTGACTTTTATTTGTTCATATGATTAATATTTAGACAAGGGAATTAAATTTAATTTAATTGAAAATGAAAGAAACATAATAATATGTAAGGAATGCAGAATGCTCACCAAGTGTTTAAGATAAAAAGCATAAATGAGAAGTATATATATTGTCACACCATTTCCCAAAGAAGCAAATAAGTGAATATGAAATCAAAGTACTAATAAGGATAAACGTTTTCATTATTTTTATCTTTTATAGTTTGAGCATAGGGGTGCTCAGTATTGGATTCGGATTTGAAAAATGCGAATTTCGACTTGATTCGCATTCGATTTTTAAGATTCTAATTCGTTTTTTAAATTCGAATTCGAGTCCAATAATCTAATATGAATTCATGATTTTCATTTCAATTCGTTTCGAATTCGAACTCAGATTTTACATAATTTTTTTTATGTTTATACACACGTGCGCGTTCACATACACACATACATAGACACATATTCTATATACACATATACATATACATATACACACATGCATTTGATACATAAAGCTATTAGCCATAAACAACCATTTAGTTCCATATTTGACTTTATTAGTAGTGTCTTATGTTATGCTTCCATATTCAAATTTGTTAATAGTAAACAACCATCTAGTTCAATAAACACAAAACTATTTTATTCATTAGTAGTGTCTTATAACCTTATGCTTCCATATTCGAAACTAAATTCGTTTTGAAAGTAAAAGTAAATTAATTTATTATTTTAGGAGAATCTGAATTAATTTGAATTCGATTCGAATTCGTGTTCAAATACGAATCGAAGCAATTGAGCGTAATTCTAATACGAATACAGATAAAAAAAAATTATTCGGATAATTTGATTCGATTAATTCAAAATTCAAAATTCGTTAAACACCCTATTCCAGCATGACTAAGACATAGTAAGCATCCATGCTGTTGGGAAATATATGGTGTTTCTTTTACATGATTAACATCCTAAATTTTAGAATATTGATCATCTGACTACAAGTAGGATATGCTTTGTGTAAGTAATCTGATGTCTTTTGGTTAAGCTGAAACATCAAATAATTTGTTGTAGAAGTTTAGATTTTCTTTTCCGCATTATTCGCATTTCTCATAATTGCTTTATGAATCAACGTTTGATTTTTTGTAGAAATAATATATCCATTAATATATTTGTATTTTTATTGAAAGTAAATCCGAATTAGCCATTGTGTGAAAGTTAAAGGGGATTAAATGACTACAAGTAGCATATGCGTTGTGTTAAGGATCACTGTAAGTTTCAAGAATTATAATTAATCAAAAAAGTTGATTTAGGTTGAGATCAAAATCCGTGTTCGTGTTCTTGGTCCCGATTTTCAATATGGTTTTTTTTAATACTTACTATTATATGAGGGTATTTGTGGTTATGTGAGTTCTATAACACATGTATTTGTATATAATGTAGTTGCAATGGAATAGCGTAAGCATTTTAGTCACCGGCATATGCTACACCTCGGTCAATTGTAGCCTGTCCACGACAATAAAACTCAGACGAAGATGATAATGATGACGGAGATGAAGAAGAATATAAAGATAAAGATCGTATTGAGGTGGAAGAGGACCATTTTGGCATATGCCAGATGTGTGAGGAAGAGATCTATTCATTTCATATATGTTACTACACATGCAATGATTGTGACTACTCTCTACACAAATTCTGTGCAGAACTGCCCAAAACCCGACAAGCCCATCCATTACATCCCGACTACAGTCTTACAACATTGTAGGTGCCTTACAAAAGGAGGTGTTATATTTGTAAATGTAGCATTCGTCAATTTTCAAACCCGAAACCCAACCCATTTTAAAATTCTCATATAATTTGGATCCACATTTCTTAATATCATGACATTTTGATTCGTTTTTTTCATAATTTGTTGTTGTTTGTTGTTGTTGTGGTAAAGATTGAGACGGGTTGTCAGAGTCATTTCTATTGCTGCCTAAGAGCCCTACCCCTACTTAAGGTCATATGATCATTGACTAAGTTTTCGTCATTAATTTATTTACTTCTCATGTATGTATATTAGTTATTGTCATAGCAATTTTAAGTCTTATATGTTTACGAATTCACTAATAGCTTTACGCTCGGATTTATGAAACAACATTCATATCACGTCAATTTATAAACTCAGATAAACAATATATAGTTTATTATATGGAATATGTACTACTAATATATAAGTTGATATATTCACTTTTATTATTTATTTAAACTTATTATTTTTAAGAATGTTTCATCCTCATGTACCTAGACCATATTTAAGTATTCTAATATTTTCATTTTTCATCTATTGAGTCAAAATCATTTAATTCTCCATTTTTATTGCTTAAGACTAGCCTTTTGACTTGTTCTTGAAGTTAATTTTTTCTGTCTTGCTATTAACGATTTTATGACTATATAAACTCAACTCCATCTATTATTTCTCTTGCCCAACTCATTTCTCACTCATAGTCTATTTGCTCTCTCGCTTGTTGCATTAGTGCTAAAGTTCAAGTTTGACCAAGAAAGTCAAACCGTTCAAGTTCTTTTTCTTTGTTATTCCATTCTCGGGTAATTTATTATTTATGTGCAACACATCGTCTTGTTATCACCATGTTGTCACCTTATGTCGACAGTCATGGTTGTGTTTCACTACCGCTTATCGGCTCATTTAATGTTTGGTTATAAAAGTTTTATGTTTAAAAAAACTAACCTTTGCAAAACTAATAAAACCAAACTAAACCTTTCCAACATGTCACTTTATCTTATCATTTCAAATATGTTACACATAAACCCAACTCAAAACCGAGTTCATGTCCGACCAAAAATGAACCACTCGATTAACTTGTTTTCTTTAATAATAATCGGTTCGGCAACAAACCAAGCTCATTAAAATAAATTAATAAATATTATAACCTATATTTCCCAAAAACTAAAATAAATTGACTAAAAGTTAAGTAACTAACTTGTTTTTCTCTTAACTTATAAAAATAGAATAAAATTATATTTTTAACAAAATTTTTATTCGTGAATTTATAAACTGAACATGCCGGCCATCTTTTTTTCTTATCTTTCCTCAAACTCTTTTTGACCCTAGTTGTTTCTTATCTAAGGTCGCTCGTTGAACCGAACTTTGTCGGTTCACTCGCTTAAGATATCTTCGCTTATTTTCTCTTTTCCCGTTATTTAACAAGTGAATTTTCATAACCCCTTTTTACGTTTACACGTTTTGGGGTGTAGCACGTTACAAACTTTTATTTTCTATTTAATGTTGTAAACTAAAATTCACACACGTGTCTTGTATGTATTTGTTTCGTATCATATTGCTTGTAAATTATGTGATTATGTGCAAGTTGTTTATTGTTTTTTTTGGTGGAAGAGATTCATACACATACTCAAACACAAAGTGGGAGGGTCCGACGAGATGTACCTGCGCCGCCTATTCTTTCACATTTGTTGGAATGTTTAACAATATCATTATCATTATCTATACTCCAAGTAGCTCGGTGAACGGGGGTTCCTTAGTAGATTTGATTTATTTCAAGCGAACAGGAATAT
This sequence comes from Bidens hawaiensis, assembly GCF_021521415.1. Classification (NCBI taxonomy): domain Eukaryota; kingdom Viridiplantae; phylum Streptophyta; class Magnoliopsida; order Asterales; family Asteraceae; genus Bidens; species Bidens hawaiensis. Next base: position 85,263 of record NW_027491426.1, on the reverse strand, counting down.
CATGTATTTAGTTTAGTTTACTCTATGATTGAGACGTTACATCTTGACTTGTGAATTTTACACTTTTTGTATTATATACATATACAAAATTTATGAACTCTCACCAACTTGACAAATATATTATTTTCAATGTGTAACAGGTTAAATCGATGATGTGCTAAGGATGAGGATCATTAGTATACATTAGATTGTTGAATAAAGAACTTATTTACTTTTTTGATGAAGTGTTATTGTTTCCTTTTTATTTATGAAAAATTTATGTACTTGTGATGATATGAAATGAAATAAATATAATTATTGTCGCTTAATAGCATTACGAGCTTATGAGTAATCTGTACGTTACACCCGGTCGTATTCTGCTTAAAGGCCGGGGTGTTACAGTAAGCTTAAGCAAAAAAAATGTCTACTAGCACTATTGTTCAAAACTGTAACTTCTGGACGGACATAATCTGTGCAACCATGTCTGTAAAGAAGATGGACCACCCAAGTCACCCTCACCAACTACAACATTATTTCGATCGAATGATATCTTGTTGTAGTGCTTGTGGTGATGAATATGCAGTACCTTCTATCATTGTACCACATGTTCTTGGTTCAGGATCCATTTGGGTTGCGCTTTGCTTCTAGCCAAGTTACTTATCCAACAATCCAAAAACAAGAATTTTAGCGATTCTCATTTATTTACCCTTTCCTATTCCTTTACTTATATTGAATTAAAGGGTAGGTTTTTTCCCAGTTGTAGAGTTTGGCAGAAATGTTTTCATCGACCGGAAGACAAAGATTACTTATGGCACTGCAGACGCGATAAATGTCGATATTACGTCCATGTTGATTGTGTGACTTCAAAGAAAGATGCGTTTATGTCTTCTGTCTTGATGCCCGCAGGATATTATTTATTCTTTTCTTTCTAATAGTATATATTGTTCTTGTCAATTTGAACTTAACTTACGTCACATCATTCGTTAATCAGACTATGGCAAAACTTACAAATAATTCAAAGACGATGATCATCTTAATCTAATTCACTGTCCATTTGCTGATGAAAATGTCAACTTTCTCACACACCATTTTAAAAACAGAGGTGAATTAGTTGTTAAAAGGAAGATTGATGGTGAAATGTTTTGTCACCCGCACCCGCTGATTCTTATTGACACATTACTTAACGTGTCAGTTTCCCTTCATGATCCCATGACAAAAGTGGAACTACTTTGTGACGGATGCGTGAGACCAATCACCAATATTGTGATTTTGTTCTTCATGAGGGGTGCACGATGCTACCCTCTAAAATACCAGACCACCATCACCGTCCGGTCATACGCTTGTCTTCATGCCAAAGACCCCTACAGACTCCTTAGGTTTGTTTTACTGTGAGATCTGTGAGTTACCTTGCAATGGTTTTGCATATGGAGGCATGCAATGTAAATATTATGTGGATGTCAATTGTGGCTTCATATCTGATGTAATCACACATGAAGCCCACCCTAACCATCTCCTATCAATATTTAAATCCTTATCATCAGTGTATAAGGGTTGTAAGGCAAGTTGGCAGCTTATGTATGATATGGTGTATTATTGTCCCACTTGTAAATTGTATCTGCATGCGAGGTGTGCTTTGTTATTACCTAGAATGATAAGGCACAAGTACGATAAACATCCATTGACTCTAAGATACTATCTCATGAGAACCATAGTGGCGAATACTTTTGTGAGATTTGTGAGGATGAGTTTGGCCCGAAAAATTGGTTCTATCATTGCAGCACGTGTGACTACTATATGCACACAGCTTGTGCCCCCTAAAGCTTCAGTGAGAGCGGTCTACAGCTTCCATGATCTGGATTCCTATCTCTATCTTTAAGTTTTTAATGTCAAGTTTGGAAGAAGAACTAAGCTAAGAGATCACCCGCATCGTATAACCTTTGTACAAGGTATTATGGATGACGGTTAATGCATTCACTTTGATAGATATTTGAAGTATGAAATGATCTTTAAGTGCTTCCCGTGCAAGTTTGCACTTCATTACGACTGTGGGTTGAACTTGCACTTCATTACGACTGTGGGTTATCATCTGTTCAAGAAACATCATATACAAGTATCTGACTTTTGATGTCAAATTTAAATTGCAAATCTTCGTCATATTTAAATTGCAAGTATCTGACTTTTGACGGTTTATTCCGTGCTGACATCGGGAGACCATTATTAGGGGTGAAGCTTCTTGGGGGAGCTGTTAGTAAAGACACCGGGTTTATTAAGGGTTTGGCAAAGAAGAGAGCTACTAATGCTGTTGATTTGATGCGTCTTCTCCCAAAACTTGGTGACCCGCAGAGTGAGTTACTTTTGCTTTGATCATGTATGGGTATTGCTAAACTTTTCTTCGGTTTGAGAACATGCCAACCTGTACACATGATGGAGGCAGCGGTGTTTTTTGACAAGGGATTGCGTGAGGCGATCGAGGACATTGTAGTTTGTGGAGGTCCTTTCTTTGGAGACCTCCAATGGCGACTTGCTTCCTTACCCATTAAGAATGGGGGTTTGGGGTTGTATTCGGCAGTAGAGGCTTCCTCTTATGCGTTTGTGGCCTCGAGAGCCCAATCGTGGGTGCTTCAGGATCACATTTTGCGAGACAGTGGTATATGTGGGATGGATTCTGATTATTCTTGTGCTCTGGCTTGTCTTCGTGATATGATTCCAAGCTTCGATTTTAGCAGTTTCTCTAACAAAGAGACCGCCCCCTCTAAAGCCCAACATGCATTGGCGAGCACTCTTTTTAGTAAAATTGTTCACGACATGGAGTCACACTTTAACATGACAAGCAGACAAAAAGCCATTTTTGAGTGTCTACAAGCACCACATGCTCAAGATTTTCTTCTTGCTATCCCTATAGATGGGTTAGGCCAGCATATGTCTCCAGTGGAGTATCGTAGTATCCTTAAGTATCGCCTTATGATTCCTCTATTTCGGGTTGATGAGATATGTCCTGTTTGTCGTAAAGCGTGTTTAGACTCATATGGGGAGCACGCGGTGCACTGTAAAGAGCTCCCGGGGTTCAAGTACCGACACGATCTGGTTAGGGATGTGCTCTTTGATATATTCAGGCGAGTTGGAATTTCTGTTAAGAAAGAAGCACCTGTGAATTTCCTGACTTACCCGTCGGAGGGAAGATCATCTCTTCGACCGGCTGACATTTTGGTGTTTGGATGGATAGGAGGGAAACACGTGTGTGTGGATTTAACAGGGGTTTCTCCTTTGGTGGACTTAGGGAGTAGTGGTTTCGCGGTCGGTCAAGCCGCATTAAAAGCTGCTTCAAGTAAGGTGGCAAAACATGAAAAGGCGTGTCTTGACAACCAACATGTATTTATTCCTTTTGCTTTTGACACTTTTGGTTTCCTCGCGCCTGAAGCTGTGGAGCTACTTACCCGTGTTCAGCGGGTCATGCATAGTAATGTTATGACTCCAAGATCAGCAAATATAGTTTTTAAAAGATTGGGTTTTGCGATTCAAAAAGGGGTAGCGGCGCAGCTTATTGCCCGCTTGCCTTCTGTTTCGATGTAATCCAATAAACAATCATATATTATAGAAGCAATAAAGACCATATTCGATTTTATATATTCATATGAGTTGATTTTAATGTATCACTTACATTTTAAACGTAAACTTAATATATGGTTATAATTCAATTTATTGTTCTTCTGTTGCTTAAGATGTAAAAAAGAGAGCCAAATTTGGCAATCCAAAGTACGTGTAACTTAAGTGTGTTATTAAAAGAAATAAAACGAAAATAGAAGTGTCCTATTTAACTTTGGGGTTCTTGTTCATGGATGTTTAAATCGATGGGATTTTGCACCCAGGAAGAAGAAACCAAAACGTAGTTGTGACAACCGGCATTTTTAGGATTAACTCCGTTAACTAAACTTTGTTATCTCTATTCACTCCGTTAGTGTAACATCCTGGATTTTTCGTATTCATATTCGTTTACATTTAACCCAATTCAGGAACGTTATTCGGATTTTTATCCAACATTTATAGGTATTCCTTGATGTATATTCATTTCCTACCCTTTATGTTATTTAAATTAGTTAATTGTTGCTTAAAAACTCTTAACTAATCAAAATTTAACACTTTAAACAAATTCAAGGACTAAAATTGCCAAACCAAGAAACCTCCCCACAATAGACCCGACGCGCCGTGCGGCCATGATGTTTGAAGTTGGTCGCGCGGAGCCATGGCACGTCTGTGCAGATCCTCTTGATTATTTTGCTTTCCTATTTTGTTTTTGGTACTAAATCACTTATTTTTTTGACCAAATCACTTTTTTTTTAACCGAATCACATGATTTAAGCCCCAAGAAAACTAATATAGACTAAGTACTTGTCCACATACATTAGCCCTTCCTCAAGAATGGATTTTGGGTGAATATATAATTGATTTGATCATTAAAGCTTTATTCGGTTTCTTAAACGAGTAAATTAAGCAAATTTGATTCATATTTGTATATATTATATAAACAAGGCTTATTTTACCTGCCACAATCTTCTCTAAACCCTAACTATACATTCCTAGCCATCACCTACCTCTAGCCTCCATATTCTTTTTCATTTTGTCATAATACTCGAATAAACAAACTTTGGTGTTTGACTTTACCATTACTTTAAACTTTGACTTCACTTTTCGGTTGATTCATACACTTTTCGGATAATTTTTTTGCTGTAAATCATTCATATATATTCTTTAGTCAATAATCCTCAATCAATTTCTGAGATTGAGAGGTATTGACTGATCAATTTGACTTAAAACCGTTTAAGGGCAAATTGGTCAACAAGTTTGACTAATCAGTTTCTCATGCTTCTAATCGGAACCGGCTTTCTGTCCAAAAGACTTTTATTTTTGTTTTGAGATTTTAAGGATACTGACCAAAACCCGAATTTCAACTCACTGTTCGGATTCTGGTCCGTACCAGCTCGCTTAAACTTTTAATTTCTCATAACCGGAGTTCTGGACATCCGTTTGGATCGATTCCAGCGGCTATGTTCTCGGTTTTCATCATAGTTTATTATCTCTAAGTTTTTAGGTGTGTTTGGTTTATCTCAGTCAGCACGTTAACGAACGGTTCGTTCGTTTAAACATGCTTTCATTCTTATTTCTCGCAAACTCACTTAATCATCAAGGTGAGTTTGATCATTCCCCTTTATTTTACTGTTTTAAACGTTTTGGAGGGACATATGCTTATTTAATTCATATTTTATATCGTATATATACACAAACTCGCAAACAATATTTATTATGTGTATTTCAACCAAATGCTAATTGCTACTTACTTATGTGTTTATATTCTGTCATATTCTAAGAGGTCCATCAGAAGTCTAGCATGTCACTATGACCATACACTGTCTTAGTAGCCATAGCCCGTGTTCTTGAGGAATGGTCAAATGGCATCACATTTATATGTTAGTCATACTAGCCAATGCCCGATTCGCTAGGCAACGACCGATTGACACATTATTTGTTTATGATTTGATTGACTATTACTCACATATTTTTGTTTGTGCCTTTATTATTTATTATACATTATATATATATAATGTACATGACAACTGGTGATCATCTCACTCAACATGTGTTGTTGACAAATTTCTTTATTTTCTATGCATATGCAGGTTAACAATTTATTCGAAGCTAAGGTGAATAACGCATAGAAAGACCTTAGAAAATAAAATGAAAAATATTTAAATGTTATTTGTTTGGAATTGTTATTGACAAGTTTGAAAATTTGTGCACCTTAATTTGAAATAATTAATTTAATAGATATTGTCATATTTTTTATTTATGATAATACCTTTGAGCTGTGAATGATCAGTTTGTGCCCCCGCATTTCCGCCTTAGGTTGGAGTGTGATAGATTGATTTCCGAGCCAAAGGTTTTAAGATAGGTCGTTAGAAATTGTCCTAGAAATATGATTAGGACCCCATACGTGCTTATCTGACTTCCTTATGTGCCTATTAATTGTTTACAGATTATTTGAGCTAATTATTTTATTTTATTTTTATTTATTATGCACACACACAAATTTTGAGGCTATGCCTCACCTTCAAAATATTTTTCCTAAATCCTTTTTAGTAGATTGCCTTTTATTTTGGGAAATTAGTTAAGAATTCTCGTGTTTTGCTTATAATCCCTCACCTTAGGGTATGGGAGTATGACATGTTCCTTTAAGTAACTGGAAGGGGGAGAGAACTGTGAGTGGGGTCTTGGCAAAACGGTTCCGAGAACCCAAGGTAAGACACTATTCCTTACTTGGAGTATAGCCTGGCCACAACACTCGATCTTATGGGCCAAAGCGGAACAAGATGTCATACGACCGGAACCCTGAGTGGTCAAACGTGACTAATTCAATGGTCACATTCCTTTTATAAAAACCGAATTCACGGTGGTTCGTGGCTAAATTCGAAAAAACTTCCAATATTTTATTTTTCTTTATTTTAAAATGCTTAATTGGGTGAAAAATCCATGACAACCAATGGACACTCCAACTATCCACTTCTCAACCTATTTTGATTTGATATTTGGTTAAAAGTATCACCCGTGGTGATTCACAAGATACTTCAACTACTCATATTTGGATTCGTTAATTTGATATTTAGTTGGGTCAGTTAAAATGCCATGTAACGCTCATGGGCCAACCAACTCCATTGATTTGATAATTCGTTATTTAGTTGGGTCAGTTAAAATGTTGTATAACACTCATGGGTCGACCAACTCAATTGTGTTTTAACTCGTTATTTTAATTGGGCCAATAAATTGCCATAGAACGCTCATGGGAAGCCCAATCACAAAATTTATGTTGCTTTATTTAGTTCGGCCATTCAAATTGCCATGGAAAGCTCATGGGAGGTCAACTCATTAGATATGCTTCGTTATTTAATTTGGGTTCTCAAGATACCATGGAAAGCCAATGGAAAGCCCAACCCATTAGCATTTTATTTTTGGGTTTTACTGAACAATGATATTTATTTAAATATCTCAAAATCGTTTACATTATTTTAAATTATGACTCATCCTCAAGTCATGATGAATCACTAACACAATTTTATTACATTCACTATTATCTCACATTGACTCATTTACAGAACTTATCCATTATCTCATGAAATTTCATCTTTGGTCCTCATAGAATGTCTTCTCTAATTCATCTTTGGTCCTCATAGAATGTCTTCTCATAGAATGTCTTCTCTAATTCATCTTTGGTCCTCATGAAATTTCATCTTTGGTCCTCGAAAGGACTTTAAACCTACTCTTGACAACTCCAAAACCGAATCCTCAGCTGATTCCAAGGCCGTACCCCAACCTACTACGCACAATAACAATCCTTCTCACCACAAATGTAAGTCCAATAACTAAAACTATGCCATTAACCAATACAACCAACAACCTTAACCAAACCAAACTGTCTCGAACAAGAAACCTTATACCGGACCTTACCCGTTATGCTTCACTTGCAACTATCATCATCCTGCTCAATCCCCGTGCCGTTTTTGCACCAATTGCAATCGTTACGGCCACCTTGCTAATGTTTGTCGTACACTGCCTGGAGCGCAAGCCGCCCCACAACGGTCTGCACCACCTGCTCCTAGACCCCCTAGTACCCGTGCTTGCTACAATTGTGGAGACCCTAATCATCTCTGCAATGCGTGCCCTCAACTCATCCATGCACACCAAGTTCAAGCTATACCTGCACCATACTACACTACCAATGCTCATCAATTTCAAGCCTATCAACCCTACATTCTTCAAGCTCCTCTTAATCAAGATAATTCCTATTTAACCCAAACCTATCAAATCCCGTAACCGCAAGCTTAAGTTTACCAAACTTACTCCAATCAAACCCCACTATTGCCATCTGTTCAAGCTCAACCTATTCATGCTATTCCAAATCCATCTACCTCGACTGCTCAAGTTCTTATGGATCCAACTATCTCACGTTCTCTAGGTCAAGTGAATCCAGTCAACCATAACTAAATCTTCTTGAAGACTTTGAAGATATTTGTTAATTTTGTTATCTAGATCTTAAGTTATTTTATCTTTTCAAGTTATGCATTGTATCGCATCTTTACGTAATTGTGGTCTTGGATAATTTCAATTTGGATTATTTATCTTTTGCGCGTTCTATCTCATGAATAAAGTTTATCTTCTTTATCAATGATAATTTCTTCTAATATCGTACTCTTATCTTAATTTCTTGTTCATCACAAATCCATTTCAATATCTGCTTCAAAAAATGCATTCTCTTTCAATATTTGAGATTTTTACTTTTGCAACAAAAGATGTTTTAGTAATTTTACTGTTTTATTAATCAACTCAAACGTTGATCTTTAGAAATGTTTTGTACATTTATGGTCTTCTGGTTTTATATTTAAACTTATCAAAAAATTTTGCTTCAAAATTATGGTTTTCAATGTTTTATAAACCACATGATGGGACGGATTATGCGGATCATCCGACGATAAAGGTAATTGTCTTCGCAAACATAATTATCCAAGTCCTCGTATGGAAATCATAATACGTGCAATTGTGTGTCATAATCTAGAACCAAAGGTAGTTCGAGTAACAGTACGAATGATAAGATTGTAAGGATAATGTGGATACGCCGCTGGTGCATCCTATATATAAGTGCCCTTATCGGATTTTCATTTGGAGCGTTGCTTCGACTATTAGAAGTTCTAAATTATGGTAAATTTTAAATTTTATTTAAAAATGTTCCCCTTAAAGTTTATTTATTTTTAAACACGATTATGTTTAGTTTTCCTTAATTTCGGGATGAAATTCCCTAAAGTAGGGGAGACTGTAACATCTCGGATTTTTCGTATTCATATTCGTTTACGTTTAATCCGATTCGGGAACACTATTCGGATTTTTATCCAACATTTATAAGTATTCCTTGATGTATTTTCACTTCCTACCCTTTATGATATTCAAATTAGTCAATTATTGCTTAAAAACTCTTAAATAATCAAAATTTAACACTTTAACAAGTTCAAGGACTAAAGTTGCCAAACCAAGAAACTTCCCCACCATTGACCTGCCGCGCCGCATGGCCATGATGGGTGAAGTTGGTCGCATGGCGCCATGGCACATCTGTGCAGATCCTCTTGATTATTTTGCTTTCCTAGTTCGTTTTTGGTACTAAATCACATAATTTTGGACCGAATCACGTGATTTAAACCTCAAGAAAACTAATTTAGATTAAGTACTTGTCCACAAACATTCAAGAACAAATTTTGGGTGAATATATAGTTGATTTGATCATTAAAGCTTTATTCGGTTTCTTAAACAAGTAAATTAACCAAATTTGATTCATACTTGCATATATTATATAAACAAGGCTTATTTTACCCGCCACAATCTTCCCTAAACCCTAAATATACATTCCTGGCCGTCACCTACCTCCAGCCTCCATATTCTTTTTCGTTTTGTCATAATACTAGAATAAACAAGCTTTGGTGTTTGACTTTAAGTTGTTTGCTGTAAATCATTCATATATATTCTTTAGTCAATAACCCTCAATTAATTTCTGAGATTGATGTCACACCCCAACCTAAGGCGGAAATGCCAGAGCGTGAGCATGATTGGTCATAGCTCGAGGTAACTATCATGCAATAACTATGACAATATCTAATAATTAATTCATTCCATAAATAACCAAATAATATACAAAAATATCAATTTAATTTCCAAACAATAATCCATGACAAAATAGAAATAATCCAAATTATAACTTAAATAAAGTGTTTCTTGAAGTGGCCTAGGGTCTCAATTTAACAATCCAATACTCCAAGTCTTCAGTTTAAACGATAACCTGCATATACGTAGAAAATACAATAGTTTTGTCAACAAAAATGTTGAGTGAGCATGCCATTAATTTTGCAATGATATATATATAATATGAAAAGTAGCAAAACGTAAGTAAAGCGGTAAATAAACCAAACCAATGAGCAAATAAAGTGTCAAGAGAACCATTGCCAATCGAATCGGGCGCCGGTTAAAACTAGACGGTTGTATGATCATTCTATAATGAGAATATGGTGGACCTCTCCGAATGCGCAAATTAAACAAGTAATCAATTTAGCAACTATGTCTAGCAATTCACACACAATACCACGTTTGCTAATGTTAAGATATGTATAATATGAAATACTATAAGTACGTATACGTCCCCAAAACGTTTGGAAAATACGTGAAAACGGGGGAATGACAAAACTCACCTTAATAATAAGCGAGTTAATAATATTAAGAAAAAGAATAACGAGTCTTCCGATTAACACGCCGAACGATGTAAACCAATAGGACCTGAAACTTAACGATATGAAAGTATAAGTAAAAGGGAATCTAATGCCGCTAGAATCAATCCATACGGATAAGTATAACTCGAGTTATGTCGGTTTTAATGTTTAAACGAGTCGAGTCTGACCAGAATCCGAACATCGAGTCGGGAGTTGGGTTTTGGTCAGAACCCTTAAAATTTAATTAAGAGAAGAAAAGTCTTCTGGACCAAACATTGAATCTGACCAGAAGTATGAGAAAATGAGAAGCAAAGTTGTTGACTGTTTTATACTTTATCGGGTTTTAAAGCAATTGACTAGTCAATACCCTTCAATCTCCGAAATTGATTGAAGGTTATCAACTAGAGGATGTTTATAAATGAAAACTCAGTTTACAACTTACCCGGAATATGAACGAATGATGAATACATCGAGTTAACGGTCCTTAAGCTTGCAAAGTCAACCGAATATAAACGGTTCTTCAACGAAAAGACCAATAACCAAGAGGAATACGAGATGGAAGAGGGGGTGAAAGCTGAGTGATGTTAGCTAGGGTTTAGGTAAATTTTTGTGGCAGATGGTTATGACTTGTTTATATAGAGTAACATAAACAGATTTAATTATGGCTTTTTGGCCCGTTAAGCAAGTAGATATGATTTTAATGAAAGAATCAAAGAATATAATCATAAAGATTCGTTCTTGGGTAGTAATTAACGACTTAGGACTTGTATCATGACTATAATACATTTACTTGGCCCTTAATTCTCTCTAATATGCTGAAAATACGCGATTTTATGCCTTAAACGAGTTAAGGAAACAAGATATTGCGAACTGACTGTGCAGCTTATCCACCGCGCCACGCGGCGGCCTTGGGGCCTGCTGTCGTGTAGCGCTCCAGCCTCCGGCGGGGGGTGTTTTCCTCTTGTGCAAAAATGGTCCCTCAAGTTTGATAATTTGATCGTTTTAGGAACTTGTTTATTATAACTATTGAATAGACAATAAATAAAAGATGAAGGAATTAAAGTGAATGTAAAGAAACTTAATAGCTTATAATTGCAAAGTCTTATTAAATATTAAGATCTGAAAAATGTTCATACGAAAATAAATGAAAATAAACGGATATGACAAAACCCGAAATGTTACAATTGAGGGGTATTGACTGATCAATTTGACTTAAAATCGTTTAAGGGCATATTGGTCAACAAGTTTGACTAATCAGTTTCTCACGCTTCTGGCCATAACCGGATTTCGGTCCATAATACTTTTATTTTTGTTTCGATATTTTAAAGCTACTGACCAAAACCTGAATTCCAACTCGCTGTTCAGATTCCGGTCAGTACCAGCTCGCTTAAACGTTTAATTTCTCATCACCAAATTTCTAGACATCCATTTGGATCGATTCCAGCGGCTATGTTCTTTGTTTTAATCATAGTTTATTATCTCTAAGTTTTCAGGTTTGTTTGGTTTATCTCCGTCAGCACGTTAAAGGACAGTTTGTTCGTTTAAACGTGTTTTCATTCTTAATTCTCGCACACTCGCTTAATCATTAAGGTGAGTTTGATCATTCCCCTTTATTTTACTATTTTAAACGTTTTGGTGACATATGCGTATTTAATTCATATTTTATATCATATATATACACAAACTCGCAAACAATATTTATTGTTTGTATTTCAACCAAATGCAAATTGCTACTTGTTTATGTGTTTATATTCTATCATATTCGGAGAGGTCCATCAGAAGGCTAGCTTGTTAGTATAATCATGTGCCATCTTAGTAGCTATAATCGTGAGGCATGGTTAACTGACAATCACATTTGTATGTTAGTCGCCAATGCCTGATTCGCTAAGAAACGGCAAATTGACACATTATTTGTTTATGGTTTGATTGACTATTACTCACATATTTTTTGTACGCCTTTATTATACATTATATATATATATATATATATATATATATATATATTATCATGAAAACTGGTGATCATCTAACTCAACATGTATTGTTGACAAATCTCTTTATTTTCTATGCATATACAGGTTAACAATTAATTCGAAGCTAAGGTAAAGAACGCATAGAAAGACCTCAGAAAATAAAATGAAGAATATTTAAATGTTATTTGTTTGGAATTGTTATTGACATGTTTGAATATTTGTGCATCTTAATTTGAAATTATTAATTTAATAGATATTGTCATATTTTTTATTTATGATAGTACCTTTGAGCTGTGAACGATCAATTTGTGTCCCGACATTTCCGCCTTAGGTTGGGGTGTGACAGTTAGAAAATGCACATACATGTCACGTGTCACGTGGTCACACACACGAGTCTGCCCATGATCGTTGGTGTTCTGTAGGCCCCGTTCCCGGTAACCCTACTTTGGTGTTGGATTTACTTATAAACACAGTTCTAAAATCAGAGTTAATTAAAACTTTCGCGGAATAATTTAAAACTTCAAACATCACATTATAAAACATTCATTTTTGTCTTAACATACAAAATTGTCTTTCTATAAACATTAATTAAAACATTCATGACACTTCTTCGTAGATGCCAGTTTCTTCCGTTCATGCTATGTGTCCCTCCTCAAGCCAGCTGCCTCAACCTATTTGCCTGAAGTCAGCTACGCTGAGTGAGTTCTAGTTATTCAATTAACATACATAACATTCATACTATACTCATACGTGTCTGGAGATACGTGTTCTTACCTTATTTACTATTACTTCTTTCATACATATTCTTAAATACTTCCTTTCATAAAACCCTATGGTATACCATAAGCTATTCTATCTTAAACGTCATAGATATTATAAGGGTCTGGTCCCTAACATCACAGATATTATGAGGGTCTAGTCCCTATCATCTAAGATATTAGGAGGGTCTGGTCCCTATCATCTCAGATATTATGAGGGTCTGGTCCCTTCTGTCTCGAATAACCATACCTTTATCACACGTGCATACTTTACCTATCTTCTAGTTATAAATATATATATATATATATATACTTGTTCATTCAATCATTATGTAACAATACATTCAATACACCATCATACACGTATCATTCACTTTACTAATCAAGTAAGTGTATTATCTACCGCATAGGAGTATGCACACAGCCCCGAAAATATAACAGATAAAGGGGGCTAGAACTCACCTGGAGTCGGTTTCTCTCGCTGTTAATGGTAATGCCCTTCCTTAGTTGTGCACGACTAACTGTACAACACATTACGCGTGTCAATTATCCATTACTACTATTTCCTACATCTAAGTTAGTGAAACCCTCAACTAACGGGGGTCCGTGGGCAGCGCCCCTGGTAGCGGGGTCTAGGGGCGGCATCCTCTAGCAGGGTCCAAGGGGCAGAGCCCCTGGCTGGGGTTGAGCTGCCAGGTCAGCTTGGAAAAATTTTATTTTCACTAACAGTCCTTTAACAAAAATGCATCAGAAAATGAATTTCATGAAATTTTGCATGGAAGAATTTCGCTTCGCATGGAATTTCGCTTCGCATGACTTTTTCGCTTCGCATGAAATTTCGCTTCGCATGACTTTTTCGCTTCGCATGACGGTGCGATGCGAAATTATTGATTTCGCTTCGCATGGCTATGCGATGCGAAAATATTGATTTCGCTTCGCATGGCTGTGCGATGCGAAATTATTGATTTCGCTTCGCATGGCTGTGCGATGCGAAATTTCTGCCTTTCGTCGTTTTTACCATTTTAAAGCCATTTTTCTCCTTGTTTCCTCCTTAAGACCCGATTCTACTCTTTTTATGGGTTTTGGGTTGTACCAACTTTGTATACCCGTGTTTCTCATAGTCCAAACGTCACCCTTTTTTGTTCTATAATACACCCGTGAGGCTAAAACTCACCAAGTTCATGTTTTTCTTACATTTTACAACCCGATCTATCATTACATCGGTTTGCATGTCGATTCTAACCATAAAACATAACCCTTTGGCCGGAGCTTACCTTTTTGGATCCGGGTTCGGTTCAGATCTGGACAACCCCGAAGATCTGGACGTTTTCTTGATGTTTGCAATACTCGAACACCAAGATCTTCCTTGCATTAGCCCGGATTCGGATTCAGGTCTTGAGAGAAAATGTTTGTGTTCTTGAGTGTGTGTGTGTGGTGGAAAGGAAGAAAGTGGTGAAAGGAAGGAGGGGTTGGGTTTACTATGGGCCTCACAACCCACTCACACTTCTAATTCCATTTATTATCCAAATATTAACACACCCAATTAGTTAACGACACACAGTTAATCATAGAACTTTCTGTTACTTATAATTTAGCACAAGTTGGATGTTACATGTTCTTATAAAAATAACAAAAGTTATGGGTAAATAATAACTAGGCACGTTTATATAAATTATACGCTATATGTTCACATGCAAAACCTACGTGCTATACGTATGATGTTGTTGTGCACTGTAATATGACACATGACTACACATAGTAGTGTTACATGATATTGTTACATGACATGATACATGCCTACATGTTTATTCTTATGTTATTGTATAAAAAAATAGTTAACCTAAGTATTGAAGAAACGTTGTTATTGTAAAGCATTTAGTATGCTATTCAGGAGAGTGATTATTATCAACTTATGATGCATTATGAATGTCACACCCCAACCTAAGGTGGAAATGTCGGGGTGTGATCCGATTGCTCACATCTCGAAGATACTATCATAAATTAAATGTGACAATATCTAATTAATTATTTTAATTCAAATGTAAACGCAATAATCAAATACAACAAAATAATTCAAATAAATAAATACAATCAATTAATTTTAAGTTTGTCTTCAATATAACCTATGGTCTTGACTAAATATCCATACTTTAATCTAAGCAACCTGCATATGCGTAGAAAATGGAGTTTGTCAACAACACATGTTGAGTGAGATGATCACCAATTTGAATAATTAAATAATAGAATATATATATATATATATATATATATATAGTTGATAAATGATAAATGATAAATGCGCA
The DNA here is from genome assembly GCF_021521415.1 of Bidens hawaiensis. NCBI lineage: Eukaryota > Viridiplantae > Streptophyta > Magnoliopsida > Asterales > Asteraceae > Bidens > Bidens hawaiensis. Next base: position 69,958 of record NW_027491426.1, on the reverse strand, counting down.
AACCAACCATGTGATAATAGTCAATCGAATCATAACAAACATGCATATAACCAAATCGTGTGTGCCAATGAAATCGTTGCCAAGTGAATCAGGCATTGATTTCAATGACTAAGGTTGTTTGTTTACCTTGCCAAGCGAATCGGGCTCCGGTTACTAAGACAGTCGTATGATCATACTAATGAGAACCCTCTACAAGGGGATATGTTGGACCTCTCCGAAACATTATCAAGTAAACAATTAAACATGTAGCAATTAACAAATAACATTCAATTGATATTCATACAATAATTCTGTTTGCGATTTTGGGTATATATATATATATATAGAATAGAAAATATGAGTAAGTACGTATATGTCCCCAAAACGTTTGAAAACAGTAGATAAAAAAGGGGAATGATCAAACTCACCTTAGATGGAAGGCAAGTGATTAATAAATACGATAAACGAGTAAGGTTTAAGCGAGTCGTCCACTAACGCGTCAAACGAGATAACTAATCAGAAACTGAAACTTTGTGATATGAAACTATAAATAAAACCGAACTTAATGCCACTGGAATCAATCCAAACGGATGAGTAGAACTCTAGTTATGTTGATTTTAATGTTTAAACGAGCTAGTACTGACCAGAATCCGAACAGCGAGTCAGAAGTCAAGTTACGAGCAGTAGCCTTAAAATTACATTAGGAGAATAAAAGTCTTCTGGACTGAACGTTGAATCCAACCAGAAGTATGAGAAAACGCAAAGTCAAACTTGTTGACTATTTTACCCTTTATCGGGGTTTAAAGCAATTAACCAGTCAACACCCTTCAACCACCGAAATTGATTGAAGGTTCTTGACTAGGGAATATGTATGAACAATTTTACAGTTTACAACTTACCAAGAAAGTGAAAGGATTGATGAGAAACGGAAGTCAAAGATCCTAAAGCAAGCAAAGTCAACGAACAAGTCTTGAATCTTTAACGAAGAGGCAAAAATCGAAGGGTTTACGAGCTGGGAAGAATGTAGGATGGCTGGAGTATGATCTTTAGGGTTTGATTAAATTTTACAGCAGATGGTTATGTCTTGTTTATATAGGAAAAACATAAAACGAACTAATTATAGGCTTTTTGGCCCGATTAAGCAAGTATATGCGATTTAAGGAAAGAATCAATGAAATATTAGTAAGGATCTAATCTTGGGCAGAGGAAAACGAATTAGGAATGATATTTTAGTTATATTATGATTACTTGGACCTTAATTCACTCAAACATGCCTAAAATAAACGATTTTATACCTTAAACAAACTAGAAAACAAACTAAAGCATAAACGATCTGTGCAGAGACTTGGTGGCGCTGCGTGGTGGCCCTAAGCCACCACCGTCGCGCGGCGCTCCGGGTATGATGAGGGAAGTTTTAATTTTGGCAATTTAGGTCCTTGTAGTTTGCTTATTTGTCATTTCTTGGATCTTTTATAGAATAATTAAGGAATAAACAATATAATAAACATGGAGGGTCTTAAATGAATATAAGGAAACTTTATAACTCATAAACATTTGATTTTCAAAAATAAGAAAGATCCAAAAGTGTTTCGGGTCGGGTTAATCGTAAACAAATACGAGTTTGAAAAATCCGAGATGTTACAATGAACCCAATTAACACTAGAAGAGTTACTAAGCCCTTTTCTACCTCAATTTGCCTCATTCTCCCTCTCTTGGCCAAAATTATACACACACATACACTTTGGATATGTTTTTCTCTCAAGAACACACACACATACACTTTGTTTTGGAGTTTGACTAAGAAACATACCTAGAAGGTTTAATTGGTTGATTTATTGGCATATTTCAAGTAAGTTATTGTGATTATGATATATTGTTAATATATTTTTACATTGGGAATATGGGGATTTAGTATCCAAATAATGGTTAATCAATGGAACCATAAATAAAAATTGGTAAATTGGAAGATTGATCGAGTAAACTGTTGATGTGTTGATTTGATGTTTTGGTGTCAAAACCCTAAATGGTTCAATAGAATTCTATAATATAATGATAATTTATTGATTTTGATGATGGATGATGATTAGTTAGTGAATTAGAATCATAAGCATGTTAGAAAACATAATTTGCATGGGTTAGAGATGAAATCAGTTAGAGATTAAATTAGTATTTTTGATTGATTCTTGATTCTATGATTTTGTATTTTGAATCTACCTTCTATAAAATCAAGAATCATAATTATTGGACTTAGATTTAGTACTTTTTATGATTTTACAAACTCATGTGTCTTTGCTGCGTAGATGATTGATATTCTGTCCTAAGTGTGTTAATGATATATATTGAGTTTGCCTAAGCGAATTTGGTCGATTCCACTTCTGAAATGTCATGGGTTGGGCTAAGAATGAAACCTTACTGGTCTTGCATGAATTGGACTAATATGGAATTTTTCCAGATTATTACTTTTTCTTGCGTATGAAAATAGCTGAACATATTTTACTGTTTTGTATGAATTTTGTGACGTTATTGGTTCATTGGAAAATTACAAAAAAAAATATTGTATGTACCTAAGACTTGTAATTTTATGTGGGAGAATTTTGATGATTTAATTCCCTATTTTGATAAGGTAGAAAAATAGGTTTTTGTACCTTAGAATCTGCCTTGAAAATTCAGCTTTGTGTTATGACAGACTTGTTGTGTCTAATGACCAATGAGGCATTATTTGTTATGATGGGTGATTGTAACTTGGTTTGTTAACTAGAAACTACTTTGATTAAATGGTTAGTCTTATTTGTTGAAATAGGTTATGGTAGATGCTTGGCTAGACCATAAGGGTTATATGAAAAGCGAATATATGTTCATGGCATGCTTGATTGTTAATCACGTAACTAGAAATGTCGCAAAGCAATTATAAGTTAACATAATTGATCATAAGTCACCAACAGATCCTCGGGTCAACTCGGTAAACTTTGGTCAAATTGGTCAAACATTTTGATCAACGGTCAACAAAGTTGGACCTTGTGATCAAAGGTCAACCAAACTGGACCTTTTGGTCAAAAGTCAACAAAAGGCAAACTTTGGTCAAAGGTCAACAAAAGTTAAACTTTGGTCAAAGTCACACAAAAAGTCAAACTTTGATCAATGTCAATAAAAAGTCAAACTTTAGTCAAACACTACAGAACAATGGGATTGCTTGGATACTAGGGGTTCTAGGAACCACTACACGTTACTCACGTACTTGTACTAATTTCGGGCACTTGTACGGGATTTTTACTTTACTAGTTGACTTTCTTTTAAGAGCGCGTTCGAGGTGAGTTTCACGGCCCCACTCTTTTACTTACTCCTTTTGGGGGAGAAAGCATGCTCAAACTATTTTTGGATCTTGTGGATTACCATTATCGCATGTATACATAGTGGTTTATAAACTGAAAGTCCTCACACACATTGGACTTAACTAAGGTTACCTGACGGGGTAATGTAAGTAGTACTACTGGGTTTGACAAACACCACCTGCGCTAAAACTCCGACCGGAGGTTGGACAGGTGTAACATTGACTTAAACACACTTGAGGCACAAACGAGCATGTCATCTTCGGTCGCAATGGACACTACACTATTATATCATGAATATTAGCGCAATTAACTAGTAATAAGACAATGCTTACATTATCCACATGTTTAATGAACTTGTTTGAATACAAACCTGTAAACTCACCAACCGTTGTGTTGACCCTTTTAGCATGTCTTTCTCTGGTCCCTAAACTAAGGCGCACATCAGGAGTTAGGATTGCATTATGGTTGCATGACTTTTATAAAAAAAAACCAAGCGGGTTTTGGTTACATGAAATTGTAGTGTCTTGGAATTTAACTATGAACTAGTTATTTACAACTTGTAATTGTTTTACGCTTCTGCAACATAAGTTACACCGAAATTGTATTTACTCACATAAATGAGTTTTTTAAATGATATTTTTAATCTATTAAATGGTTGTTCATTTTGACACGTGGCTAGATCCTGGTACGTCACACGCCTCGCGGTAAAACTCCGTTAGTCGTAAACTGAGGGTGTGACAGTAGTGCTTAGGTGATTATATAACAAAAATAGTAATAAATATACATAAAAAACAGAACACCCCTTCGGCATGGTTGTGAAAATCCCGCCTAGGTGTTGATTAATCGCTAGTCGGCACCCCACTGACTAGTCGCTGATTAATCACTATTTGGTCAAACTCTGTCAAAATTAAAAATTTTGTATGTGTATGTATATTGAATGGTTACATACAAATTCCTATCTGAATAATCTCTATCAATCCTGATTATTCGTTAATCCCTACCATACCGCCTGACTAGCACATAGCGAGTTCTAGAACACTGCATTTAGGTAATCAACACTATTTTGGTAAATGTTTTATTTCTCATAACAATATTTCGGAAAAGAATTTAATTAAATATCTTAATTAATTAAATGATATATCAAGTTGAATTTTTTTTTTGAAGGTGCAGTTTAAGAGTTTATGTCATTAACATAAACAATTTACATAGATACACTTGGAGATAGAATACATTTGGAGAAAATAAAAAAAAACAAGTTGATTTCTGTATATACATTTACTTCTTCCTTTTACCAGAGTCCTATGCTTTATTTTATAAATTTCTTCCTTTTACCTGTCCTAATGTCTAGATTGGAAGAAGAACTAAGCTAAGAGATCACCCGCATCCTGCAACCGTTATACAAGGTATTGAGGATGAAGGCCACTGCATTATGTGTCATGTAAATTTGCAGGCATCGTATGATCTTTAAGTGCTTCCAGTGAAAGTTTGCACTTGATTATTGGTGTGGGATAGAGCGTGTTCAGGAAACACCAATACAAATATCTGACTTTTGATTTCAAATTTCAAATCTATGTCATATTTTGTTTTATTATATACTCACATGAGTTGATTTTTAATTTATCAATTACTTTATAATCATAATCTTAACACTTTTAATTTATCAATTACTTTATAATCATAATCTTAACACTTAACAGCACCATATATAAATATAATTCAATTTTCTTTATTATTTAAATACTTTTACTATGTTACATTGATTAGCCATAACACAGTGCTCACAATTTCATTAATTAGCTAAGAAAAGAGAGCCATATTTGACAATCCAAAGTGCATATCTCAATGACTTACACCTAAAGAACAAGAAATGAACGAAAACGGAAGACGAATTATTATTATTATGAACTCTGAATCAAATGTGATTACAAACGGAACTGAGAAACGAATTACAGAAGTGAAAGATACAGATAATGAAAGCTTAATTCAAACTATTTATCCCTAATTTGGCAGTTATTGACTAGTTAACAAAATCAGTTTCCAACTTGACACGCTCACCCCTCCAGCTTTAAGAACTCGTTAAAAACTAACCAGAACTTCATGAACTATATGTAATGCGGAGGTCAAAGTATATATATTGAGGTAGCATCCGTCTATCTGGCATCATTAGCGGGTAAATGTGTGATCGAGATGACCATTGTTGTTGATGGGGGACTGTGGTTGAGCCGTCCTCGTCGTCTACCAAAGGAGGATGTTAAAGTGCTTCTAGCAAACTCTAGATGGGTGATACCATTTTGACTTTGTGCTAGTCATCATATGTGGAAGTCAGACATGTATGATGCAGGACATAATGAGGGTGCTTCTGTTGGAAGTATTATATACTTTTTAGAGCTAATTACACGAATGCTTAATGTGGTTTTCAGGTTATGTAGAGCAAATGACTGAATTAACCGAACCGTAACCAAATTAGTTGAATAAAGTAATTAATCACCGGTTCGGTTAAGTCATAATTGACTAACTGAAAATGGTGGTTAGTTTATGGCTTTAGTGTTTGGGTAACGATTAACTAAATCGAGTGTGTGTGTGTATTGTACACATTGGATTCTTCCTGATTTGTCTTCTTTATTTCTTTAACTGAATTAACCAAACCGTAACTACATTAACCAAATCGAATAATAAATCAATGGTTCAGTTAAGTCATAACTGATTAATCGAAAATTGTGGTTCGGTTATGGCTTTATTGTATGGCATAACGATTCACCATTTAATGCTTTTAGATAGATATGTGTGTGTGTATGTGTGTGTGTGTAGACATTGGATTCTTTCTATTAGTGTGTGTGTATGTGTGTGTAGACATTGGATTCTTTCTGATTAGTGTTCTTTTTTTTTCTCTTTTTTTGTTGGAGTCTTCATAGAGTATCACACCCTGACCAAAAGCGGCGGAACATGCAGGGGAGCGACATGATTGTTTCAATGCACACGACACTATTAAAGTCTCAATATTTAAACAATAAATTCATTTCATTTAACATAAAACACAACACAACTTGCTCATACAAATACAACAAAATACAAGAAAAAACTAAATAGTTCATTGTTACTAATAATCCTAATGGTCCAAAATGAAAATAACGTCTTCAATCTTCGATCAACCAATAATCAAGCCCGTAACGTTGCATAAAATATATTTTATCAACAGGAATGTTGGTGAGCAATTCCATGATTTTTGTGTATATATAATATGAGGCAAAATCCACAACTCTTATGTGAATCCGTAAATAATAACAACAATTGCGGTATATGAATCATAAGTAAATGAGGCTACTTTCTAATAGGTAAAAATATGTCAAATTACAAGGAGAAGCGTATGATCATACTTATTGAGTATGAGGATGAGGCCAACCAACAAAAGCAATAAACATTTAGCAATTAATCATATGAGGCATATAACACACAAGTGAGTAATTATTCTAAGTAACACATAAACTAGAGTTTGCGGTTTGAGGACCCTTAAATAATTTTGTTTGAGTAAGTATGCAAGCTACCCCCAAAGTATAAAAGCAAAAGCGGGGATGAAATTACTCACTTGGAAAATAGTGATGTCGATGAAGAAAACATAGAATAATAATAATAATAATAATCTTCAAGAAAGCGAGCCGACGGTTTAACGTGCGTGTCCTAGATTGAAAGATATTGAGTTAATATTGAGTCCTGAAGATGGAATATAAATGACATAAAAGTGCATAAAGACAAGGATTGGGTTTTTAAGAGTTTAAGTTATATTTTACAAAATGCGGTTAAATAAATTAAGTATAACATAAAATGGGTGGTTTTACATGAAACCGGGTCTTTGATGTTTAGTTTTACCCAAACTTTGTTAAGTCTTACATAGGGGAGTTAGTTTAGTGCTAATGTTCATGATCCCGCTAATATAAGCATCAAGATCCGACTTTTTAGATTTGTTCGGTTTAGTCGGTTCGAGATTTGATAAAGTACCAAATCCACATCCAGCTTACCAAACATTTTAAATATATGAATAACTTCAATAAAATCAGTAGCTTAAACAAGTTTGAGGATTTTTATCAATTAACGTCCCATACTCGTGCTTAAGCGAGTGTAAGTCGGCTTGATCTTGGTATAAAACCAAGTTTGGTTCCGACACACCCTAATCTTAGAAATGTAAATAATAGAAAGTGAAACATGAGTTAAAAAGGTTTGAAAAGATTTTTGGTGGTTTGAATGGTGATTGGCTCGTTAAGACGAGTAGTTCGACTTTTACTCGGTTTTTATGCGAAACTTGGTTTAAGCCAAGATTTGTTCTAACACTTCCAAAATATTAACTAACATGAGTAATATAAAATAAAACATGACAAAAAAAAATAAGTTGAACTTTTGGTGGTTTGAACATTAACTAACCTGTTAAAACAAGTGTTCGGTTCTACTCGGTTTTTATCCGAAACTTGGGTTCGAGATAAGGTTTGTTTTACACTTCCATATCAACCATATAATGACTAAACTATGAAGAAAAACTCAGGTCTAAAAGTGTTTGATGCAATATGGCTGCTTTAAAGTTAATTAAAGTGCTTAAACGAGTTTTCAGTTTTGGTTCGGTCCTTTTATGAGACCAAAGATGGTTACCACATGTCTAACACCATAGAACTAAAATATAAAGTAAAACTCAGATCTAGAATGTTTTCATGCAACATGGTTGTTTATAAGTTAATTAAAGTGTTTAAACGAGTGTTCGGTTTTGGTTCGGTCTTTGACTCGGTATGAGACTTGTTTAAACGAGTGTTCGGTTTTGGTTCGGTCCTTGACTCGGTATGAGACTGAGGATGGTTACCACATGTCCAAAACCATAGCACTGAAATAATGTAAAATTTCCAGTTATAAACTCAAACAAGAAAGTTAAGCAAGTAAACTTCCCGAAAATGATCCAAACGGGCCTAAAATGCCTAAATATGTGTTTGAAGGTCCAAAAACCATCAACAAACATGAAAATGGTTTTCTTAATATAAATTAACTTAAACAACTGAAAATAACAAAAATATATACCCGTAACGGATTGAAATGCAAGATTCGGTTCCGTCGACTTTTAAAGTCGAACTTAAGCAAAACCAGCTAGAACAACTTGCAAGTTCAAACAATTTGAGAGAGAAGAATGAAAATGTGTAGGGAAAAATGGCTGAGATGTGCATGTATTTATGAGGAAAGATTAGGGTTTGAAAGGATTGGGTAAAAGTTTTATCTAATGGATAACTGGTACACTTTGATGTTTGATGCTTTATTTAAAATTGAGTTTTGATTTAAATAAATTATAACTAGAGATAAAAACATGTTTGGAGGGTTCTAGAATAATTATTGGTTGGGTCTTGGTTGGTTTGGATGGTTGCAACACGAGTTCAGGCCTTAAACGTGCTTAAACAAAAACATTAAAAAAACTGATTTTTTGTTGCTGAAACGGGCTGGGGCTGCTGCTATGCAGCGAGTTGAGACCAGCCCGACGCGTCACGTGAGGTGCGGTTCTCGGCCAAACTTTGCTTTCTTGCAATTTTAGTCCCTGCAGTTAGTTTTAGGTCGTTTTGAGCACAAAATAAGCGTTTTAAACACCGTTAAATACTTTGGAACGAACGGAAAGTATGAAACATGATTATAACACAAAATTCATTGTTTTATTAATATCCAATGATCCAAAAGCCAAAACGGGTTGGGTTTACAATACAAAAACAAGTACACGTGCGAACCGAAAATGACGAATGTCACATAGAGAAATCTAACTCATTTCTTTATGTTTTTTTCAAGTCATCTTTAATGAAATTATATATATATATATATATATATTTATATATATGGAATTTAGGATATGTAGAATAAAGTGATTAGTAACTTAATGTAATTTATTAACCTGAACAAGTGCCTCCACATTATAGAAATAGAACCACTGCCGTTTTGGATAGTTAAACTAGATTCAGAAATGGTACACAGCTTAATAAAGCCTTTTCTCCTTACCAACAATTATGGTTTTTTAGACTCAACATATTTATAAACCTAGGCCCGTAAACGAGCCAAACGTTTAGCGAACTGTTTGGCGGGAAGTTCGTTTATGTTCCTTTATCTTTGTTCCATGCTCACTTATGTTCGTGAACTATTAGTCTATATATTAAATGAACGAACACGAACATACTCATTTTTAAACGAACGTACATGAACACAAAATTTGTCCGATTAAGCGTTTGTGTTCGTTTAAAGTTAGATGAGCGTACATCAACATGCCCTTATACGTGTTCGCTTGGTCCGCTTGCAGGCCTACATAAAACATCATTGCTGAAAATGTCTAAGTAAAAGTTTTTCTTGACAATTTCAACACTAATGCTTCATAATCAAATGGAGTTTGCACCCAACTGTCTATTAGGGGTGTTAACTCCCTTTGATTATAAAGTTACTCGAGTAATCAAAGTTTGTTTAAATGTATTAAAACAATCGAACCTCAAGTTACATGAGTTAATCAATTCAGTTTATTTGAGTTTTATGATTTTGAAGTTTAAATGAACAGTTTAACCGCCCATGTTTTAATCTGGCCAGACCGCACATGACCTAACCCATACGACGACCGACCCAAAATTCTAGTGTTTGGTGGTGAAAAGTCTTAACACCGAAAAAATGGGTCCGCCACTAGCTGAGCTCGAGCTTTGTGTAATTTGAAAAGAACGTTTTAAAAATTTCAGGCATTTTATACATCATATTTAGTAATTTCAATATCAATAATAGTTTTAAACTTATGGTCATTTACATGAGCCTTCCTTATTGTTCACAAAAGTGAGTTATTGCTTTCCATTCAATACTCCAAGAATCTCTTTTAAACCCAAATTCCTTTCGTGTAATCAACAATATTCTTAATCACCACTATTTATTCATGCATTCCATTCCATTCACGTATTCATTCTCTAAACATAGGTCTATCAGTCTCTTCCTTCTCCTGTTTCCTTAACCAATTTGCTAAAGTCTCCTTTTCTGCAACACTACTCTCCAACAGGTATGTTTCTTGTTTATGGAATTTTATTAATTTAGATGATTAATATTCGGAAGCAAACAAGTGAAATATGAAATAAAAGTACTAATAAGAAAAAAATGTTAATATTATTTTAAAATTTTTTAGTTAAAGCACGGGGGTGTTCAGTATTTAACCCGGATTCGAAATTTTGAAATTCGACTTGATTTGAATTTGATTTCTACTATTCGAATTCGGTTTTTATAATTTGAATTCGAGTTTAACAAATTCATGATTTACAATTCAATATGATTCGAATTCAAATTATGCATACACATTTTTAATTTTTATATGTACACACTTTTTTTATTTTTATATGTACACACACATGTTCTATTCGTTGAACACCCCTATATTCCAACATGATTTTGACATAGTCAACATCCCTGCTTTTGGAAATATATACATGATTAACATCATATCCTAAGTTTTAGAAAATTAATCATATGACTAAGTAGGATATGCCTAGTGTGAAGCAGTGTGACATCTTTTGGTTAAGCTAAAACATCTCATAATATGTTATAAAAGCTTATTTCTGCATTATTGGTATTACTTATATTTTGGTTAAGCTAAAACATTATAGAAAATTTAGAAACGATATATTCCTTTCCTATCTTCACTGGCCAAAGCGTTAATCTTTTTCATTGGAAGCTAATCCTAATTAGTCATTGTGTGAAAATAATAGGTCGGGTTGAACAGTACAAGAGTTAAGAGGTATGTTTAATTTATTAGTATGCTTATCGGTTTAGTAGCGGCACAACTTGTTGCCCATAATCCTTTTGTATTGATGTAAACACTACTTGTATTGAAATATATCTCTAAAATTTACAGAGTTACTAAAAAAATACATGTTTATCTAGTTGTTTGAATTATAGATATTAGAAGTTTGAGTAATAGTATCTTTAAAACATTATGTTAATGATCATAGTAAGTGTCAAGAATTATTATAAACCAAAAGAGTCGATCTTGGTTGAGATCAAATTTTGTGTTCGTGTTTTCTTGGGCCCAATTTCCAATATATGATTTCTTTTAAAAAGTTATTATTATTATTATTATATAAGGATATTTGTGGTTATGTGATGTGACATCCGTGGCAAAACCGAGTACACATTAGTACTTACAAACTCGAATAAGCGTTTAACCGCTTATTGCGTAACGAACAAACGAATAACCAAACGGGTCTGGTTATGGTCCGGATATCCCGGGGTGCCATCTATAAGTGATATACGTTTAATATAAGCTAAAATAATAGTAATATGGCCTTAGTTAGATAGCAAACAAGTTAAATGAAAACATGCTCGTTTAACTACCCGCTATAGATTTAAACGCGAAAGATAGTTACAAACCAAACATTGTATCATCCGTTAAGCCGAAAAAGACTTACCAAACACTTATTTGAAATGTTTTAAGCGATCCGTGAAAATATTTTTAATTTTTACAAACATATAGTATGTTTTTATAATTTTACACAAAACTAGCCGAAAAAACACTCGTTTTCGCTCCGTTTGTCGCACCCGATATATTTTTGTCGCCAAAAACCGAACCCGAAATAAATTTGGACTCGGCATTTCACGTTCGGGCACGTAAATCGAGAAAAGTGGGCCAAATGGGCCCAAAAGGGGACCCAACGAGCCCAGCCCGCCAAAGAAGACTTTTCCCCCCTTAAACCCTTTTCATATTTAAACAAGTTCTAAGATATTTTGTGATATCTTTTTCATGAGAATTCTGGACACAAGTTCTGCTCCAGCCAGAAAACCTTCAAACCCTAAGTTAAGGGCTTCTATGTTGATGAAAAATTGCTTGGTTTGTGATATAGGACCTGTACCTAGCTTACATAGGAGCACAAGAGCTTGAAAAGTTGATTAGAATGGCGGAAACGAACCAAAACTGCTAAGGTAATGCCGAAACACTCGCTTACGGGCTGTTTAGGTTAAGGTTATGATTTGCATATTGTTAGGCCTTGAAATTTTTCGGGAACATCAGGGACCATGTCAAAAAGTCTCTGTTTAAATTTGGTAATTTTTCGACCATCCGAGAATATTTGGGGAATTTATTACCGAATTAGGACAATTATTTGGGAAAAATAGCTAAAATACTTCAAAAATTATGAAATTTTTCTGAGAACTCAGATTTGATGTATTTTGATCACATATGAATTTTGGGATCATTTGGAGAAGTCTAAAGGTGTTTTGTGTATATGAGTTCGTGTGAATTTTTGTAGCCGAATTTGGGTCGAAAAGAATATCGCACGAGTTTTTTACATTCTGGAATTGATACAGGTTTTTTTGGGACATGATTTGAGCATTTAGAAATTTTTGTGAAATTTTTGGAAATTGTTTGGGGTAAACGGACGATTTTCAGGCGAAATATAACTGACAAAATGAATTTTTATAAATTAATAAATCAGTAAATAATTCAAGAAATATTTTTATAAAAATCTACATATTTTAATTGATAAGTGGTTAAATTTTCATAATTTAATGATTAACGGTTAATTAATTATGCTAATTTAAAGGTTAAACAAATTCAGTTTTTATAAAAACCGGCAAGTTCGTGATTAACGAACCTGCGGGAATATCAAAACACCAAGAGTGATCAAAAATCATATTTTTGGATTAATTAAGTAAAAAACGAACTTTTCTATGAGAACCCTGGACAATCTGGATAGATTGTGCGCCTTTCTTCTTAAATCAAACTGAATAAACAGAAACGAGCCCCGAGGCTAATCCGGTACCCCAGTATGTGATCCTTCTTTATAACTTAATCATTTTATTAACCAATACATTTACCCAAGCTTATTTTCCCATAACTGATTTCTGAACGCGTAAACAAACAACTTGGCCCAGCTGGGAAAACGGGAATCTGAGCCAAGTTCGGTTTTAAGTATTAGACATTGAACAACATCACAACCTAAGCCTAGTGCCACTTTCTGGGTGTTCCAGCTATAACTAGATTAGTTATACAGCGCAGTTTAGTACTGAGATTATAATAATATTAAAATATTAATATTATTATAATATGGACTATAGGGACTAAGTGATAGCAAGGGAAGCGAACCCCGTGCTGATCTCGGACTGAGTGCCTACAAAACCGTGAGTTTCATGACCCCACTCTTTAAACTATTTTACGAACTTTAGGGGTGGAAAGCATGTTTATACACGTTATCTATCTGAAAACGGATTAGGATATAAAATATCTGAACATTTATATATGAAAAGTCCCTACAAACATAATGATTGACTACGTGCTGATGAAAGATGATTATTATCGTTGATTGATATATTGAGCGGAGATAATACGAATTGCAAAACATAATGAAATTACACGTGACAACATGTTTATACAAACACGTTATGTAATGTTAAACATAACTAATTTGGGAAACAACATGGTCTGTAATGGCCATGGGGATAACGTGGTCTATGATGATTATGGGGCTATTGTGGGCGGAAGGGGGGCCACAATAGTAACAAACTAAAGTTGAGTATGACCTATGAGCCAAGTTCTGCTGCAACTTACTAAACTAAAGTTGAGTATGGCCTATGAGCCAAGTTCTGCTGCAACTTATAAACTAAAGTTGAGTATGGCCTATGAGCCAAGTTCTGCTGCAACTTACTAAACTAAAGTTGAGTATGGCCTATAAGCCAAGTTCTGCTGCAACTTATAAACTAAAGTTGAGTATGGCCTATGAGCCAAGTTCTGCTGCAACTTATAAACTAAAGTTGAGTATGTACTAAACTAAAGTTGAGTATGGCCTATGAGCCAAGTTCTGCTGCAACTTACTAAACTAAAGTTGAGTATGGCCTATGAGCCAAGTTCTGCTGCAACTTACTAAATGAACTAACTTGATTATGACATGAATGTTAATAAAATAATGTGATTATGCGTATTGTGGGCGAATGGGGAGCCACAGTATTTGGTGATACGTGATAAATACTATATGTGTATATGTGTCTATATACATGCTATGTGATTAGCTGTAGGAAATACTATGTGTAGAATATACTAATTATTTACGTGTACACTATATAATGTTTGAGTTTACATGGAATCATTGTGGGTGGAGGGGAACCACAGTGGTTGATGTTAACGCGGAACCGTTGTGGGCGGAAGGGGGGCCACAGTGGTTGAGTTTATGTGGAACCGTTGTGGGAGGAAGGGGGTCCACAGTGGTTGGTTAAACACGGAAATTGGAAACAGGTAGTACGAACAAACAATCTCGATTTTACCGAAATTTCGAATTCATATTATAAACTTACATGTGTGCATATGCACACACAAGGATATGGCTGTACATATTTATACAAACGTAAATACATATTTTTACATACGCGCGTAAATACAAACTATGACTGTGTGGTACGCAGAACTGATTTCGTTAAACTTATGAAACTCACCAACTATTCGTAGTTGACCTGTTTTAACATGCTTTTCAGGTAATCAGATATGAGAAGTAATTTCCTGTGCGTTACGTGTCTGATTGGTTATTGATGTCATGGGCATTTGAGTTAGAAGTAAAGTAATTGAAGAACCGGTTTGATTGTATCACCTAGTTTGTAAAAGATGTTATAACGATATAATATATTGTAAATTAGTTAGTAATGTTTCTTTATGAACAATGTATATGATACCAGTTGTATCTGTTGCATTTCTGTTTTACGCTTCCGCAATTCGCTTAACGGGGTGTGACATGTGAGTTCTGTAACACATGTATTTGTATATAATATAGTTGCAATGTAACAGCTTAAACATTTCAGTCACAGACATATGCTACACCTTGTCCAATTGCAGCCTGTCCATGACAATAAAAACTTAGACAGAGAAGATAATGATGATGGAGATGAAGATGAATATAAAAATAAAGATCGTATTGTGGTGAAGAGGAACATTTTGGCATATGCCATATGTGTGAGGAAGAGATTTATTCATTTCAACTATGTTACTACACCTGCAACGATTGTGACTACTCTCTACACAAATTTTGTGCAGAACTGCCTGAGACCCAGCAAAACCACCAATTACATCCTGACCACAAGCTTACATTGCATATGGATTACGCATGGAGGTGTCATATTTGTAGACTTAAGAAGAAAAAAGTGGCCTATTGTTACTATTGTTCCAATTGCTTATTCACGATAGATATAATCTGTGCAATCATGTCTGTACAGAAGATGAACCACCCAAGTCACCCTCCCTAACGAAATTTTAGTCCGATGATATCTTGTTGTAGTGCTTGTGGTGATGAACATAATGGGACCTTCTACCATTGTACCACGTGCTCTTGCTTCAAGATCCATTTGAGTTGCGCTTTGCTTCCAGCCAAGTTACTTATCCAACAGTCTACAAATGAGAGTTTCAGCCATTCTCATTTACTTACTCTTTCCTATTCCTTTCCTTTTATTGACTTAAAGGCTATGTTTTTTCCCCATTGTAGAGTTTGTCCAAAAAGTTTTGATCCATGCGTATGGGAAGACAAATATTACTTATGGCATTACAGATGCGATAAATGTCGATATTACGTCCATGTTGATTGTGCGACTTCAAAGAAAGATGCGTTTATTTCTTCTATCTTGATGCCCGCGGGTTACTATTTATTCTTTTCTTTTCAATAGTAGATATTGTGCTTGTCAATTAGAACTTAACTTACGACACATCATTCGCTAATCAGGCTATGGCAGAACTTACAAAAACTTCAAAGACGATGATCATCCTAATCTAATTCACTGTCCATTTGCTGATGAAAATGTCAACCTTCTCACACACCGTTTTATTAAAGATGAATTAGTTACTAAAAGGAGGATTGATGGTAAAATGTTTTGTCATCCACACCCGCTAATTCTTTTTGACACATTTCTTAACGTGTCAGTTTCACTTCATGATCCCATGAAAAAAATGGAACTGCTTTGTGACGGATGTGTGAGACCAATCACCACTATGCCCTTTTATAAGTGTTCCGAACATGATTGTGATTTTGTTCTTCATGAGTGGTGCACCATGCTACCCTCTCAAATACAAGACCACCCACACCATCCATACCATACACTTGTTTTTATGCCAAAGACCCCTATAAACTCCTTAGATTTGTTTTACTATAAGATTTGTAGGGTAGTTTGCAATGGTTTTGCATATGGATGCATGCAATGTGAATATTATGTGGATATCCATTGTGGTTTATACCAAATGTAATCACACATGAAGCCCACCCAAACCATCTCCTATTAAGATTCAAAGCTTCATAAATAATAAAGGATATGTATTGTAAGGCATGTAGGCAGGTTATACATGGAACGGAGTATTATTGACCCATTTGTGATTTCTATCTTCATGCGAATTGTGCTTTGATATTACCTAGAACAATAAGGCATAAATTCGATAAACAGCCATTGACTCTGAGATACTGTCCCGCAGAGAACCATAGTAGCGAATACTTTTGTGAGATTTGTGAGGATGAGTTTGGCCCGACAAAGTGGTTCTATCATTGCAGCACGTGCACCTACTCTATGCACACTGCTTGTGCCCTCCTAAAGCTTCAGTGTGAGCAGGCTACATCTTCCTTTGGTCCTATATGTTTGTTTTTAAATGTCAAGTTTGGAAAAGAACTAAGCTAAGAGATCACCCGAATTCAGTAACCGTTGTACAAGGTATTATATGATCTTTAAGTGCTTCTAATGTAAGTTTGCCCTTCATTATAAGTGTAGGTTATCGTCTGTTCAAGAAACACGTACAAGATACAAGTATCTAGTTTCTTCTTTCTTTTTCCTCTCATAATAACCACCAATCAATCTGATGACTTTTGATGCCAAATTTTAATTGCAAATCTATGTAACAATCTCGTTTTTCATTCGCATGAGCTGATTTTAATGTGTCGCTTACTTTTATATATCGTAGTCTTAACGGTTTATAACGCCGAATATAAATATAAATTCAATTTATTTAAATACTTTCACTGATTAACCATAACACAGTAGTAATCATTTCGTTAATTAGCTAAAAAAGAAAACCAAATTTATTGCAAGACAAAGTCAACTCGTTGATTGATTGTTTAGTTTTAGGGAATGTTTGGGATTGCTTATGACAAAAAAAATATATAATTAAGGAGATAAAATAAGCACCTCCTTAAAAGTAAAGACATAATTAAAAAGAGTAACCTTCAGAGTTCTATAGCAATGTTGTTGAGAGATTGAGAATGAGTGTGATATATATACATGATTTATTTAATTAGGGGCTCACTTGGATCTTTTGTATGGACAAAAGTTTGCTACCTGCTAATTAAAATACACATTCAAGCTATCGAAAGAACAAGTCAAATTAGTGCCCAACAAGTGGTTTTATAAATGTGGTTATTGATTTTCTTTTGTTTTTGACTCCATAAAATCATAGTAGTGAGTAGTGACTAATGAATGATGGATTGAAAGTTAGCATATGCTTTTCTTGAGAATTGATGATTTTCTCTGTGTTACTTATGGTGCTAATTTTTCTTTATAATTGTTTGCTTATTTTCAGAACCTAATGCTTCAATTTTGGTCAGCTCTTGATGCTGCAAACCAATATAAGCAGATAGATGTACGGATTATAGATTTTAAGAAAAAAAAAATGGAACCAGAATCCAAATTTCCAGGCTTCGGTTTAAATGCGAACTGAAAACCAAGTTTATAATTTGGTTCAATTTTAGTTCGATTTTTTTTTAAACGGTTTCAAACTGAATAATGACCAGTATAGCCGCATTAAAAGTTTTAGTGTATGATAACCAAAAGGTCAAAAGCTAATTCATTTGGCCAATAGATCAATGCCGTTGATATATATGGCAGCAGTAATGGAAGGTGTTTTGTCTTTACTTTTTTTTTTTTTTACTTCACATGAAAAGCCATGTACTGTTTGTTTAGTTGACTAGCATCCCTTTATGTCTCCTATTTCACAATTAATACACTATACGAATGCATGCCCATCTAAATATATAGCTTATGTAAATACGAATCCACGCAGCAACGCATGAGTAAGGCGATTAGTTCAAACTATTTATCCCCAATTTGGCAGTTAACGGCTAGTTAACAGACTCAGTTTCCAGCTTGACACGTTCACCCCTCCAGCTTTAAGAACTTGTTAAAAACTAACCGGAACTTCATGAAGCCCTGTACTTTATGTAACCCGCTTTAAACAAGTAACCACGAGTTGGCTTGGACTTTAACTTCTCACAGCATGTAAGTTACGTGCGTTATCAAACGAACAGAAAGATAAACTTTTTAGATATGTATGTGTATGTAGACATTGAATTCTACCTTATTAGTGTGTTCCTTTTATCTTTTTTCTGTTGGAGTGTTCATTGAAAAATCTAACTCATGTCTTTGAGCTTTCTTCAAGTCATCTTTAATGTAATCATATATATATACACACACACACACACACACACACACACAAACACACACATAGGGTTAGGTTAAAGTAAAAACCCACTTAAGCTGTAAAAACTCTAGAAACCCATTCTTAAGCATATGTTTTTATTTAAAGTATGAATCTTGTGGTCCACAATTAAAGTTAATAAAAAATATAAAAGTAAATTTACACTTTTTCTCTCATGAAAACATTTATAAAAGTTAGTAAAAAAAATCAGCAAAACAATTTTTTTTTATTTTTCGATGTTTTGTATTAAATGTAACAACATATATTATATATGTAAAAAAATGATGTTACATAGGGTTTTTACGGGTTTTCATAACTCAAATGGAGTTTTTGTAACGCCCGTTAATTTCGGTTCAATGATTTAAAGCTTGTAAAGTATGTACATCTCTCGGTATTTATCTAGCCTTTCTCGGAGACCCTCTCGTCATTCCGATACATTAAATTAATTCACTTTTCCTACAACTTGCTACATCTTTCCAACTCAAGGGACTAGAGTGTAATATTTTGTATTATAATAAAAAAACCCTAGCCCCCCTCTCACTTTGGCCAATCGGAAGAAGGGAGCAGCCTTAGGGCTTCGTTTTTTGCAGCCAATTCCAAGTGCAAAACTTCAATTCAAGGTTAACTCTACATCCCTACAAGTCTTTTACACCTTAATTGGTCATTATAACTCGCTTATTGGTCGTTAAATCGCATGTTTTAGGCTCACCAAGTGGCTGTCCAATTGAGCACTTCCGGGGCTGTTTTGACCAAGGTTTTGCTCCACAATCTTCCTAGGTATGTCCAATATAAAATACTTTAAAATAAGGTGCATTGGTGTTCGTTTGATTGGTCAACTAGTTGTAGATTGAAAGATTGTATTCGGTTGTCTAGAATAGTGAATCGTTGCGTTTAACGGGAGAGTTGAAGGAATTAACGAGCAATTCAGTTCGGGTGACTTCGGTTTGATGTACTGGCTGTTAGAAAATCATTTTTATAAGTATTGGGGCTGAATTGGTTGTCGGTTACTCAAGTGGGTCGGTACAACGCGTATTCACGTTTATTGAATAGTTGGTGCGTTGTGCTTGCGAGTTACCGACCCATTCAACTCGTTTACCGTCGTATGGACTTGTTGGCTGTGAATTTATCAAATTGGGTCCACACGGGGCTGAGTTGAATGCTAAGTGCCTCGACAACTCTTAAACGCGCTTATTTGTCTCACCTAGCACTTCCGAGGGTAATTTGGGAATTCTTTGTTCTCGGGATTTCCTAAGGGTGGTTATGATGAATATAAGGCCCCGGGGGCTGTTATAATTGAACTTGATGAGGTCGAGACTTTAGGTAACTCGAACTATGTTAGAACGTCTCGTAGGATAAACGAGTCCTTTCGGTATCGTTAGTAATGATCGTATGTAAAACGACAGGCGTTTGAGTTGTGGGGATACTTAGAGGTTCTCTAGCTCGTGGTGATTTTATGCCATATGACAGGTGAGTTCATGATGCCCCTTTTCACTCTTTTCAAGTTTTGGGCTAGCATACACACCGAACTGATTTTGCTTGACGAACCGTTTAAATGATTTTGCATGGGCTTACTTGTATAGGGTATGCCTTGGGATGATATTTATGTATGTTTGTACGTATGTTTATACATGTGTTATTTTATGGCCAATAATTGGCGATGTTAATTAGTCGTATCGACTAAGGATGTTTGCATATGCCTACTTTGTGTTTGCATACGTTGGATGGAATGTTACGTGTTTGAGTTGTACGTGTGCTCGACCCTGATGTTATTACTTGGATGGAATGTATAGGGATATATTTATATAGATATATAAGTATGACGACTTATCGTTTATTACGGCCTAACTGTTCGTATCCCATTTTATATTTTAAACTCTTGGAATGATTTATATAAATGTCAATTATTAAAACTTGAACTCACTCAGCTCAAGCTGACTTTGCGTGTATGTTAGTGTGAGTTTCAGGTTAAGAGGAGGATGCTTACCACTTGGACGTGCTCGAGACTACTTGGACGGTTGAAGGCATATCTAGTCGGGGATTTCAATAATGAACACTATTTCCTTTCAATTACTACTAGATATATTTAAACTTGGTTTTGGGCCTAATTCCCAGGTTGGGGAATTTGTTTTACTACTAATGATTTTCCGCTGATGTTATACTCTGAACTGGTTTTCAAATTAAATGTATAGCATTGGGTTAAACTTTTGTTAAGTTTTGGGAATCTTGATACTTATTATTCCACTGTTATTTACTCTGAACTTGTTTTAAACAAAACGAATTTTCTTGGTTTTAAATTTTTATGAATTTAGGATATGATTACCAACTGTAGGATTCCCAGGGTTCGGGGTCTTACATTTATATATATATATATATATATATATATATACACACATACGTATGTATGTATATATATGTATATGTATATATATACATATATATATATATAAGGGATGGTTAAGTGGAGAAATGAAATTAGAGTGAGAAGTTGGAGAAGTGAATTCTGGCCATTAGATATATTGATCAAAGGCCTACATTTATTGTGACAGTTTGGTAATTAATTATGCAGGTTTAAGAGTTATTTTTTAATTAAAAGGGTACAATAGTCATTTTTGTGAGAATCAAAATAGGAAACTATGCTTGTTGTGTAGAAAGTTGCTAGTTATAAGCAAACCGTCATTTGACTTTCCATCTTCCAAATCTTCAGAAGATTCATCATATCAATTCCGTTCACCTCTTCAATGCGCGATATTGTCTTCCAACACTAGAATCAAGCGGCTAATGTCAAGAAACCAGTGTAATCGGTGGCAAGAAATCTTTTCAATATCCGAAACGATTCTCGTTGACAGAGCCTATAAAAGCGAAATCGTTTATTGAAAACCTACTTTCTGTTTGGCTGATAATCGATGATGACTGACATAGGATTTTCATTCGTTCCTCCTTGTTCTGTCAATGATGTAGGATGAATTTGATTTTGGGTTTCCTGCATGGAACCATAATTTTGTGTATTTATGAATTGGTTTTTTATGATAAATAGTCATTAATAGGGTTATTAAGTTGATATTAGGTAGTGGTACACGGCGTGTGTGTATGTGTAAAATGTAGGGTGTTACTAATAATGTATTTTGTTTGTCCCATGTGTAGATAACTACAAGGTGAAGAAGAAGATGTCCTCAAAGAAAGGTATGTTTTCTTGAAGCTATAACTGAGTAAGATTAGTTAATAATTAAGAGACATGTAATCTGATATTTAATTTTTATATGCAGGAAGAAGTAGTGAAAAAAGAGCTTCAAAGAAGATTCAAGTTAGGTCACCAATCGGGTCCAATGTAAAAGGTAAAGTTGCATAAAAAGAAATCATGTATGTGTAGGTAGCTAGCTGTTGTATTTGTAGATGATGGTTGTGTTTGTTTTGGCTTGAAATTATTGCGTTGGTAGCGTGTTGAGATATAGTTTTTTCTGTGTAGGAAACATTTTAAAGAGATGTAGTGAATCTGATTTGTAGTAACTTATGAAGGTCAAATTGTTACAATTTGGTTGTTTGTATGTATAGGTAATGTAGATTATGCTGGTTATTTTGTTAGTTTAGTTTTATCTGGTGTGTATATGTAGGTAATGTAGATTATGTTGTAGGAAATGTAGACTTTAAGAGTTGTGTTTGGGTGATGTTAGTATGCACACTGGTATATAAAAATCAGTGTGTAGGTTGTGAAGGTTAACATGCGTGTCATTCAATAAGTTTTCGTTTTATCTAGTATGTATGTGTAGGTAATGTAAATTATGTTTTAGGTAATGTAGACTATGAGTTGTGTTTGGGTGATGTTAGTAAGCACATTAGTGTATAAAAAACAGTGTGTAGGTTGTGAAGGTCAATATGCGTGTCATTCAATAACTTGCATTTTGGTTGAACATAATGCAGGTGTAGAATGTAAAATGGTTACCAATAAGACGAAGGATGGAAGTGATAGCCGTGGTAAAAAGAGAAGTAGAGATAATGGATGTAGAGCATTTAGTGTTTTAAACTTGTTAGGTGTTGTTAAATCATGTTTTAATAAGGTATTTATTTGATAATGCAGTTGATAACCTATCGGAACACGATGTGGAAGTGCTGTCCAGTAAAGGTAATTTTATAATACTTGATCGAATAAGGTTAGTCAGTGTGGTTAACATTTTGTTCTTGTGTTGTAGGAAAAAAAAATAGGTGGTGACAGGAGAGTAGGTGAAGGGACATCAAAAACAAATGTCGAGGAAGATGATGATTTTGTTGTTCATGTGCCACGTGTGAGAAATGTAGGAAAGGATACTAAGAAAAAAAGGAATCAAAGGAAGGAATATGCTGGGGTTTCAAGCCTACGGACGCATTCGTCACCACGTTCTCTATGGAGTGAGTTTCAACATCTATCTAAAAAAACAAAAGGAAGCTGTTAAGGAATGGAGATTTGATAAAATACTAAAGTTGAATGTAGCAGGGATCCCCTCATGTTTAGGTTACTATGTTGTTGACAGGTTTGATAGTGCGGCGATGAGCATAAAGGTCGATAGTGGTAATATGTAGGAGAGGATTCATAAGCTAACTGGTTTACCAATGGGAGGTGTTAGGATAGAAAGAAGTGATGACAGAAAAGGTAATAGGAATCTTAGAAAACAATGGAAAGCCTTTCATAGTAATGTAAAAGAGGTTGGTGTCGCAATTATAGCTGATAAACTGGAAAAGTACGACGATGTCGATTGGATGTTTAAGTTGGATTTTGTGATGTTGTTCATCACAATCATGGTTGAATGTCAAGGGAATGGGAAATGTCTGATGTCGTACCTTACGTTCTTCAAGGAGGATATGGATGAGAGAACTCTCGATTGGTGCGATCTAATTTTCAGGAGTTAGAAAGATTGTAAGGAAAAATGGAGCAGGGGGGATCCAGATGATTATTGCCTAGGTCCGCTTACCATCCTAACGGTTAGTTCATAAAATAATCCTATGTAGGCTATATTTAGTTGGTTATGCCAAAAGTATGTTGTTTTTATAAATGACTTATTAATATGTTTCTTCAATTGTAGTTATTTTATGTAGACTCAACAAGTTTCGAATCGGTACAAAGTGTACGTACGAAGATGGCTTTGGAAGAATGGAGTTTTAATAAACTGAAAGATCGTGAGCGAAAGGAAATGCAGCTTGGAGGGTTTGGCCAAGGGGCAATTGGGAAGTTGTTTGGTGAAGAAGAGGGAACAAGCAGTGAGCAAAGTAAAGAGGTGGATAGTGCAGCTATACCGCTAGGTGATGTGAAGGTAAGTTTATAGAGACATGAACTGTTTACGTTATAGTAGTTTGATTTGCAACTGGTGTACTAAAACCTTGTGAAATAACTTTAATACTAGTTAATTTATTATGTTGATGTAGGAGACGGTCAAATATTTGGAGTCCTTGGTAAAGGTGATTTGTGAAGGGAAAAAAGAATTTGAGGGAGTTCTTGGTGAAGCCGTAGTAAAATACCCAGACAATGTTGACATCAGGAGACTATGTGATATGTACGAGACCTTTACTGGTAAACCGTTTCAGACATCCTCACGTGTAGTAGTTGAAGCAGATAAGGAAGTTGTTGAGGATGTAATAGAGGAGCAAGAAACTTAACGCAGATGTGGAATGATGACGAGTGGGTGGACCAAGTTGTTAGGTCGGTTGAGATTGTAGAGTTAAAAAGAAAAGATTCAGGTTCTGTCCAACAACATGACAATGCTTTCGGTCCATTGTTCAGTTTGAGACTAACACAAGAGGTTGGAAGTTCTAATTAGAAATCACCGATTATAAGTAAAGAAGGTGGGGTGAATTTGGACGGTGACGTTGTGTGTAGGACACAAGATGATTGTGAAGCTATTGAGGGTTTGATAGTGAAATGGACGAAGTACCGTTGAGTGTTGTTGCCAGTAAGCTTAAGGGGAAAGCTGTTGTATTTGAAAGGCCAAAAAGAGCCACATGTTTAGGGTATGCTTTAAGGTCACCATTTATGAATATGGCAGTTGATGTAGGCAAGAAGGAAGAGAAGTCGGAAAATGAGGTTTGGCATTACCTGTGGAGAATAGGAGGGGATGAAAGGTTAATATATACGTATATAAGTAAACGCATTTGAATTTGATAATGTTTTAATTATTACATTTTTCGTATGATGTGTGTAGGGAGTCGGTTTTCATTACGACTAAAGGTCGCCTCGGTGTGCATGGTCTGTTTGAAAGCTTGCAGCCTGACATGAACATAAATCACAATGTTGTTGAATGCTGGTCATTGGTACTGAACAATATAGAGGAAAAGCGAGATGTTGTATAAAAAAACAAAATGTTTTGCAAATGCATGTTGCTAGTAAGTAAATTTTATTTTGTGTTCCAATAATTTTTTAGTATCACTATTAAGTAATGTTGTCTATAATGATATTAGTTAATGTTGTGGTGTCATATGTTTTTTAGAAACAGATGGAGTAAATAGGGTGGTTTGTACCGATTCCGAACAAACAATTGATAGTATGGTGAAGGCTAATATATCATGTGTGATGGGAGGCGATAATTGTGATATGACACTAAGGGCATACGATATGGTTGAGAGAGCCGGTAGGGATCTAGATCTTAAGATGACATCGATGAATTCGTTGAATATTGATACGATTAAAATGGATTACGTTAAGTGTGTGTGTTGAGAGAGTATTTGGACAGAGTAATGAGAGGGGAAAAGGAATAATAGGAACTCTTACATTAATGAATAGTTACAGGGGTATAAATAGGGGATGACCTCATTTGTTAAGATAACCTTAACGAATGAGTCATTCGTTACATTAACCTAACGAATAAACATACTTATTCGTTAATACATTATCATAGTGAATAGCATTCATTAGTTATGTTCCATTTGTTAAGCAGGGTTAACGAATGGGACTTAGATTAATACGAATGTGACACATTCGTTACAGGGTAAGGAATGTGCCTTACATTTTAGGCGAATAAGCATATTTACATTAAAACCTCTATAAACTAGAACTATTACATTAACACCCTGATAAAGACCGAGACGTACAAATATGTATCAACAAACTCCCCCTCGTCTTGAGCTCTTTATCTTCGTTAATGCTGGAACATCTTCGTCTTCCAGTCCACACAACTATGAATCTAGTATGCATAACAGACACGAACCACCTTCTGAAATTGCATAGCAAGTTCGTAGTCGCTTACGTTAGCGAATCTGATCCGACTTGTAAATAAGGCATCGTTGTCAGACTTAGATAAGTTAACCAACCACATCGAATCAATTACTCGAATAGTCTTTGTGTTTGACCCGGAACCAAATATAATAACCGCTTCACTCGTTTTATTATCATAATACCAATAATTAAACGAGATGAAAAGACTCTGAGAGAATATCTTCATTGGAGCCCTCTTCATTGTCTTAGGCGGCTTACTTGTAGAATCATCTTCCTCCAGCCTGTGCGTTGATCAATCTCATCAATATACTTATGAGTCGGCACCTGCGGCTTGAAAACCTTGAAACCATAACGGGTTTCATGCAATAAATGATCATAGAACCACTTAGCCCAGACATCATCTCCTCGATTCACGAACGGCCTGTTAGCTAGTGTTCTAACGTCCCACCTTGGCATAGACAATATATCGTGTGGGCATTTGAAATAATAAATACCATGCTCCCACTTAACGATATATACCTTAAGGTCAGAATTGAACTACCACGCGACCAAATCACCTTTCACATCTTTCGCTGGCTTGTACTTTTTCATCTGATATGCAGATGCTCGAGCCTTTGCCAATTTGACTTCCTCCCATTCATGATAACGAAAGGTCTTGATCATCTTGTTCATCTTCTTTACATTATACTTGAACATACCATCCAAAGCACGTTTGCGCTTTTTCTCAGTCGCTGATAAGTGACTTGTCTTTGAAGCTTTATTCCACTTTTCTATTTCTTCACGTAAACGACGTTCTTCTGAATCAAAATATTCTGTAGTGAAGAATGGAATACCTGAATCGTTGTTGTACATTCCTATGAGGAATACCTGTATTCATACTTTATTCAATCTCCACATCCACATCCACACTTTTACCCAATTCTTCAACCTCATCTTCATTTAGATTCAGAAGCAAGGCTATTTGTTCTTTGGTCAATGAATGATCTACAAATTCGCCTTCTTCGATCTCATCTGTGTTCACCACACTGTACACAACTCCGTCCATACCCACAAACAAAAGCATGTTTTCCGGAATAACGTCAGTTGGTTTGGCTCTCGTATAATCCTTATATGGCACAATCTGTAGATTACATGCTTCAAACCCACCACCAGAACTTGTATCAGTCTTATTACCTGCCAACGGTGCTGAACTACTGCCCGGTTGCTGATCTACACCTCCTTCACCATCGTTATCATCCTCATCATTCTTTAACTTCTTCAACTTGTCATCTTTACAAGTGAGCAGAAGGATGATCACATCTTGTTTATCTATTCTCTCCCCCTGAGCAGCAACAAGGGCTTTCAGTTCTTTGTTTTCTCGTTGAATGAACTGAATATGTCTAAACATATTCCGCTGCTCTGTCCGCATCTGTTCCTGAAATGAACGATCTGCTTGAATATGGGTTTGTTGCATATGAACCAAATTCAAAAAATTAAACCACTGGGTACTGGGAGACAACTCATAAAAATGAGGATGAAGTAGTTGCATCGGACCTTGAGGACGATTGAAAGTCAGGAACGAATGTTCAGGTCTTGGCATTGGTTTCGGAGTAACTGGTGTAGAAGCATTCTGTTGTGGAGAAATCGACATACGAGCTAAAACCTTCTGAATAACATCACCAAATTACGGATCAGACCTAGCTGTAGTCGCCAAAGTTATAGTAGGAGGTACAGGAGAAATAGGCATCTGTATAGGAGTTGGAGATCGAGTAAAATCAGAAATTGGGGATCTCAGAATATTCTGAACTGGAGAAGTTGGAACAGCCACTGGAATAGATACTAGAACATATACAATAGGAGTAGACCTCTCAAATGGTTGACTGGGTATCTCAATACCTGAGCCTCTTCTAACTAATTGCTTCTTAGGTTTCTCCCCCTTATCTTCCATCGGTTCCTTACCCTTACGTTTACGTTTCTGAGCATAAGTTAACTCAGCTTGTGGTCCTGGACCACCATCACCACCATTATCTCCACCATTTCCACCATCACCACCTTCACGCTCAGAGTCGGAGTCATCATGAGCCCAACGATCATTAGGTGGTGCAATATAATCAATGTTTGCTAGATGACCGATCAAACGCTTAAAATTTGGTTGATCTGCAAGACTCTGACCTCTGTAAGATCTCAAACGTCTCATTGTCTCGTCATCCATATGCTTAAGCTTCATAACATCATCTTGATCTTTAATCAACTCAGGCTGTAGATCATTGATTATCATCTGCAGAAATATTGGATACATTAGAAACTTATGACGGCTCGTAAGATTTTCCTTCAAGTGATAATAAACCAATTCAGAGAAATTGAATGGTTTATTCAACACCAAGGCAATAAAAGCAAATTGCAGCATCACTCGGCACTCGTCAAATCCACCTTTGCGTCCACCGAGACAATGTATCAACACGTGAAGCAAACACTTGTATTGTTCACACAAGTTTGCTTTGTTGTACATAGATCTACCCAAATCACCATTATACCTTACTCGGCCAAACAATCCTCTAATCAATTCTTTATCAAACTCACACCTATCGTCAATCGTATCACGAAAACCTAATGAATCTCGAATCACACCAACATCGATCACTACTCGTTTATCTTGAATTACTGACTCTATCTGATTCTCAGCTTTATTGTATCTAGCAGTATCCCAGAATGCGCGGATAATCTTCTGATAAACCACCGTACGAGTAGGGATGGCTTTGTAAATTCTGGAACATGTCAAGAAACTAATCATGCCTCCAAAGATAGGTGAATCTTCAAACTTAGGCTCAAGATAGGCACATATATTGTGACTTTCATTCCACGATAACAATACTGGAGCTTGTTCAGGTTCAGCTTGCGCAAGTTGATTAGGGTTAACCTCAGGATTTTGCTCGAGAAGAGGATTCGGAATATTCTCGTCAGCCATTACTGTTAAATCAAAATAAATATTAGGATAATATTCAAATATTATATTCTGATTAACAAATGTCTATCTCATTCGTTAAATGGTTTAAACGAATGAGACATTCGTTATACATTAAGTATCTTTCATTCGTTAATAATAACGAATCAAATGACACATTTAAATCATTCGTTATCAGAAGAATCTGATATTGATTCGTTATCATTATTCGTTCAAATTAGTAATCTCTCATTCGCTAAGTTAGCTAAACCTATAGTCATTCATTAACTAATTAACGAATCAAACTATCATTCGTTATAACCATAGCGAATCTGACTTAATTTACCAGTTTAACTATCAGTAGTCAATTTTACACTTAATTTTGACTCTAAAACAGTCAAAAACGATGATGAATCCTTCAAAACCGTTTGATATCCTATCACATTCAGCAATTAATCATAACAAAGATGATCGATAATCGATTTAATACACTAACATAGATCAGTTGTTCGAAAATCGATTCGATTATGAGGTTTAATTAATGTTAACTGTGCGATTAACATGCACTAATCAACTCAATCAATTAACCCTTAAATATCCGATGAAATTCCATACAGAACAGATCATTGTCATCTCCAATACCTGTATGACACGAAGATGTGAGTCAATTGAGCAAATAAGCAGGTATGAGATTTTTGAAAAATTTTGCAAGAGTTTATTTAGGGTGATGATGTAATAGGAAATGGCGAATGAACAGCCATTCGTCTTAATCTTGGGATTATAAACCCAATAATTTCATGTTTTCCGAGGTCAGTCGTTCAAATTTGAACTAACGATTGGTCTCATTCGTTAAATTATAAATCTGATTCGTTCAAATTTTAAACGAATAAGTTGTCCATTCGTTACCTTTTAACGAATCTTAAATTAATTCCTCTTATTCGTTATCTTTTTTACGAATATAGGAATCATTCGTTGAATTATTAACGAATGATATATTATCCATTCATTCCATTCGTTAACAGGTCACACGAATGTCTTCCATTCGCTATGCACAACGGAAGCGAATGTTATTATAGCGAATGAAGTACTCATTCGTTATATTTAAATAACAATTGGCTTCACATTCGTTAAACAAAATTTAACGAATCACCAAAGATCCTTAGCGAGTGAGACAAAAATCTCATTAAGGAATTAAATAAGATTATAATCCAATTAGGGTTTTAATCAAATAATTAAATAATCAATCAAATCCAATTAGGGCTTGGATATTATATATTAAAAATACCCGATCAACCAAGGATCGGTAAGGCTTAAATTAAGCGTATTTTTACGTTAAATCACAACTGATACCAGTTGTAAATACATTAAACACGATTATCTTAAATATTTTGGAGTATCAAATTTTCTTTTTGTTTTAATTTATTCGCAAGCTTGGCAAATCGAAAATAAAGCAGAAACGGAAAAAGAAAAATTTTAAACTTTTTGGATTTTTAAAAAAAATTCAAATAACAAATAACGCAAAACAGTAAAATTATACTAACAAAGCAGTACATCTTTTTGTGAGTCGAGTAGGGAATCATATTGACCAAAATTTCCGTCCATACCAGTTTTACTTTCAGCTTTTATTATGACTGGTGTTAAGTCGATTATTGGTATTGTTGTCCACTTAAATCTTCGAACAAATGTTTCAGAACTTTCGGTGATATTATTAATTGATTCAATTAGACACAAATATCTGAAAGAATTAGTTCAAATCTTGATTCAAGCGTAGTTTGATTTTCTCCAAATCACCCCAACTTGACTTAAACCTTAAAACCAATTTGATGTAAAATGATTGTTTTTAAGTAATCATAGTCAGTAATCCCCACTACAAGATATACCCCCGTTATCAAGCAATACCCTATGGTCTGTTCCCATGGATGAGTATGAACGATTTCATCTGTCGGTTTACAGACATTATGTCCCTTGTGGTCTGTTTCTTAATGGTAATAAGACGCGAGCAAGGGGACAATGTATGACTCACAGCGTGGTTTGATCAAGTCTGCAATTCATTTTGCACATGAAGTACATTTTGCGATCAAGTTTAAAGACTTAAGCAGTTACACTGCGGGTTCGCTTTTTCTAGCATTTTTAATATTCATCGAAATGAATACCAGATGTAAAACCGCATAAAGACCCAATAAAATCCTGAACCTTAAAGCATCCCATCAATACAGGATTGAAGACCACAAGACCATAGATCGTTGAAGCGTTAACCACCAACTAGATACTTTTGCTAAAATTGTTTTCAAATTGATCAGAAGGCTTGAGTATGACCGGTTTATTACATTTCTGTTATCATTATCAAGACCTTTTGTACAACTAATCTCCTAGAGTATACCACATCAATTCGTTATGTATGGATGATGAGATTTCATTGATACAGAGCTAATTCCAATACTTACCAATCCATACTTGTTTGTTAAAAGACCTACCAATACATTAATGCAATTAAGCACACAGCCTTTTATTACTTACTTTTTACTGGACTTAGGAGCAAATGATCAATGTACTATCATTTTCCCTTTTTGCTTCTAAACTCATTTTGAGGAGCATTTTTCATTGTTTTTGGATTTTCAATATTTGAATGTTTTTGGAGTTTTTAAATTTCTCCATACAAACTGAAAACACAATATTTTTAGATTTTATATTTTCTCCCCCTAAAAACAACAAAAATTGAACTAAAACAAGGAAAAAATAAATTGATTTAACCAAGCTTTTGAATATCTTTCAATGTTTTTAAACCATTTATACCCAGCAAATATTGAAAACGTGTTTTGTCAAACGCTTTGGTATAAAGGTCATCCTTTTGAAAATCCGTGTGTATTTTATCAATTGAAATTAATTTCTTTTCAAAGCAATCACGTATAAAGTAATAACGGATTTCAATGTGTTTGGTTTTCGAATGGTGAACCGGATTTTTGGTGATAGATATAGCGGCTGAATTGTCAATAAAAATAGGAGTAGTAAGAAACTTCAAACCGTAATCCCACAAATGTTGCTGGATCTAGAGAACCTGTGAGCGGCAACTCGAGGCCGCCACATACTCCGCTTCAGCTGTTGAAGTTGAGACCGTCGTCTGCTTCTTACACTGCCACGAAACAAGCCGGTTTCCTAAAAATTGACAACCTGCTGTTGTAGACTTGAAATTGATCTTGCATCCTCCATAGTCCGAATCAGTAAAACGGTGAGATCGAACTTATCGTCCTTGGGGTAGCATAACCCGATGTCAGGATATCCCCTTAGATAATGTAAGATGCGATTTACTGCCGCCAGGTGAGTCACTCGAGGACTCGATTGGTACCTAGCACACAAACAAACAGCAAACGTAATATCAGGTCGAGATGCAGTCAAATACATAAGAGATCCGATCATCACTCGATATAGGGTAGGATCTACGGTATCCTCTAATTTATCCGGTGATAAATTGTGACCCACGGGAAGAGGTGTCGAAGGAATTTTGCAATTAGATATCTTGAATCGGCTCAAGACATCGTTCACATATTTGGTCTGATGGATAGAGATCCCAGAATCAGACTGGTGAACTTGCAATCCTAAGAAAAAGTTCATCTCTCCCATCGAACTCATCTCGAATTTGGTTTGCATCGTCTTCTCGAAATCTTTACACAAGCTGTCGTTCGTCGAACCGAAAATTATGTCATCCACATAGATTTGGACAAGGAGCAGATCATCACCCACGTTCTTATAAAACAAAGTACAATCCACAGTTCTCCTCGTGAATCCACTTTCAATCAAATGGTCAGCCAACGTGTTGTACCAGGCTCTCGGGGCCTAATGTAAACCATAAAGAGCCTTGTTTAATCGATAAACATGCTTTGGAAAGTCTGGATCCTCGAAACCGGGAGGTTGCTTCATGTATACTTGCTCATGAATAGCTCTGTTTAAGAACGTTGATTTCACATCCATATGATAAACCTTGAAATTTTTATAGGCTGCATAGGCTAGAAAAATACGTATAGCCTCCAGTCGTGCCACAAGAGCATATACTTCAGTGTAATCAATGCCTTCTTGTTGATTGTAACCAAGAACGACCAATCGTGCCATTTTTCTCACGATTACCCCGCGATCGTCCTTTTTGCACTTAAAAACCCATTTAGTCGGAATAGCCTTTTTCACACGGTTGGGTTTATCAATTAAGTCCCATACACCCAGTCTAACAAACTGTTGCAGCTCCTCCTGCATAGCTTCAACCCAAGATGGTTCCTTGTGTGCTATTGTAACACTTGTCGGTTCAATCTGTGATAGGAAGCAGGTGTATTGTGCAATACTAAGGATACCCGAAGAGTACAAATCCGCATAAGCACATACTATTGAATCCTTAGTAGGAGATAAGTTACACTCAACTTGTTCATCACATACATTAGCTAATTTATGTCTTGTATGAACTCCGTTGTTCACATCACCAACTATCTGTTCCTGCGGATGATTAGAATGAACCCTTAAGGAAGGATTAGCAGGCACAGATACGTTATCACCCAGATTGGTGATATTTTCCTCTGTCATTTCTAAAGAGATAGTTGGTGAGGCACCATCAATTAGAATAGGCTATTTTGTGTCTGTAGCTTCATCTAATGGAACTGACGATGAATCAGCAAAATCAGCTTCATCGGAAGACTCAGAAACCTCATTTGATGTTTCGGATACATTAGGAGATTCATCTACATCAATCGAAGAAGACCTTGGAATAGGAAGACATTGTTCTTTCAAATAAGATCTAATGAAATTTTTAGGTACTTCCTTAACTACTGATGTAAACGAATTAAATAATCCGTCGTAATCGAACATCCAATCGGGACCCGTACAGGTTGGAGGAGGAGTATAACTTTGGAAATCAACGTGATACCATTCTTCCACACAACCAGAAGAGATATTGAAAATCCGTTTCTTAGGAGAATTGTATCCCAAAAAATAACCCTCAAAATTTTTTTCATCAAACTTTCCAGCATCTCTCTTCAAGACAGTACACGGACACCCGAACGGTTCCAAATACTTTAAGTTCGGCTTACAATTGTTCAGAAGCTCATAACTTGTTTTCTTGAACCTCTTTACAGTTAATACGCTATTCAGTGTGTAGCACGCTGTATTCACAGCTTCATTCCAGAATTGAACGGGTAGCTTAGAATCAGCAAGCATCATTCTCGCAGCTTCAATTAACGTATGATTCTTTCTTTCAGACACACCATTTTGTTGAGGAACATAAGGCGCACCGAATTCCTGATGAATTCCTTTCTGAATGCAGAAGAAATCCAATACATTATTCTTAAATTCAGTTCCATTATCACTCTGTATTCGTCTCACTTTCAGTTTGTAAAGTGATTTAATCTTCGTGATAAGGTTCTGAATTAAGATAGTCGTCTGATCTTTTGACCCCATAAATAGAACCTATGAGTATCGTGAGAAATCATCAGTAACCACCAAGCAGTATAGAACACCAGCTACACTAGCACGATTCACTGGACCAAAGAGATCCATATGAAGTCGTTCTAGTGGTTTATCAATCGAGTTAAGTGATTTGCTCGGATGTGGTTTCTTCTTTTGTTTCCCCTTTTTGCATGCAACGCAATGATCATTGATCTTGAAGGTCTTAAGTGAAACACCATCCACCAATTCATTTGAAATGAGAAAGTTCATCTTGCGTCTGTGAATATGTCCCATGTGTCGATGCCAAAGGATAGAATCATTTTCTATTGCTTTTGACACAAAACATGTAGCTGAGGGTGAAACAGTTACGTTACAACTCATGTCTAATACATAAATATCATTCGATTGAGGTGATCTCATCACAATCATGTCTTCAGGAATCGTGTATCCCGGTTGAAGGATAACACGTTCCTTATCAGTGAAAATTGTTGTAAATTTCTTATCACATATCTGCGACACGCTCAACAGATTATGATCCACCTTTTCACAATAATTAACTTTTTCAAATGTCACTTTCCCATTTGAAACTTCTCCCTCCTTTGTAATCATCCCACCATTGTTACCAACAAACGCCAACATAACCCCCTTGAATATCTTTGACGATATTTAGAAGGTCCAGGTTGCCAGTGATATGCCGAGAACATCCACTATCCAATATCCACTTGTGATTTGTCATGGATCTAGATGAACTCTGCACAATAAGGTAAAGATATTAGTTCAAAAAGGCAGCCCAATCCTCAGTCTTGGGCTCTCCGTTTGATACTTTCGGAGAAAAAGATAAATTAACACTAGCATTCGGTATTTGAGAATAGGTGACCGGTTTCTTGTTTTTCTTCTTTTAGTAAACGTCACGTATGATTCCCGAATCAGTGTTCTTACAAATTGGTTGAACACGGTCAACAATTTTTTTGTTACATTAAACGATTCAACCGGAACTACTTTCTTCGGATTAACATTTGAATACATTATCATACATTCATCAACTTGATTTTCTTTTAAATTTTGAAACAAATCAGTCTTTTGAGTTGTAGAATGTTTGATCTCTTCTATCTTTGCTTTACATCTTTTTGAAATATGACCAGGCTCACCATACTTGAAACATAATCGAGAATCTAAAAATTTGGGTGGTGGATTACTTGTCTTGTTTGATAGCAAAGATTGATTAGTATCAACTTTGGGTATCTCAAACGTTACCAACTTTGGAACTTCATGTTTCAAACCCTTTTTGTTTTTATAAAACTCAAGATTTGTTGAATTCGAAGAATTTTCCAATCCTGAAGATTTGAAAATTTTAATGTGTTTGACAACATTACTTTGAGATTTCACTTGAACATTAGCAGATTTTGATTGATACAATTTTTGTTCAAGTTCGGTAACTTTTGAAGTGTCATCCTGATATACACTTTCAATCATTTCGGGTTTGAGAAGGTTCAACGGAACTTCCTTGTCTGAAAAGACTTTGGATAAACCCTTTAATTTAAATACTTTCCCATTTGAAGAAACAGACTGAGGATTGACGAATTTCATCAACTCCTCATCAGTCACAGTTAGTTTATCTGATTTCTTCGGTTTAGGCATTACATTAGGATTTTTTACTGAATTACCCAAAGGATTTGAGCCATAAATGGCTTGCTCAAATTCTTCAGGTTCACACAGAATATGATCGTCAACAGGTATATTCTTGTTTTTGACAATCTCATCTGGTTCAGACAACTCCTCGATAGATCCATCCAATTCATTTTTGGTAAATACAGCTTTACTTTTGATATGAATCTGTTCTTGAGTAGTTTTGGTTGAATCAACCTTCTCAGATTCAACAGTAGGCATTTCTGAACAATTTTCCACATCAGGAATGCTACTGTAATCTTCCTTAAAAGGAGGAGAAATCTCGACATATCCCAAACCTGCTTTCCCATTTTTCTTATGAGAATTGTTTACTTCAATGATTTCATTCAAAAGAAACGAGAAATCTTGAAATTTTCCAAGTTTGTTTTTAAGTTCCATAACTTCATTTTCGAGATTAGAAATATAGGTTCGGAGTCGAAGAATCTCCTTAAAATGTTGATCAACAAAGATAATCTTACACTGAATCTCAGCTTTGAGATCATGATTGCTTTCAGAAAGATTTTGAATTTTAAGTGTTGATTGTTCTAGTAATTTTGATTTCTGTCTATAGCATTCATTGATCATAAAATGATCTTTTGTGAGAGTAGTGTTCTGATTTAACGTTGTTTCAAGTTTAGCTTTAAGATTAGCACATTCAGAACACTCAATCACAGCAGCTGAGGATTCAGTTACATTAACTTGAGGAGTAGGACATACCTCTTCGATCTGAACCATACAAGGATAAGAATCAACTTGATTAGGGATTGACTTATCAAATCCGATTTGCATAGATGAATTATCAGACGAACTCTGATCAAAATAAGTTTTAGAGTCTGATGTGTCGCTCTCTTCAGAAACTTGATCACTGCTTGCATCTTCAAATTGATCAACTGGTTTAAATACCGCAAGGTTGGCCTGATTTCCCAACAACCTTTGAGACCAGTCTAAACCATCATTTGCTACAAGATCTTGAGTGTTGTTTAACTTATTCTTGTCAGCTTCTGATGAACTCCTTTTACCTTGATCACTTCCTAATGAATTCTGTGACAATCGTCAATTTCAGGTTAACTCCGTTAACTCAACTCCGTCAATTCAAACTTAAAGATCATTGAATCTATAACGCACACTTCATTGCATTTAAACTAGGGTTTAAATGACGCTTAACACTTACTACATGTGTAGTCTTTCGGGATTTGCACCGAAACGCAAACGAGTTGACGCAAACGATTGATAAATAAACGAAAAACGTCAAAACAGTAATTATGTGATAATTATGTGTTAGACTTATGTGTTATGTGATAACATGATTATAAACGTTAACTCAAGACGAAAACAAGTTAGTTAGGCTAGAAAAGTAATACTTAGAAGTGGAGGGACTTGAGTGTAACTTGTGTGTTTATAAATATATCCTTAACACTTAACCCTAACTTATTATTATTAACCCCAAAGCTCCGATCGGCCTCCCTCCCTTGCTCTCCTTGGCTGCCGTCCACAAACACACACATATACACCATCAAATCAAGCTTGTGATTGAAGAACTAGGTGCTAGGAAGGTATATTTGATTATCCCTAACATTCTTGTTGCTTGATTTTGATGTTTGTTGGGTTAACCACAAACCCTAGGCTGCCGATTTTGAGTATGCATATAGTTAATATGATTGTTGTTATTTGGATAATGAATTGATAACTAGATTGATGTTGATACATGTTGATTGTTGTGTTTTTGATTTGAGTTCAAACACAAACCCTAATCAAGTATGTAATATGTAATTGATGTGCATGGAGGGTGTTTATGGAGTCTAGAGGGTTATATGGATGCATGATAGTTCATAGATTGTTATTATGTTGAGTTTGGATGCAAACAGTTTCTGGACAGAATGTGTATATGATGTTTAAGTGACTGTAACGAAGTGTAAACGTGAAAATTGGTTGAGATTATTGGTACTGCAGTAAACTAGGTTGAGTCTAGTTTCTATAAAGTATAAATTTGTAATTTTTGGATAAGTAGAAGTTTACTTTTATGATTTTACAAAAACGTTGTGCAAAGCTGAGCTGTTAGACCTGCTGTTAGGTTATGTTGTAAATGTTATATCTCATGAACTACGAGACCAATTGGGTTGGTTCCACTTCTGGAAGTTGACTCATTGAGTTAGGAACCAAACCCAAGTGGTCTTGCATTTATTGGATTTTTCGTTTAACGGGAATTGCAAATAACATTCTGTTGTGCATGAATCTGACTGTTATGAGTTTGCTGTAATGATTTGATGATTGTGAGAAAACTATGAGGAATAAAAATGTAATAAAATATGTTATGGAAACCTAAGACATATGTGCTTCTGTGATGATTTTTGGTAAATTAATTGAGATGCTATGATCAGTGAAATAGTACAATCTTTCTAGTAGGATTTCTGTCTCGGTGAAACTAGCTGCTGAGTTGTGTAAAAATGCATGAAATATGATATTTTTTTATATAATTGTTATGTTTTGACCAAAATACCCTTGCGGGGAATAGTTGCTAATTGATTGCCATGATTTGACCAAATTGCCCTTATGGGGAATAATGGCTAGTTAATTGTTATTTGTTGACCAAAATGCCCTTACGGGGAATAATTGCTAGTAATGTACGTTATGAATACATGACACGTATATGATTGCTTACACATGTGATGTGTCACAAAAACACTTGTGAAAGTCACACACGATTCACAAACGAAACACGAAACATGTTATGTGCATAGGTATTATGTGCCGGGTCTTGAGACTCGATAATATTCCGACACTTAGAAAAATCTCTTTGTTGTTTTAGAACGTTAGAGAGAGTTTTTCGGTGACGCGTGTGACATCTGCCCCGATCCGACCCGACCCAGGTACCCGTTTCCCTTATCCGATCTCTTTCTTTTATGATTTAATATTTATTTATACTTATATTTTACTTTTAATAATAATAATATATTTTCCTTCCCGCCTCTTTCTCTCTCTTTCTTTCCGCCGTCCCCTCCCTCTTCCTTCTTATCTCCTTCCGCCTTCTTTTCCCTCTTGTCGCCGTCCCGCCCTTAAGCCTTGTTTCTCTCTCCTTACTCTTTGCTGTCCTTTGTTCCTTCCCGCCTAAGGTTGTCTGCGCAGCTCCACGCGCCAGACCCCTTACAAGGAATCCTGCGTGAAGACCACCTGTTTCAGCGATACGCGAGACGAACTCTTCTCGCAGCGCGCTAAGAATTGTAATTCTTCTCGCAGCGCGCGAAGGACGGTAGTTCTTCCCGCGACGCGCTAAGGATTTGTAGTTCTTCTCGCAGCACGCTAAGTGTCGTAGTTCATCCCTCGACGCGCGAAGAATTATAGTTCTTCCCGCGGCGCGCTAGGAATTTTAGTTCCTCCCGCGGCGCGCTAAGAAATGTGATTCTTCCCGCGGCGCGCTTAGAAATATAGTTCTTTCCGCGACGCGTTAAGGTTAGTTCTGTCTGCCTTCGCGCTCGTGCTCTCTTGACCTTCTGTGTCTGCCTTCGCGCCTTAGCCTTCCCGCGCTGAATCCTTCGAGTTTTCTTCTGTTTAAATCTAGCCGTTTGCTTTTGTGTTGTCTTATCTTTTGAGCTGTTGACCTAATCTGCTTTATGTCTGAAAAGTTACTTTCGGCGCAGCATGCGCACCAACCCCATTGGTTGACAGATAAAGTGACTGACATAATCTTTTGAGAATCTGCTTTTGCCATGCTTGACCAGTACCTTTTTCTGACCGCCCATGACTTTTTACTGTTCCCTGACAGCTTTATCTTGCCCCCTGCAGCTGCCATATCTTTTGATATCTTTTGCTTTTGGAATCTTTTACTTTTTGAGATCTTTTCCCCTTTTTCTAGGGATTGTGTTCCCTAGGGTTTCTCTATAAATAATAGTATTATTTCCCTAACACTACACACACAAAACACTTAATCTCTCCTGTCCTCCTCCTTGCTCTCTCTGCCGCCTCCCTCTCTGCCTCCGTCTTCCTCCCTGTTCTGCCCTGCTTTTCCGGTAATATATATATATAATAACTTACTTATTAATTATGCTAACTTATAATCAAGACTTAAAACAAATCGTTAAAACAATAATCTTTAATTATAGGTTAACTTGTGCTTGTTTAAAGTTGGTTCTTGCTTTATCTTACACCGCATCGTTTATCAAGTGAGTAATCTCGTACCTAATCCCTTTTTGCTTTTAATGTTTTGGGATGTTCATGTGTTCATACAAACTTAGAGTCTTAAACTTGTTTATGAACTTTAGTCGCGCAGTATCCCATGTGTTGAGGACGTAGACTTGGCTGTTTATTTGTATGTGTGGATCATTAACCGTCTTGTCGGTCTATTCCGCAGTTTTCATGGTACCATTAGATGAACACGGGAGAACTATCGTTTATGATTTTCTCTTTTGTTTACACATGCACAGTTTGTTTTGTTTGTGAGCTCAATTGTGAGCACTGGCAGTCTTATGAATCTTAGAGTTGGTCCCGATCAGATTACACCCTTGTTGAAAACCAGACATACACATGTTGCGCGCAGATTTATGGTTATCTATGTATTGTATTAAACTTGATTTCTCACCAACACGCAAGTGTTTGACGTTTTATTCTAACACATGTTCAGGTTTGCAGTAGCTGTTTTGGAGCTTGTGGACACGTAGGAAGTTTTCTTTATTTTTGACCTAGATTAAAATGTATCAAGACAAGTTATTGCTGTTCGAATATTATGATTTATAATATATTGATTTATGATGATTTATGTTATCTTATTTTTGCTTTGCGCGTGCGCGAATGAATGTATTTATTAAATATTGACACCCAATAGTGTCACGAGTAATGAAACAATATGTGGCGCCCCGATGTATAATCCGCCTTTGGTCGGGGTGTTACAACGCGCATCTTGGTGATTTATTTTGGGAAATTCTTCGCAAACAGTGAGTTTCACTTTCCCCTCTTTAAACTGTTTTCAAACGCTTTTCACTTGGGGGAGATAACATACTCCACAACGCATTTAAGATTTTGTTATAAATTATATATCACTTGTAAAGGCTAAGTGGCAAACGAAACATTTGAAGTCCTACACATCGAACCGGTTAATATTTTGAATAGCGAGTCACTGTTGAGTAGTACTACTGGGTTTGACAAACCCCACCCAACGCTAAACTCGACTGGAGGTCGAGCGGGTGTAATTTTGGCTAACACGTACCCTGGTCTGGAGGACCTGGTGACAAGGCACTTACTAAACGAGTCAGCTTCGGTGTCGAACACTTAGTAATACTTGTTGTATAGACTAGCTACCTATCGATATATAATTTGACATAACACTATCTGGTAACGCAAAACGCTTAACGCAAAACGCCGTAACGAGGTTACGCAAAACGCTTAACGCAAAACGCCGTAACGAGGTTACGCAAAACGCTTAACGCAAAACGCCGTAACGTGGTTACGCAATACACTTAACGTAAAACGCTGAACGCAAACGCTAAACGATTTATTTTATATAACTTGTGAACTCACCAACCTTGTGTTGACACTTTTAGTATGTTATTCTCAGGTAGCCGAGGCGGGCGCGCGGTTTAGGAACATGCATTGTGTGATAAACTTTTAACTATGCAAACTTGTTTTAACTGTTATCCTTGGTTTTTAAATCGTCCTGCGTGACGTAACATTGTTCTATGGTTTTACTCTTCCGCACTTATTTTCATTTAAACGTTTTTATGGTTTGATTATAACTGATGATTCCGATCCTGTTAGTTCACACCCTCTGACGGTAAAACTCCGTTAGTGGATTTTGAGGGTGTGACAGATTGGTATCAGAGCTATTGGTTATAGCGAACTAGAAGCTGCATGCATACTAGACTATAACCGCGACGACCCATTAGTTATAATGATACGCACTGCATAGGTTTGTGTAGTCTTGTAATCTTATCTCTTTACCTCTTTCACTCATACGCGCGCGCATACACGGCTTACCTGTAGGAATGTCGACGCCACCCTCATCATCATCCGATTCGATGACGCATGCTCACGGGAAGGAACCGCAGTTACCTACCGCCTCGCCACCCCGCGTAGTCCCGGAACTCGAAGCTCCCGCACCGAAGAGGTACCGCCTATCCGGAGGCATTTACGAAAACGACGTTAGCTGGGATTGGTACCCTAACATGATCAGACGTATGGTCTATCGCGAACAAGTTCCCCCGTTGCCTCACCCGAACCACCCTGCTTATCCCAACACCCTACCACCCATAACCGAACCTGTAGAGCGAATTCTCGCAGCTGTCGTTTCTTGTTTGGAGCGTGATGTGGGTTACATGCGCTATACGAGGGAGAACGTTTCCAGAATGTTAAAAGACGGAACCGAGACTAAGGAGGAGATTGCCCGCATGGCAGCGGCAATGAAAGAAATGCAAGAGACTAGCGATCAGCAGATGAAGGTTATGATGAAGATGCAAGCTGAGATGATAGACTTGAAAGAGCAACTCCAAGAAGCAAGGACCCAAACCGAGATAGCTCTAGAGCGTTGCGATGTCTTACAAATGCAACTTGCCCAGAATGCAGCCGAACCTGAGGCAGAGCCTGAGGCCGAGCCTGGGGCAGAGCCTGAAGTAGAACCTGAAGAAGATCCCGAAGAGGAGCCTGAGGAAGATCCCGAGGAGGAACCCGAAGAAGAACCGGAGGAAGAACCGGCTGAGGAGGAGGCACACTCAGAGGTGTCCTTAGATGACGACATCTAGTAATGATGACACTTAGATGGAGGGGTTGTCTCCATCCGAACTATTATTTTTCTATGATTTTAAGGATTGATTGGAAATACTTTGTAGCGAATACAATGGTTTTAATCATGAATTTTTTTTTTAGACTAATATGTGGTTGTGATGTGATGTTGTTTCTTATTTTCTTTCTTACCTATCTTTTTATTACATGTATGGTGTGTTGTATATGAAAGAAAAATTCATGTTTAACATTTTATACTGTGATTCTAGGAAATGGCTGGAAGAAACGCTGGACGAGGACGTGGTAACATCAGCATGACTGCAGCTGAACTCCAAACTCTGCTGAACGACCATGTTGCGGCCGCTTTAGCCGCACACGTTCAGAATCAAACTGGAGGTCCGAATGGAACGTGTACCTTCAAAAACTACCTTGACTGCAAGCCCTGTACGTTTAAGGGCACTGA
Source organism: Bidens hawaiensis (assembly GCF_021521415.1). Lineage (NCBI taxonomy): Eukaryota > Viridiplantae > Streptophyta > Magnoliopsida > Asterales > Asteraceae > Bidens > Bidens hawaiensis. The sequence continues at coordinate 26,860 of NW_027491426.1, read as the reverse complement.
GGGAGCTATAGGCTTCCTGCGTTGGGCTGAGAAGGCCGAGTCGGCCTTTGAGATGTGTAATTGTCCCCCTGCCGCTGCTGGGACACTTGAGGATTCCGCCCTCACTTGGTGGAATTCAAACGTCCAGATCCTTGGGTTGGAACTGGCTAACGCGATGAACTGGGAGGAGTTCAAAAACATGATGCGAGAGGAGTATTGTCCGAGAGAAGAGATTTCAAAGTTAGAATCAGAATTTTGGTCGTTGAAGATGGTGGGTTCGGAAATCGAAGCCTACACTACTCGTTCGCACGAGTTGGCTGTGATGTGTCCGCGGATGGTGGATCCGCCGAGCAAAAGGATAGAAATGTACATTGATGGATTAGCACCGCAGATTCAGGGCATGGTGACGTCTTCCAGACCAGCCACGATCCAACAAGCGATCCGTTTAGCTTACAAACTGACGGATCAGGCTGTGACCCAAGGTGCGTTACCACCGAGGGGTTCGACCGTTAAAGCCCGTGACAACCAGAGTAACGACAATAACAGCAACAGCAACCCGAACAGCGGGAAGAGAAAGTTTGACAACACCAGATCTTCATCCTCGAACCTCCCACCGCAACAACACTACCGTAAGCCCGAATTCACTCGGAGCTTTAACACTCAGAATCACAACAACAACAACAACAACGGTAGCGGGCAGGTTTCGAGCGGATATGCTGGGAAATATCCAAAGTGCAACAGGTGCAACTATCATCATGTTGGCCAGTGTGACCGTGTCAAGTGTCAAAGATGCGGAAAGATAGGTCACCAAGCGAAAGAATGTAGAGGAGACCTTGCGGCAAAGGGTGCTCCTAAGCCACCGATGACGACTAAGGGATGTTTTAAATGTGGGCAGGAAGGCCATTTCCGGAAAGATTGCCCCAAGCTGAAACAGAATGACAACAATGGGGGTAATGGAAGTGGCAGTAATGGTGGAGGCAATGGCAAGGGAAGAGCGTTTGTGATTGGATCGGGTCAAGCCCGCAATGATCCGCATGTGGTGTCTGGTAAGTTCCCTGTAAACGATTGTTTTGCTTCTGTTTTGTTTGACACTGGAGCTAATAGGAGTTTTGTGTCGAAAGCCTTTAGCCAACTTTTAGACTTAACTCCAACCCCGTTAGATGCTGAGTTTCCAGTTGAATTAGCTGACGGTAAGACTATAATAACGACTCATGTACTTGCGGAATGTAAGTTAAAACTGTCAGGTCATGTCTTTGATATCGACCTTATTCCTTTTACGCTTAGTAGTTTCGATGTCGTTGTCGGCATGGACTGGTTATCGGAGAACCGAGCGGAGATTATATGCCATGATAAGATAGTCCATATTACCACCCCTTCCGGCGAGATGATTTCGGTCCGAGGTGAGAGAAGCGGCATGACCACCAGCGTCATTACCCTTATGAAGGCGCAGAAGTATCTACGAAAGGGTCATCCGGCAATTTTGGTGCAGATTGTTGAGAAACCCGCGGAGGAGAAACGAATTGAAGATATACCTGTTGTGCGAGACTTCCCTGAAGTTTTCCCGGAGGATTTACCCAGACTCCATCATATTCGTCAAGTCAAATTCCAAATCGAGTTGACACCCGGTGCAGCACCCATAGCACGAGCCCCGTATCGGCTCGCACCGGCGGAACTTCAGGAGTTGTCCACTTAGTTGCAAGATTTGTTGGATAAGGGTTTTATCCGACCTAGCTCATCGCCATGGGAAGCCCCTGTCTTGTTTGTCCGAAAGAAAGACGGGACTTTCCGAATGTGCATCGACTACCGGGAGTTGAACAAGGTGACGGTCAAGAACCGTTATCCTTTACCCCGAATTGATGATTTGTTTGACCAGCTTCAAGGATCGAGTTACTACTCGAAGATCGATCTCCGATCCGGTTACCACCAGCTGAGAGTGCGCGAAGAAGATATCTCAAAGACGGCCTTCAGAACACGGTATGGTCATTACGAGTTTTCGGTTATGCCTTTTGGCCTAACCAACGCACCAGCCGTATTTATGGATCTCATGAATCGAGTATGCAAGGCGTAACTCGACAAGTTTGTGATTGTTTTCATCGATGATATTCTCGTCTACTCCAAGAACGAGACTGACCACGAAGAGCACTTGAGGGTAATTCTGGAACTATTGAAGAAGGAACAACTGTATGCTAAACTCTCGAAATGTGAATTTTGGCTTCGCGAGGTTCACTTTTTAGGACATGTGATCAACGAGAATGGTATCCATGTCGATCCCGGTAAGGTAGAGGCCATCAAAAACTGGGAAGCACCTAAGACTCCGACTGAGGTGCGACAATTCCTAGGACTGGCCGGCTACTACCGGCGTTTCATCGAGGGATTTTCAAAGATTGCTCAACCCCTCACCGCCTTGACTCACAAGGGCACTAAGTACAATTGGGGTGACGCGCAAGAATCCGCTTTTCAACTGTTGAAAACCAAGCTTTGTAGCGCCCCTATTTTAGCCCTCCCCGAGGGAACGGAAAATTTTGAGGCACACTGTGACGCATCTATACAAGGTCTCGGTTGTGTGCTGATGCAACTCGAGAAGGTTATAGCCTACGCCTCTCGACAACTACGGGTTCACGAGAAGAAATACACGACCCACGATTTGGAACTCGGAGCTGTGGTGTTTGCTCTTAAGATATGGAGGCATTACTTGTACGGTACCAAGTTTACCATTTACACCGACCACAAGAGTCTCTAACATATCTACGATCAGAAGGAGCTGAACATGCGACAGCGTCGTTGGGTCGAGCTGCTTAAAGATTATGATTGTGCCATCAAGTACCACCCTGGCAAGGCTAATGTGGTGGCCGACGCCCTTAGCAGAAAAGAAACAGATAAACCCAGACGGGTGAGAGCATTGCAACTCACGATTCATGCCAGCTTACCCGATCAGATTCGCGATGCGCAACTTGAAGCTTTGAAAGATGATAATCTTCCATCGGAACTCATGCGGGGCATGAACAAGCAACTTGAAACCAGATCGGACGGGGTCCGATATTTTGAGAACCGGATTTGGGTTCAACGATACGGAGAGTTGAGAACTCAAGTGATGGACGAAGCTCACAAGTCCCGATATTCTATCCACCCTGGCTCAGATAAAATGTATCATGATTTAAAGGCACTTTACTGGTGGCCGATCATGAAAGCCGACATTGCCACCTACGTGAGCAAATGCTTGACTTGTGCCAGAGTCAAGATAGAATACCAGAAACCATCTGGTCTACTGCAACAACCGGAACTCCCAATGTAGAAATGGGAACACATCTCAATGGATTTTATTACGGGTTTGCCTAAGACACCGACGGGATGCGATACTATCTGGGTGATCGTTGACCGGTTGACTAAATCGGCACACTTCCTAGCAATTAAGAAAATGGACAAAATGGAAAGACTGACTCGTGTTTACATGAAGGAAGTAGTGTCGAGACACGGAGTGCCTGTCTTGATCATTTCTGATCGAGATTCTCGTTTCACTTCGCACTTTTGGAAGTCGCTGCAATGCGCACTGGGCACCCGTCTCGATATGAGTACAGCATACCATCCTCAGACGGATGGGCAAAGTGAACGGACTATTCAGACCCTTTAGGATATGTTGCGTGCATGCGTTCTGGATTTCGGAAAAAGTTGGGAACCCCACTTACCCTTGGTAGAGTTTTCGTATAATAACAGCTATCACTCAAGTATTAAGGCAGCGCCGTTTGAAGCGCTGTATGGACGGAAGTGTCGATCACCACTCTGCTGGGCAGAGGTGGGTGACAGCCAAATCACTGGTCCGGAACTGGTACTCGAAACCTCGGAAAAGATTGTTCAAATCCGAAATCGCATGGCAGCAGCACGAGATCGCCAAAAGAGTTACGCCGACAAGCGCCGAAAACCTCTCGAATTTCAAGTGAACGATCGGGTGTTACTCAAAGTCTCACCTTGGAAAGGTGTGGTTCGCTTTGGGAAGCGAAACAAACTCAACCCACGGTATGTTGGTCCGTACCGGATAACTGAGCGCATTGGTCCGGTGGCGTACCGACTGGACCTACCAACAGAACTCAGTGGCGTACACGATGTATTCCATGTATCAAATTTGAAGAAATGCCTATCTGATGAAACCCAAGTAGTCCCTTTGGAGGAACTACAAGTTGATGAACAGTTACGTTTCATTGAGGAACCAGTCGAGGTTTTGGATTGGGAAACCGAAACGCTCAAACACAGCAAAATTCCAATCGTTAAAGTTCGTTGGAACTCGAGACGTGGACCGGAGTTCACGTGGGAACGCGAGGACCAAATGATGAAAAAGTATCCTCACCTTTTTGAAGGGCTAACCAAACACAGAAAACAGCGAAACTCGGCAAACCGTCAGACATCACCGGAGGTATGAATTAAATTTCGGGACGAAATTTATTTATACTAGGGGATGATATGACAAACTGAAATTTTTTTCTTACTCTTTCAGACTCTCATCACGACTTGACTCAAATTTTCGGGACGAAAATTCTTTAACATGGGAATAATGTGACAATCGTCAATTTCAGGTTAACTCCGTTAACTCAACTCCGTCAATTCAAACTTAAAGATCATTGAATCTATAACGCACACTTCATTGCATTTAAACTAGGGTTTAAATGACGCTTAACACTTACTACATGTGTAGTCTTTCGGGATTTGCACCGAAACGCAAACGAGTTGACGCAAACGATTGATAAATAAACGAAAAACGTCAAAACAGTAATTATGTGATAATTATGTGTTAGACTTATGTGTTATGTGATAACATGATTATAAACGTTAACTCAAGACGAAAACAAGTTAGTTAGGCTAGAAAAGTAATACTTAGAAGTGGAGGGACTTGAGTGTAACTTGTGTGTTTATAAATATATCCTTAACACTTAACCCTAACTTATTATTATTAACCCCAAAGCTCCGATCGGCCTCCCTCCCTTGCTCTCCTTGGCTGCCGTCCACAAACACACACATATACACCATCAAATCAAGCTTGTGATTGAAGAACTAGGTGCTAGGAAGGTATATTTGATTATCCCTAACATTCTTGTTGCTTGATTTTGATGTTTGTTGGGTTAACCACAAACCCTAGGCTGCCGATTTTGAGTATGCATATAGTTAATATGATTGTTGTTATTTGGATAATGAATTGATAACTAGATTGATGTTGATACATGTTGATTGTTGTGTTTTTGATTTGAGTTCAAACACAAACCCTAATCAAGTATGTAATATATAATTGATGTGCATGGAGGGTGTTTATGGAGTCTAGAGGGTTATATGGATGCATGATAGTTCATAGATTGTTATTATGTTGAGTTTGGATGCAAACAGTTTCTGGACAGAATGTGTATATGATGTTTAAGTGACTGTAACGAAGTGTAAACGTGAAAATTGGTTGAGATTATTGGTACTGCAGTAAACTAGGTTGAGTCTAGTTTCTATAAAGTATAAATTTGTAATTTTTGGATAAGTAGAAGTTTACTTTTATGATTTTACAAAAACGTTGTGCAAAGCTGAGCTGTTAGACCTGCTGTTAGGTTATGTTGTAAATGTTATATCTCATGAACTACGAGACCAATTGGGTTGGTTCCACTTCTGGAAGTTGACTCATTGAGATAGAAACCAAACCCAAGTGGTCTTGCATTTATTGGATTTTTTGTTTAACGGGAATTGCAAATAACATTCTGTTGTGCATGAATCTGACTGTTATGAGTTTGCTGTAATGATTTGATGATTGTGAGAAAACTATGAGGAATAAAAATGTAATAAAATATGTTCTGGAAACCTAAGACATATATGCTTCTGTGATGATTTTTAGTAAATTAATTGAGATGCTATGATCAGTGAAATAGTACAATCTTTCTAGTAGGATTTCTGTCTCGGTGAAACTAGCTGCTGAGTTGTGTAAAAATGCATGAAATATGATATTTTTTTATATAATTGTTATGTTTTGACCAAAATACCCTTGCGGGGAATAGTTGCTAATTGATTGCCATGATTTGACCAAATTGCCCTTATGGGGAATAATGGCTAGTTAATTGTTATTTGTTGACCAAAATGCCCTTACGGGGAATAATTGCTAGTAATGTACGTTATGAATACATGACACGTATATGATTGCTTACACATGTGATGTGTCACAAAAACACTTGTGAAAGTCACACACGATTCACAAACGAAACACGAAACATGTTATGTGCATAGGTATTATGTGCCGGATCTAGAGACTCGATAATATTCCGACACTTAGAAAAATCTCTTTGTTGTTTTAGAACGTTAGAGAGAGTTTTTCGGTGACGCGCATCTTGGTGATTTATTTTGGGAAATTCTTCGCAAACAGTGAGTTTCACTTTCCCCTCTTTAAACTGTTTTCAAACGCTTTTCACTTGGGGGAGATAACATACTCCACAACGCATTTAAGATTTTGTTATAAATTATATATCACTTGTAAAGGCTAAGTGGCAAACGAAACATTTGAAGTCCTACACATCGAACTGGTTAATATTTTGAATAGCGAGTCACTGTTGAGTAGTACTACTGGGTTTGACAAACCCCACCCAACGCTAAACTCGACTGGAGGTCGAGCGGGTGTAATTTTGGCTAACACGTACCCTGGTCTGGAGGACCTGGTGACAAGGCACTTACTAAACGAGTCAGCTTCGGTGTCGAACACTTAGTAATACTTGTTGTATAGACTAGCTACCTATCGATATATAATTTGACATAACACTATCTGGTAACGCAAAACGCTTAACGCAAAACGCCGTAACGAGGTTACGCAAAACGCTTAACGCAAAACGCCGTAACGAGGTTACGCAAAACGCTTAACGCAAAACGCCGTAACGTGGTTACGCAATAAACTTAACGTAAAACGCTGAACGCAAACGCTAAACGATTTATTTATATAACTTGTGAACTCACCAACCTTGTGTTGACACTTTTAGTATGTTATTCTCAGGTAGCCGAGGCGGGCGCGCGGTTTAGGAACATGCATTGTGTGATAAACTTTTAACTATGCAAACTTGTTTTAACTGTTATCCTTGGTTTTTAAATCGTCCTGCATGACGTAACATTGTTCTATGGTTTTACGCTTCCGCACTTATTTTCATTTAAACGTTTTTATGGTTTGATTATAACTGATGATTCCGATCCTGTTAGTTCACACCCTCTGACGGTAAAACTCCGTTAGTGGATTTTGAGGGTGTGACAAATTCTTACTTGGAGATCTCACAGCATTGCGTGGTCCTGAATACTCTTTTCTTGGTTTGTCACATTCTTTGGCAAAGTGGCCAAAGTCCCCGCAAGTATAACACTTGACCTTTAGTTTATCAAAACCAACTCACTTGTTAAGAGTAGCAAGGTCTTTTCTGGTTCTTTGCAAACCTTTTAACCTTTCTAACAATCATTGCCATATTCCATTTGAGATCCATCAGTTCAAGATCATCGGGATCAATCTGGTCGTAGTCTTCATCGGTCAACTCACTTGTTGCAATCTTGCTACCAACCAGTTGTTCATATGAAGTCATGAATGCACACACAAAAGCAAATTGTTGTTCAGCTTCTTGCAGATTTACTTTTGGCAAAAAAACTTGATGCATTGGCAGTTGACTCAAACTTAGCACTTGTTGCCATAAAGCATACATTAGGTGAGTTGTTTACATTAGAGGTCTCATCTTGAGCTTGATCAAAGAAAGCATTTATTGGAACAGAACTTAAATAATTGTTTACTGGCATTGCTCCCCCATAAAGTGAAGGATTCTGGGTTTGATTATCCTTCAATGATTTTTTGCACTTCAACTCAAATTCTCTTTCTTCAATTTTGTTAATGAATTGCACTGCAGTAAGCTCCGTATTACGAAAGAAACCGTTCTCTTTCAACACAAACAGGAAAGTAGAATATGATGATAGCAATGCATTCTTTAGTGTATCAATTTTATCGGCTTCAGTTGGCTCAAGATTTACACTTGCCATTTCCACAACAAGATGACTAAAACGATTAATCATCTCTTCTACAGTTTCATTCTTCATCAAGATAAAGTTCCTAAACTGAAACTTTACAAGAGTTTTCTTAATCTCAAGCGTATTACCCATGCTTCTTCTTTTCAGAGTATCAAAATGAGATGCACAAATCTTTATAGTATTGTATTGATGAAAGATCTTAGGCAAAGCCATTGTAAGAGTCGAATACGCTTTTGTCTCATTCTCAAAATCTTTCAGTTCTTGTGCTTCATAATGTTTAAATTCCTTTGAAGTCCAACCCATATTGTCACTACCAACAAGAGGCGCTGCATAAACAACATCGAGATACCATACGCTGCTTGGATACACCGATCCCAAATGAGCACGAAACCTCGGTTTCCAACGAGCAAAATCGGAAAGTTTCAGAAGTTTAGGACACTTGTTGTGACTTCCAATCTCGTTGTCCATTGTCAGCATTTGTTGTATTAAAGCATTCTGGGATGCTAATGCATAGAATGAAGCATTCTGAGAAGCCATGAGATAACACTTATGTTAACCTTCGAGGACCAAACTTGTCAATACTTAAAACTTATGGTTACTATTCACATGAATGAACGAACAGTAACGAATGTGAGTTGCAACAATTAACGAATGAATGATATTCGTTAATGATTCAAGCGAATGTGACTGGGTAACGAATGAAGTGATATTCGTTATGAAGTGTAACGAATGTGAATAACGAATGAGAATATTGTTCAAACGAATGGTGAAGGATTTTAGCACATGTGAGGAATAACTAATGAGTTTAGCGAATGGAATTAACGAATCAGATTTAAACGAATGAGAATGACGAATGACGAATATGTTTAGCGAATGGGTTTAACGAATGTCAAGTGAATAACGAATGATCAGTTACTTGATTAACGAATCAGAATTCATTAGTAACGAATCAGAATTCATCAATAACGAATAAGAATTCATATCTTCAAACATTCAAAAACGCATATCTCAGTCCAAACTTGTCCGAATTCAACAAAAACTTAGATCAATCTATTCGCATCACAAATCCGAACCCAACCACAAACAACTACCAAACCAATCAATTAATAATTCCGTATAAGCCAAATCTGTATAATACTCAGAACACCTCCATCTGAACTCAAACCAGACTAAATACAACTCAATTCACACTCAATTCAATCTCAAACCTCCATATATCAGTCACTAATACCTTAAAAATGATGCAATACACTTAGAACAGTCCAATTATCAGAAAACCATGAACCTCTATTTTATCGGAAGCAATTAAACCTCAAACACGATCAATTCATCATGAAACTAATCCAATACGTGATGAATTATACACGTTAAACAACGAGTAGCATCGAAGATCAGATCTCCTTCTCTGATACCACTTGAGAGAGCCGGTAGGGATCTAGATCTTAAGATGACATCGATGAATTCGTTGAATACTGATACGATTAAGATGGATTACGTTAAGTGTGTGTAGTGTGTGTGCTGAGAGAGTATTTGGACAGAGTAACGAGAGGGAAAAGAGAATAATAGGAACTCTTACATTAATGAATAGTTACAGGGGTATAAATAAGGGATTACCTTATTCGTTAAGATAACCTTAACGAATGAGTCATTCGTTACATTAACCTAACGAATAAACATACTTATTCGTTAATACATTATCATAGTGAATAGCCTTCATTCGTTATGTTCCATTCGTTAAGCAGGGTTAACGAATGGGACTTACATTAGTACGAACGTGACACATTCGTTATAGGGTAACGAATGTGCCTTACATTTTAGGCGAATGAGCATATTTACATTAAAACCTCTATAAACTAGAACTATTACATTAATACCCTGATAAAGACCGAGATGTACAAAACATGTATCAACAATGGTTTTCTTCCCCATCAAATCAGCGGACCACTATTATCTTCTATGTTTTGATTTAAAAAATCTGGCAATAATGGTTATTGATAGTGTTGATCCGGACAAGAAAAAACGGAGATCTAGGGCAGAGAAAACCATGGATGCCGAGTACTTAAACGAGTGTATGAAGTCGGTTTATCTGATGGTAAGTTTTATGCAATATAATGTGTAAATTAAAATATGTTTGTTATAAAATGTAGTTTTGTAATAAAATAAAATTTTGAACATAAATTTTGCAGAAACGGTCGTTTGTGAACTACCTACGCGAGGTTGGACATCCGAGGCTTGCTGCAATAAACTCACTAAACCCAGATAGGTTGAGGATGAAGTGGCAAACTGGAAACAATTACGAAGATGCAGGGATAGTTCTCATGCGACACATGGAGATTTACGCAGGTGACAGGGATTGGGATGCTGGGATTATTGATGTGCGCAGAAGCAAAAAAAAAAGGTGGGAAGTCTAAGGATTAAGTATGACGCGAAAATTCTGTTGTCGGACATAAATCTGAAGCGAGATCACATTAACAAGGTTCTACAATCTGAATGAATGGTAAGTTAAGGAAGTCATAAGCAAGGTGTGTTGAAGACTTTTGGTTTAGTAGTTTTTGACTTTTTGTTTATGTTTGAAATAGATGTTATGGATGGTTGTGTTGTGGTTTTATTTTGTCCTTTGTTTTTTCACAAACTATGTTTAACGTTTTTTGGTTCGAATGGTTTTAAGTAATGCAAGCGTAATGTTATTTATTTGTTACTTTTTTAATGATGTGTAGGAGGTAAAAGAGGTGTTTAATGTTTTTGAATAAGGTTTATTGAAAGTTAAAGTATGAAGTTAGTTATTTGCTTTTGTGGGGTAAGTGAAGGTATGTGTATTCTATTTTGTCAATGTTAATGTATTAAGTAATTTCTTAATATTAATTGTTTGCTCGTCAAATTAGGGTACATGCATTGAAAATGTGGTGAATTAGTTTGTCAACATATAATCGCATGTCTAATTCTCTTTAAATTTACTGGAAAAATACATTGTCAAGCGTAAGCTTGTTGTTAATTTGTGTTATAAGTTGGCCTACCGGTGTTTTAGACAATAAGTGTAGATGAAAGATGGTGTTATGATATTAGTCACATGTGAAGGATAATGTTGGTTGTGTGTGGTTAACAGAGTCATTGTATTCTAACAAGTATGGTGTGTGTATCAAACGTGAAGGTCTATGTTATTAACTTGATTATGTAGGAGTGTGAAGAGTACTTGTAAGTACTACTAAGTATGTGTAATTGTGTAAGTATGCCTGATGGTTACTAAGCGAGTGTGTAGGGGGGGAGGGGAGCTTGTCGTTACAAATAGTGTAATGTTATGATATCATACGTATAGAAAGAGCTATTTTGTTAAGTGTACGTAGGTTTGTGTATTTTAAATTGTTTCATGAATATATGATGTAGTGTAGTTGTTATGTATGTGTGTAAGGTTGTGTAGGCAAGTCTTTGCGAAATATGTTTTGGAGAAAGTTTATGTATTTAAGTGTAGGGAGTGTAATAAAATTAAGGCAGACACGTCATTGATGGTTCAATGGGTAACTTAACTGGGTGGAGGTTGGTGTTGCTTGTAATATTGACGTGTGATCAAGGAGTTTATTAAATAGTGAGGTTACTAACAGTTAAGGCGTTTGATTTTCAAAGAGTTTTCTAAGAGTTGAATATGATTTGCTTTAAGTTATCGCACAATATAAATATGATACAACATTTGATTATTATGTTTGGTCGTGTATCATAACTTCGGTGATATAAACGTATTTGGTAGATCCATACGTAATTGACGTAGGGTGCGGTAACTTATTTGGATAAAGTGGTGCTGTGGACATATAAATGATGTGTGTGAAGAAAAAATGAAAATAGATAAAGTAGAAAACATTTAAATTAAAGAGTCTATTGCAAACACATAACAAGGAACAAAACGCATGAGTAATTCTGAAAATATTTCAAAAAAACAAAAACAAAGTACTATTTAATCCGAACCAGACATATATCCGTCTTCATCTTGCGACGAGTCACTAGTTTCGTCGTCTTCTTCATCGGTGGTTCCGTTATCATCGGAGCTGTCTTCATATATACCGACTAATCTTCGTTGTTGCCTTCTTAACTCTCTTGCCTTTCTGACTTTCTCGCAATTATGAGAATCATGGTGGAGAACTAGTTTCTTACACTTCTTAAACTCCCTCCTATGCTTCTTCTTCCTCTTCTTTTTAGCCTTTTCGCCTGGCCCAATCTTGCGCTTGCGAGTACCCAAACCCTTGTTGCGTATTCCTTTAGGTGCGATTACAGATATAGTTTCTGGTTCTTTGACTCCAAGCAAATCTTGAATTATGATTGACTTGCTATTACATTCAGGTTCGGTAGGTAGCTCCTGCCATATTTTGTCCTTTAATTGTTTCATTTGTTCGACCATAGCTTGAAGTATATTTATGTCTCCCTTTGCCCGATCAGCCCATTGGCTGGTCAACGTGATAAACTCGTGTCTAACTCTTGACCGTTCATCCAAAGGAACACCATACATGTATTCAATGTTGAACATTGAAGATGACAACGCATCATTCCTCCAGCGTTAGGGATGTAAATTGCGGGGATTACACATAAGTTCGGTTTTGAAGACACAAAACACATGTCTGCAAAGGTAACCTATTGTCACACCCCAACCTAAGGCTGAAATGCCGGGGCATGATCTGATTGCTCACAGCTTGAAGATACTATCATATATATATATATATATGACAATATCTAATTAATTATTTTATTCAAATAATACACACAATATCTAAATATAACAAAACAATTCAAATACACAAATATGAGCTCAAATAATGACTATCTTGATTATATTCTAAAGTCTTGTCTACGTGTCCAAACTTCAATCTTCAATACAAGCAACCTGCATATGCGTAGAAAATGGAGGTTGTCAACAACGCATGTTGAGTGAGATGATCACCAATTTTGACACAACAAATAATAATATATATATATATAAATAGATAATTGATAAATGCGCAAACCAACCAGGTGATAATAATCAATGAAATCATAACAAAACATGTATATAACCAAATCGCGCTAGTGTGCCAATGAATCATTGCCAAGCGAATAGGGCATTTATTACAATGACTAAAATTGTCGGTTTACCTTTGCCAAGAGAATCGGGCTCTGGTTACTAAGACGGTCATATGATCATACTAATGAGAATCTCCAAATGTTGTCAAGTAAACAATTAAACATGTAGCAATTAGCAAATAGCATTCAAGTGATATTCACACAATGATTATGTTTGCAATTTTGTGTGTATATATAGGATAGAAAATGTGAGTAAGTACGCATATGTCCCCAAAATGTTTGAAAACAGTGTATAAAAAAAGGAATAATCAAACTCACCTTAGATTAAAGGCAAGTGAATATAACTACAAATAAACGAGTAAGGTTTAAACGAGTCGTCCACTAACGCGTCAAACGAGATAATTAATTAGAACCTGCAACTTTTTTATATGAAACTATAAATAAAAACAAACTTAATGCCACTGGAATCAATCCAAACGAATGAGTAGAACTCTAGTTATGTTGAATTAAACGTTTAAGCGAGCTGGTACTGACCAGAATCCGAACAGCGAGTTGGACGTCGGGTTTTGGTTAGTAGCCTTAAAATCACATTATGAGATTAAAAGTCTTCTGGACCGAACATTGAATCCGATCAGAAGTATGAGAAAAAAGATAGTCAAAGTTATTTACTATTTTGCCCTTAAACGAGACTCTAATTGACCCGTCAAGACGCCCTCAATCTTAGAAATTGATTGAGGGTTATCGACAAGTGAGTATTAATGAACGTTTGATCAGTTAACAACTTACCTGGAATACGCTTAGATTAACGGGAAATCAAGGTTAAAGATGATAGAACCGGTAAAGTCAAACTACAGCTAACGAATCTTCACTTAAACCAGCAATAACGAGCAAGAAATGTCGGATATTGGGTATGTGACAGCTGGAAATACTTGAGTTCAGTAAACTCTAGGGTTTGTAGTTATGAGGTGTTTATATAGGGGTTAAATCAACTTGTTGGATAAGAAACGGGTCGATTTTGGTAACCGAATCAAACAATTAAGAACGAAATCGGGTCATATAATCATCGATATATTGATATAATTACAGAGTATGAACCTAGATATCATTTCCTAGCAGATAAACGAAGATCTAGCATTAAACGAAGATCTTTCGTGATTTAGGGTTGACTTAGGAAAGATTTAGCATTAAACGAAGATCTAATACGAAAATTGCTGATCTGGTTGCATCTTCGTGCGTCGCTAAGATGCAAGGCTTGCAACTTCGCGCGTCGTTAAGTTGCAACTTCACCAGACTTTCAAATTTTGACAGTTTTAGTCCCTGAAGTTCCAAAAACGCATTTTTAAGCGATTTTAAGAGTTTCTAAGGACTATTTGGCACTAATGAAAGTTAAGGAATTATAAAATAAGATAAAAATAATTATTTCACTAATAAATGCATAATTTTATTAATAAAAAAGATCCAAATACTTTCCTGAATCGAGTAAACGTAAACGAATACGGGTTTGAAAAATCCAAGATGTTACACCTATTCTAGTGAACAACCTAAACGAACATGTAAAGGACTTTCCTCTGGTTTGTTATTTACCTACATCATACAAAATACGATAGTCAGCCCTCAAATGCTTTATGAATGCCCAAAAAAACAGAATAAAAAAGATGTTACTAAGAAATAACCTTGAACGTGCCAACCAAACGTTTTTCTTATCATTGTGAGTAACAAAGTGGATCTTTGATCTGTTGTCCAACTCGAATCGGTCAAGGGAACACCGATATAGACCCTCATATATTTCTTTCTAGACCTCTTTAAAAATCGATTATGTGTATACTTGGGAAGCATGAAGTTCAAAAGACAAACGAGTCAGCATAGGTGGAGCAGTTGTAGTAGTATTATTTTGCAGTTTTCATTGCACAAAACGTTGAGATTTCAGAACTTGTTCGAAGCAAAGCATAAACTGAACTAGCATGTTTCCTTCGCTAGAATATACCTTGAATTATGAAATTGAACTCTCACATCGTGAAGTTGTTTTCATTAAACAACACATGGGTAACTCTCTGAAGTAAGCAGGAACCCATTGATGACGTATACGGAACATGTCGGTTAGCCACTTGTTAGCAAACAAGTTGAAGTCCTCGATCATTTCATGCCATCGGTGTTCAAAGGTCTCGGGTTTGTTGAAAACGTTTCACACAAGTTTATGAATATGAGTCTTTAGTTCCCTGTCGCGCTGTATGTCTCCTTTAAGCTGTTAATAAAAAAGTATGTTAAAAGTATAAGGTTAATGCGTGAACAATCCAATAAGTCTGGTTATAATATGTAAAGAAAGATCTGTTGCCGCTATAGCCAAATTACAAACAAATAACTTGAATAAAACTGTGTATGTGTGTGGATTAACATCAGGCACTATTAATTATATTAAATGGAAATGGTGGTGGGTCACAAGTACATAACAGTTGTTATATATATTGATAATCAAATGTTGAGAAACAGTCTACACATACCTACAAAAACAGTCTACACATACTTACATAAAATGGAAATAGGGAAAAAATGACGGTTTTTAAGAAAATAAAAAATTAAAATTCCTATAAAGAACAACAAAAAAAACAGTAAAACGATTAACATTCACACTCCTACATGTTAAGATTTTTGTTATGAGTATGTTAGGTATGAAGATCTTTCCTTGGAAGGGATTTTGTCAGTAACATGCCACATGCATAGCCTGTGTGTCGTGTCTGTCAAAACAGTTGAAACTGCTTATTTCATAGTCGGATCCTAGTCAGTCAAAACCAACTTAGGCTGCGTGATGTGTGCCCTAAGGAAGGACTCTAATAACCGTGTGTAAGACTCACTCATCTCATTCTTGATTAACCCAGCCACAAATGTGACACATTTTTTGTGGCAGTCAACCCCCGTGAAGGGTACAAACATCATTGTGTACATAAATTAAAATGAATAACTATTAGTTACAATATGAACGTAATGTATTAATAATGTGTAAATGATGTGACTACCTGTTAGTGTGGTACGTAGCATCAAAGGCTAATACATCGCTAAACAACTTGTAGTTGTCGCAGGATATATCGTTAGCCCAAAACATTGCTTGTAGTTCACCATTATCAGCAAAGTGCTCGAAAAAATAGTTATTAAAGTGGAGGGTGTTACTTGTGAGCTTATCGATAACCATTTGAGAATCTCTAGCAGCAATATAACACCTAACATCTCGAGCATAGTTCTTCCAGTCATCCTTAGTTCCTCTTACATTATGCTGACCACCCTTCAGGGAGCTTTGAACAAGATGAGATTTTGTGGGGCCAAACCCCATGGTATGGAGTCCTTGAATGAATTCCTTGCCTGAAAAATCTAACTGTCTTTTGCCTCTAGTTAGATCTATGTCATGCTCGTTCACGAGACCGTGATTGTGGGGCTCATTGAGATGATATATGGTGTGTGTTTCTGATCCTTCTAACCCATTAACATTGAGTCCTATACATGCACCACATCCAGTACGCTTACTCCTAGTGTTGCGTTGCTTAGAGGAGGAGGATGTAGGGTTCATAGTGTCAGCTGATTTAAAACGCGGGTTACCATTTTTGCGCACACGATGTACCTATGCGACAGGAAATCGTTTTTGTATGTTTTGATTGAACCTCTTATTTCAAATCCATCTTTATCTACATATGACTTTTACATGGCGATAACATCTTCCCATTTATTGAATTCAGCATCTTTCTTAGGTTTCTCATCTGCGAGAACATTTGGTATGCAGTACTTTGTACCGTTAGGGGAGAAGTAAACATTAGGATGAACTACCTCTAAACATTGAAAACAAAAAAATAATATAATTGTAAATGGGAAATATGATATAAACAAAGACAGTTCGTACGTAATAAGTGTTTGGTTCTTACATTCGTTAATTGTATTGTCTTGATAAGTTGATTCGTCAATTGATGCGTCGTTAACTGTAAGGCCCCTAACCCGGGTGCCCTAATTTCTTACCAGTTGGCTTTACTCATTCACATAATTCGGAAAATCAGAGTTAATTAAAACATTTCACGGAACATAAACGTCAACCATTACTACATAACATAAGTACTTGTCTTAAACAGAAATAACATAAGTTTTAAACATAAAACATAAATAGCACGCGTCTCTTTTTTTCTTCGATGCCAGTCTTCCTATATTCTCCACGTGTCTCCCTCAAGCCACCTGTCTCATCCTACTCACCAGCATGCATACTAAAAGTCAGCTACGCTGAGTGAGTTCTAGTTAATCAATTAACATACAATACATTCACGTCCATACTTATACGCGTCCGAAGATACGTATTTCGTACTTTGCTTGCTATAACTCATTCATATACACTTTACGTACATAAATACATATTTACATACCTTCTTTAGTACTTTCCTAAGGTATACCAGAAACTATGCTACTTGTACTATCTCGGATATTATTAGGGCCTGGTCCCTCAATCTCAGATATTTGCAAGAGTCTGGTCCCTTCTATCCCAGATATTAATAGGGTCTGGTCCCTCTAATCTCATATATTATTAGGGTCTGATCCCTACTATCTTAGATATTATTAGGGTCGGGTCCTTACTATCACAATCTCAGATATTATTAGGGTCTGGTCCCTTCTATCACAATTTCAGATATTATCAGGGCCTGATCCCTTTGTCTCATTTAACCATACGACCATACATGTCCCGTCAACTATCCATACGCTCATTTCGTACTTTCATTATCGTACGTGCATACTTTACCTGTCTCATGTATATATAATATACATATATATACACATTCTATCATATAAACATTATATAGTAATAGCATTCAATGCACAATCATACACGTATCTTACATTTATCACTTAGGATAAGCGTTTCAACTATCACATAGGAGTATGCACACAGCCCCGAAAATCATCACAGAGAAAGGGGCTAGAACTCACCTGGATCCTGTTGCGTTCACCGTCAATAGTAATTCCTTTCTTCAACCGTGCGTGGCTAACTGTTTAATAATGTACATGTATTAATCCTCTATAAGTTAATGGGATTAACTCTTTAGTTAACCGAGCCGACATGTATCCTTCTTATATCGTTCATATTAATTTAATATTCTTATTCCTTCTTTATTATCTTTGTTTTTATATATTACTCTTATTTCATTATTAGTTCATACCCTTAACGTGTTTATAAGTTAACGTTTCCCTAAACGAGTTTGGGTTCGTATTTAACTCATGCTCAGTTAAGTTCTTACTTTTGCTTATTACAAGCTATCCTTCATTTAATCTCATTCTTACGGGCAAGTTCTTATGTTTGGCTCCTTTAACTCACATTCCTTTATTTGGGGCGGGTTACGGGTCTTTAAACGAGTCGGGTCTTGGGTTCGGGTTTCGTTCCTGCTTTGAACCAAGTTCGGGTTTGACCAAGTCCTTGGATCCATGGTATTATTACATCTTTATTATTATTATTATTATTATTATTATTATTATTATTATTATTATTATTATTATTATTATTATTATGCTTCCTTACATAACCCAACCCTAGACCCTACCCCCCCCCCCCACAATCATCCTTTCTTCTTCTTCTTCAATTCAAGACACTACCGCCACCACTCACCTTCCCCTCTCTCTCTCTCTCTCTCTCTTGAATTTCGGCGACCTGGTTCTGGGTCGGGTTTGGGTTTTGCCTCCTTCATCTTGTTCCATGGCCACACCATCACCATCACTTTGCTTCTTCCCCTTTCTCACCTACCCACGGCTGCCACCACCACTGCTAACTCCGGCCACCGCCACTTGTCCCTCTTTCCTTCACCTCCGACCACATACATCCAAGAATTTTGCATGAGAACTCGCATACCGGTTTCCGTAAATGGCTTTCGCATCCGGGTTTCGCATACCGGTTTTCGCATACAAGCCTCGCATACCGGTTTTTTGCATACAAGTTTCGCATACCAGTTTTGCTTGGAGTATTTCGCATCTGGTTTCGCACGAAATGGGTTTGGATCTGGGTTCTAGTTTCTCTTAGTCGCGGCCATCCATGATTGGTTATTATCATACGGACAGGTGAAAGGTTTGGGTTCGGGTTTCATTCCCACGGTTGAAGACACATACATATGTATATATCTACATACATGTATGTTCTTACTTGCACATGTATATGTGTGTGTATACATATATATATATATATATATATATAGATCCGTACCCTTTATACTTTATTTAACCATGATCCACGTCTTGGTTCAGGTTCGGTTGCGGTTATTTAGGTTGTTGATTGGTTCGGTTCGTTCCCGTTTTTAACCCTCACTTGTTTGTTCGTTTATTGCCGATTTTAAAGAAAAGAGAATGAAACGAAAATGGATATAATGTTTACCTTTTAGATTGGATGAACCTTGAATAACTTGAATGGATGAGATTGGATTTGAAATGTTTGTGTACCAGGAGATTTATGTAGTGTGTATATGTGTGTGGTGACAATGATTGGAGAATGATGAAATGAGGAGGATTTAGGGTTTAGGGGTTTAAATAGGTAAAGCCCAAAGGCTTTTTTTTAGGCCCAAATCATCCTTAAGTCCAATAACCCCTCTTAACCTTATCCATTTTCTTTATAAATATTTAAATAATTTAAATGATGTCATGTAACACGGTAACTAAAATCAACTCCTACTACTTAATTTACTTATTATAGAAATGAGGACGTTACAAGTCTCTCCCCCTTAAAAAGGTTTCGTCCCCGAAACCTGTCTATTACATAAACAACTGCGGTTAGAACTTGCGTATTTCCTCCAAAATCTTACATGCATGCACGTAACATATTCTCAAGGGTTTAGATAGTCCGCTCAGACTGTCCATCTGGTTGAGGATGATACGCCGTGCAGGTGTTCAATCTCGTTCCCATTGCTTCATGGAACCTCCTCTAGAATCGGGAAGTGAAACGGGTATCTCTATCGGATACGATTGATAATGGCACTCCATGCTTTGTTAAAACTTCCTTGATGAATACATTCGCTAATGTTTCTGACGAGATAGCTTCTCGCATAGGCAGAAAGTGTGCACTCTTAGTTAATCGGTCCACAATCACCCAGATGGGCATCATGGTTCTTAGCTATACGCGGTAGCTTAGTTATGAAATCCATGGTGATATGTTCCCTTGTCCACATCGAATCCTCCAAAGGCTATTACAAAAAGAGTAACAGGGAACTCACATCTCTCTAATTCTACCTTATCGCCCTTAACTATTCTCATTATCCTAATAGAGGTATCACTAGCCGTCTTTACCATAAAAGTTTCAGGCACACGACCACATGTCATTTGAGCTAACTTTCAGAATGTTACATCTATGACACTCCTATTAGAACCTGAATCGAATAAAGCAGAAGTAGAAATACCATATACTAGGGATGTACCTGTCACTTCATCGGGAATCTGCTGGGCTTGTTCCTGAGTCAACATGTAAGCCCTTGTCTCTGGCCTATCTTCTCAGCATCTCTCTTTCCACTACCTCCAGCTTCTCCTTCATTACACTCTTTAGCAAAGTGACATGTCTTTCCGCACTTGTAATACACGGGTTTAGCATTACACTCTGGAGCATAATATCCCATTTTCCCATACTTTAGCATACATTCGATCCCAGTCTACACTCTCCATCATGAGCCTTTCCACACTTATGACAGACGTCTGTACCTCTTCCCCACTTGCACTCACCACCGTGCAATTTTCAACAAGTCTGACACGGTTTCTTCTCCCACACCTCGCGTTTCTTGTCTCTCGGATTCAACAGCTGAGTGCCATGCCTCTTTCCCTGAGTATCCCATTTCTGTCTTTCTTCACCTCAACCACCACTTCATTCACCGCCAGGTTCTTGTAACCACTTCCGCGAGTTCTACTGCGGAATCGAAAGTAGCAGGTCTACTTGCCCTGACCAATGTGCGGACGTTTGGTGGTAGTCCTCTGACATAACACTTGATTCTCTTAGTTTCAGTATTCACCATTTCAGGCACAAGTCTTGACATACGGTTAAACTCAGTAGTGTACTCACGTGTGTCATGTTTCCCGCTTTCAAGTTCAGGAATCTCATCTCTACTCTTTCAACCTCAGCATTAGCATAAAACTTCTTCATTACCATCTCTCTCAGATCATCCCACCTCATAGCCTTAATCTCAGCAGTAGTCTGTCTCTATTCAATTGTTTCCCACCAAAACATAGCTTCATCTCCAAACGTCTGTGTAGCGAAGCCTACAGCTTGGTCGGGACGGCACTCGCTAATGCGGATAACCTTATCCACTGAAGGGTAGCGATTGCGTCACTAGTACCAGTTAGCTTAGGTGGGTCACAACCTTTGAAGGTTCTGTTGTTGCAACCACCTCGGCCTCTCCTTCCCTCATTCATCTTCACAGAACGACCCTCGCTTGATGCCTCATTCTCAGTCTCAGTGTCCTTCTTACTACCCTCCCCAGTCTTATCAACAGTCTTAGTACGGCTTTTCAGTAGACTTTTCTGATTGGAGATTCTTCACTACAGCAGTAACAGCTTGAGTAATAGCAGCTTGAATAGCAGGATCGAGCTGATACTCTTCTATTCTCACAGTCATGCTTCATTCTTCACTAGGCTTCCTCGAGGGTTACTCGGTCTACACGTGGCCTACCACAGCGTCCCTTGCGTCCTCCTTGTCCAGTAGTCTTAGGACCAGCTATTTGAATTCTAAAGGAAAAACGCAAACATCGTCACGTGAGGAACTATTTAGTACAAGGATAGTAAGGCTGCAGGTAATAACAATGGTCAGTGGATTAGCTAACACGTTACCCTCCGTGTCCTATACACTTCCTTTCATGATTCTACTTGTGCTCGGTTCTACTTAAGGCAGTTAAACAGTCAAACATTTCAAATATAAGCAAAACAATTCTATCTCTAACAATTCATATAAACCTCGTACTTATCCCCACGTTATATGTAAGGAAATTCACGTATTAAGATTGCTTGAGTGACACATGGCATTTTCTAACTGGCATCTTCTTTCTTTCTTCTTTTCGTCTCATTCTATGTTCGAGTTTAAGCATGAAGGATGCTTATTCTCTCGAACTTAGCTCTGATACCAACCTGTAAGGCCCCCAACCCTGGTGCCCTACTTTCTTGCCGGTTGGCTTTACTCATTCACATAATTCGGAAAATCAGAGTTATTAAAACATTTCGCGGAACATAAATGTCAATCATTCTTACATAACATAAGTATTTGTCTTAAACAGAAATAACATAAGTTTTAAACGTAAAACATAATAACACGTGTCTCTTTTTTTCTTCGATTCCAATCTTCCTTTATTCGCCACGTGTCTCCCTCAATCCACCTGTCTCATCCTACTCACCTGCATGCATACTAAAAGTCAGCTACGCTGAGTGAGTTCTAGTTAATCAATTAACATACAATACATTCACGTCCATACTTATACGTGTCCGAAGATACGGATTTCATACTTTGCTTGCTATAACTCATTCATATACACTTTACGTACATACATACATATTTACACACCCTCTTTACTACTTTCCTAAGGTATACCGTAAACTATGCTACTTGTACTATCTCGGATAATATTAGGGCCTGGTCCCTCAATCTCAGATACTTGCAAGGGTCTGGTCCTTCAATCCCAGATATTAATAGGGTCCGGTCCCCTCTAATCTCAAATATTATTAGGGTCTGGTCCCTACTATCACAATCTCAGATATTATTAGGGTCTGGTCCCTTCTATCACAATCTCAGATATTATTAAGGCCTGATCCTTTGTCTTGTTTAACCATACGACCATACATGTCCCGTCAACTATCCATACGCTCATTTCATACTTTCATTATCGTACATGCATACTTTACCTGTCTCATGTATATATAATACATATATATATATATATGTACACATTCTATCATATAAACATTATATAATAATAGCATTCAATGCACAATCATACACGTATCTTACACTTATCACTTAGGATAAGTGTTTCAACTATCACATAGGAGTACGCACCGTCAATAGTTAACTAGAACTCAACTGGATCCTGTTACGTTCAACGTCAATAGTAATTCCTTTCTTCAACTGTGTCCGGCTAACTGTTTAATAATGTACACATATTAATCCTCTATAAGTTAATGGGATTAACTCTTTAGTTAACTGAGCCGACATGTATCCTTCTTATATCGTTCATATTAATTTAATATTCTTATTCCTTCTTTATTATCTTTGTTTTTATATATTACTCTTATTTCATTATTAGTTTATACCCTTAACGTGTTTATAAGTTAACGTTTCCCTAAACGAGTTTGGGTTCGTATTTAACTCATGCTCAGTAAGTTCTTACTTTTGCTTATTACAAGCTATCCTTCATTTAATCTCATTCTTACGGGCAAGTTCTTATGTTTGGCTCCTTTAACTCACATTCCTTTATTTGGGGCGGGTTACGGTCTTTAAACGATTCGGGTCTTGGGTTCGGGTTTCGTTTCCTGCTTTGAACCAAGTTCGGGTTTGACCAAGTCCTTGGATCCATGGTATTATTACATCTTTATTATTATTATTATTATTATTATTATTATTTATTATTATTATTATTATTATTATTATATTATTATTATTATTATTATTATTATTATTATACTTCCCTACATAACCCAACCCTAGACCCCACCCCCCACAATCATCCTTTCTTCTTCTTCAATTCAGGACACTGCCGCCGCCACTCACGTTCCCCTCTCTCTCTCTCTCTTGAATTCCGGCGACCTGGTTCCAGGTCGGGCTTGGGTTTTGCCTCCTTCATCTTGTTCATGGCCCTACCATCACCATCACTTTGCTTCTTCCCCTTTCTCACCTACCCACGGCCGCCGCCACCTCTGCTAACTCCGGCCACCGCCACTTGCCCCTCTTTCCTTTACCACCGGCCACACACATCCAAGAATTTCGCATGAGAACTTCGCATACCGGGTTCGGCATACGGGTTTCACATCCGGGTTTCGCATACAAGCTTCGCATACCGGTTTTCACATACAAGCTTCGCATACTGGTTTTTCTCATACAAGTTTCGCATACCGGTTTTGCTTGGAGTATTTCGCATCTGGTTTTGCCGTGGGTTTGGATCTGGGTTCTAGTTTCTCTTAGTCATGGCCGTCCATGATTGGTTATTATCATACGGACAGGGGAAAGGTTTGGGTTCGGGTTTCTAGCTGGCCATCAGGCTTTTGTCACACCATCGAGTTTCGTTCCCATGGCTGAAGAAACATACATATGTATATATCTACATACATGTTTATTCTTCTTGCACATGTATATGTGTGTGTATATATATATATAGATCCGTTACCCTGTATACTTTATTTAACCAAGGTCCACGGCTTGGTTCGGGTTCGATTGCGGTTATTTAGGTTGTTGATTGGTTCAGGTTGTTCTCGTTTTTAACCCTCATTTGTTGTTCTTTTATTGCCGATTTTAAAGAAAAGAGAACGAAACAAAAATGGATATTAATGTTTACCTTTTAGATTGGATGAACCTTGAATAACTTGAATGGATGAGATTGGATTTGAAATGTTTGTGTATAGGAGATTTATGTTGTGTGTGTATGTGTATGGTGACAATGATTGGAGAATGATGAAATGATGAGGATTTAGGGTTTAGGGGTTTAAATAGGTAAAGCCCAAAGGCTTTGTTTTAGGCCCAAATCATCCTTAAGTCCAATAACCCCTCTTAACCTTATCCATTTTCTTATAAATATTTAAATAATTTAAATGATGTCATGTAACACAGTAACTAAAATCAACTCCTACTACTTAATTTACTTATTATAGAAATGAGGACGTTACAAGTCTCTCCCCCTTAAAAAGGTTTCGTCCCCGAAACCTGTCTATTACATAAACAACTGCGGTTAGAACTTGCGTATTTCCTCCAAAATCTTACATGCATGCACGTAACATTGATACGATAGAATTTTCATTTAAATTAACGGTTTGAATAAACCAACATAATCATACACAATGGTAACAGATACCGATACCTGTAAATTCAGTGTAAGAAAATTATTTAAAAAATATAAAACATTTGGCATGAACCATTTGAGCAGAACCTTCAAAATTAGATGTTGGTTGCCCACTAGACCCTGCTTGGATTGAAGTCGATTGATTATCCATCTAAGAAATGAGGAACTATGATACTGATGTTTGAAAAATAGGATGTAAGGGGATGGTATATATAATATGACCAATGAATCCTCTAAATCAAAGAATACACACCTAAGTAAGACAACGGATACTTTCTACATAAAAGAAAATCATCACAATAATAAAAATGATACTGAAAAATAATCTACATTGAAAGAATATCAACTAACAAATAAGGAATATTTAAAAAATACACACTTATTAAAGGAAAATAAATTTTGATTATCCGATTTACTTGTAAGAATAATCAGTAACCACAATTAAACGAAATTATGAAACTATTGGGTAACCAAAATAAGATTGATGTTCAGAAAACATGCCTTATCATATCATGGCTGGCATGGCGAATCATTATTGAAACTCTGATTTAACGGCTTTTGTAGATACCGGCGATATGAATCGAATTGAACGGCCTATGAAGAAACCGGCGCTATGAATCAACATTCATAAATCTTCATCTCTTTTAAATTGATACGGGATTGCTATGCAGATTGTTGAGCTGTAAAAGAAGGCTACAGACGAATTTTTAATGATGAAGGATGAAGGTTGAAGAAGGGGATTAGGAACAGTGGTTAGGGTTGTTAGGAACGGTGATGCGGGTTACTAATATTCTTTTGAATTTTCTTGACCAGTTCACATTATATCAAATTGTTTAATAAATTTAATATTTACCATATTGATAATATTGTTAGGATTAATAATATGCCCCTAGAATTAATTATATTATAAAAATAAAAAGAAGAAATCTGATTGGTTCAAAGGATTTCTTCAACTTCTCACACTAATATGATTTCTTCATTAAACTCAACCCTATATATATATATATTCTCACAAATGGTCCGTGTCAATTATGGTTGCAACAAATATTGTATAATAGTCTCTATTTTACACCTAGGAATCTGTCTCCATTTAAATTACTTTTTATCTTGTATGTCATTTTGATCTTTATTATGTGTTTCTTGTTTCTTCTTCTACATTTCTTTAAGCTTGATCCTTGTTCTTTCTTGCATTTTTGAGTTATATCCTGGATAGGTTGACATTTTATAACTGAAGATGAGAAAAGCTTAAATGCAAAGATAAGTTCGTTTTAATTTCTTACTTGGCTTAGCACCAGCATTAACTACCTCGTTTATAGTACATACAACACTCACATGAATAATCGTCCACGAGAATTCTTAAAAGTTTGGGGCCCCCGGGCAAGAAAAAGTGGGCTCTCTAAAATATAAACTTGATATGAAGTTTAATATATACAAATCTCGTGTATATTTTATTTAATATTTTATTAGTTTTGTTCGGTTTTTATTTAAGATTATTATACTACTAACATGTTTTTATATTTTAGGTTCTGGTTTCGATCATTGTGAAAAGAGGGCGAAAACGAGCTAAACTGGAGAACCGGACCATCAGAAAAACTAACCAGACCAGATCAGGAAACGAACCGGACCCCCACACTTGCCGGAGCGCCATGCGACGGGGAGGGCTAGGCCCGCCGCGCGGCGAGGTGGGCCGCTTTCCGGAACCTTCTTAACAGAAATTAGGGTTTGGGCTAGTATTTCCTATATAAAGACCCCTAAATTCACCCTTAAACATACCACGAAGATGCCAGACAAATTTGGAGTTTTCCAACTCTTAGGATGGCAACTTTTGG